>NC_057828.1:63588434-63898534 GCF_910594005.1 Cervus elaphus | reverse complement strand
AAGAGAGAGGAGGAAGTGGGGAGGGACCAGTGCTTGAGCCTGATGCTGTCCAACTAAGAGACTCCAGCCCAAATGGGGAACATCTCTGCTGCCTCTGGAGGGATATAGAGGCTCCCTGGGGGTGGCCAGGGGCCAGCTGAGCGCTCCAAGGAAGACTCCATTTCCCAGGTGTATTTTGTTGTTATTCCTTGCTCAGTCGTGTCTGACTCTTTGCGATCCCATGGACTGCAGCATGCCAGATTTCCCTGCCCTTCACCAACTCCCAGAGCTTGTTCAAACTCATGTCCATTGAGTCGGTGATGCCATCAAACCATCTTGGCCTCTGTCGTCCCCTTCTCCTCCTGCCTTCAATCTTTCCCAGCATCAGGGTCTTTTCCAATGAGTTAGCTCTTTGCATCAATCAGGCGGCCAGAGTATTGGAGCTTCAGCTTCAGTCCTTCCAGTGAATATTCAGGATTGATTTCCTTTTGTCTGGTTTGATCTTGCTGTCCAAGGGACTCTCAAGAGTTTTCTCTAACACCACAGTTCAAAAGCATCAATTCTTCAGCACTCAGCCTGCTTTATGGTCCAACTCTCACTTCTGTACATGACTACTAGAAAAACCATAGCTTTGATTAGACTGACCTTTGTTGGCAAAGTAATATCTCTACTTTCTAACACGCTGTCTAGGTTTGTCATAGCTTTTCTTTAGGGGTATTTAAGGAACACAAAAAATGAACAGTCCTTAAAACAGTCAGACTGGCCTATCTCCAAAGCTTTTTAGATCTGAATCCCTCTGAGGGCTCCATCTCCTCTCATTTCTCTGGCTCTTTGCATATCTTTTCCTTGATAATAGAAATGCTTCCCAGGGCCCTTGCTGGCAAAGACCTCAGTTCCCACCAGACCATCTCTTCAGTCCAAATAGATCCCCAGAGGGGCTGTGCCGGTTAGCTATACTCAGCTGCCCACTTACCACCGAGAACTCAGAATCAGAGGGCCCCATAGAGAGAGAAAGGAGAAGGCAGTAGGACTGAATGGGCCGAGAAGAGAAACAGAAAGGAAAAAGGGGAGGAGGAGAAAGGGAAAGGAGAGGCTTCTCGCTCCTGCAGCTCTAGTTCCTTAGCCCTGGCCTTGGCACAGAAAGATGGGGCAAGTCTTCTGAAGACTTCCCCTGGGGGTTGCCAGAGTTGAATGAAGACATTGGGCCTTTCCTACTTAGCTGTGAGCTATGGCCAAGAGCAGGGATTTTATTTAGTCACCTTTGTATAGTCCACATCCATCTACCCAAGGCCTGGCACATCTCAGAAAACATGCATTGAAGGGAACTAAATGGTCACAAGGGCAAAGGCTCCTCTCCCCTTCCTCTTAGCTTGGGATGGGGAAAGGAAGTGCGGCCTCCTTGGCTAGTGTCCATTTCACCCCCACGAGGTCTTGTTCGAAGGATCCAGAACTTCAGCCCCAGCATCAGGTAAATCCTAAAAATTATCATCATCCCTGAAAAGAAATGAGTCTGGTCTCTATGAAATAAGCTTTTGGAAAATCAAGCCTGTAGCCCTGATGTTGGAAACTGCTCCAGCTGAGCATCAGGGTAAAAAATCAGGGCTATCTATCAGTTTTTCAGAGGCTGGCAGATTTCTGGGAAGACTTACAGATCTGGTGTCCCTTATTAAGAATTTTTTTTTTCTCAGAGCATCAGCAGGAGCCTCTCTCATACAGGAAAACGTGGGCTCTGAACACAGGGGGATCAGAATCCTAAGACCTGGAGAGTCAACAGCCCTCCCCTCAAGGGAGAAGAAATACAGAGTGGGGAGGACATGGGGAGAGATTTTCCCACTTTAGAAAACTGACCTCAGGATCTACTGAATCTATTAGAGGGAAGGAGAATGACTCCATTAACCTCAAAATGGACTCTTCATGCCCCCCACCACCCCCTAACATACGTACCCACAAACACAGGACAGTTATCAGCCACAGAGGCCCTTCTTCCATCAGCCCATAAGCAGAAACAGTCACACTACAATGTTTGGGTTTCTTTTTTTAATGAAAAAGTTTAAAGAGCTGGGCTTCCAGAAGGTTGATAGTTTTCCTGGCTTGGAATCTCCTTAAGAGAAGAGCATCCATACTAAGCCCCCTCCACCATCAAAACAAACAACTATTGTGCCCACAAACAACCCTCCTTGACAGCCCCTTCTTCTTGTAGGCAGAGGGCCACGCCTACCAACCGGATGGCTCCACAACAGATTCCCGGTAACTATCCAAGGAAGAATTGCAATCCCAGATGGCCTAGTATGACCCCAGGGATACACCTGTCATTTTATTTCTTGCCTCTCTGGCAACAAGTAACAACTAATTTGAACAGTATGGTGCCCTTTCAGACATAATGAAAATATTGGTTTCGGTTCTTCTTCCGTTCCAATGAGTTGCTGCTGTTGTCCAGTGCCTTTGCTGGAGCAGGTGAGGAAAGTTGGCTGGCATGCTGGGGTTCAGTCCCTCCAACACTTCACCCCAGCAGATGCACCTCCCCCCCCCCACTCCCAGGCCTCTACTGTACTCAGAGAGGTGATCGGGCGCTCAAGGCACACTCCAAGAGCCAGACCAGCAAGGGAGCACGTTGGCCCACCCCGGTGCAGACCTGTACCCCACACTGCGCCCTGCGCCCCCTAGAGGGACTTCGTACTGGGGCCTTGGCTTCAAAGACCCTGGTTTAATAATTCAGCCTGCTTGAATGCCATTTAGTAGCCATGGCAACAAGCTCCCTGCCATCTAGTTGTAGGCAGGATGTGATGAGAAGGGGAAAGAGAGGGAGAAAAAGAGGAAAAGGGAAAGGGAAAAGAAACCTGGCTCAGATTTCATCTAAACTTTCCCTGCTTTCGCTCCACACATAATCCTGACAGTGCGCCACCCAGGAATCTCAGCTGTCCGCGCCTCTCCCTAGCTCTCATCCCTCTGTCTCTGACTTCTCTCTCTCCCCCATCATGTCCTTCTCTAGCTCTTTCTCTCTCAAACCTACTAGAAGCCTTGGGATCTAGGTCTCTTACTCAGCATTTTAACTAAACACGTGTGTAACTCTGGTAAATCCTTAGTAAATGCCTTTCTGTGCCTCAGTTTCCTTATCTATAAGATGGGGGGATTTTACATGTTCTCTCTGGTTCCTTCCAGCTCTCACAATCCACGATTCCCTGGTCCTTTCTCTATTCCTCACATGTCTCCATCTTCCAGCCTTTCATTACTGTTCAATTGTCTGTGTCTGTCTCTGCCTCTTCCACTGTTTCCTATGTGTCCCCATCTTTTTGTCCTCTGCTTGTTCTCTCTCTCTCTCGCCATTTGCCATTAGGTTTTACCTGTTAAGCAGTTTTAAAAAAAAAAATTCAATTCCCTCTTGCTGGAAAGTATCCCATCACCTCCCTTTACCCAGCTAATTCCCCCTCATCTTTCAGGTTGCAGATCAGACATCAGTTCCCCTAAGAAGCCTCCACGGTCCCTTTATAAGCCCCTGTAGGGCCCTGGATTGACCCCCTACTGGGGCTTCCCTAGTGGCTCAGTGGTAAAGAATCTGCCCGCAGTGCAGGAGACCCAGGAGATGTGAGTTCAATCCCTGGGTCAGGAAGATGCCCTGGAAAAAGACATGGCAATCCACTCCAGTATGCTTGCCTGGAGAATCCCATGGACAGAGGATCCTGGCAGGCTATAGTCCAGGGGGTGGCAAAGAGTTGGACATGACTGAAATGACTGAGCACACACATACCTTTTCTCACTGTATTGTTGGTACCTCAGCTGATGTGTGAATTCACAAGGGGCAAAAATAGCACATTTTTCACTGCCGTACCTCCAGTGGCTGCCATTTGGGGGGCACATAAGAATTAGTGGTTGAATGAAAGGGTAAATCACCTCAAACCATGTGTTTCTGAATCACTGCTTGTTAAAGACTCAAGGTGCACCCCAGAAATGGCATGAGGAAGCCTTGATGGGAGCCCATGGGAGTCCCAGTCTTCTCTGGGTGTGCATGGGGCAAAGGAGATCTCCTGTCCAAACTCTTCTGATGAGATGGGAGCTGAGAGCAAGGGCCCTTTCAGGCATTTTGGTGGGACAGTCCAGAATGGAAATAGGTCCTAGAGGGATTGAGAGTGGGCTCCAGAGGGAATGGGGAAAGTGAACACCTCCAGACAGGTGATTCCCTTCTACCCATCTCCAAGGTTGCTCTGGCACCATTTAGGCAAACTCAAAAGGTAACTGAATGCATGAGGTAACGGGAACTCCCTTCAAGGTGTCAGAGCTTCAGGCAGCCACCTGACAGCAGATATCTTGCAGGGTCATGAGGAAAGCAGAGGGAGGCTGGGATGGTGCTGCCAGAGGCCCACGGGTGATCAGCAGAGGAGTCAGGGAGAATGTGGGCAGTGTTTGAGGCCCCTGCTGGGAAATGTCAGTCTGCATTTCTGTCATCCAGGAAGTGACTGCTTTAAAAACAGAAAGGAAAATATTCTTTTGGATAGCCGTTTTTTGATGGACAAACAAGACCTACCCATTTAAGAAACTTTAGCTATAAATATGAATGGAAGACAATGGTTTCTTCCTAAGACTCCCTAATGAGTTCTCTTTCATTCATACATTACATAAAGGAAGAGGGACAGAGCTGAGAAACACACAGACACACAAGCCCTCAAATGCACGGAGCTCCCATTAAGTTGAGAGTCAAGCACAGGGGCAGGCTCTACAAGGTGTGCTACCCCATTCACAACCTAGAAACCCAGGCCTGCTGGTCTGAAGCCTCAGTCTTCATGTAGCCTTTCCCCCAAATAATCCTTAGTCCAGATGGAGCTGCCTTGCTGTCAAAGATCTGCCAAGTGACACTCAATCTTCTTGATATCATGTGCATGCTGTGACACATTTCATTAGCAGACTTCTATGAGTTGTCCCCACCACTCTCTTCCCAAGTGCCACATTCTCACAGACCTCATGCCATAGGCAGGCTAGCCTAAGCCTCAGAAAAAGAGAAAGCTTTAAATTAGAAAGAGAACAGTGAAAAAAAGAAAAGACCAGCACATTCTGTGAAAAAACAGACATTTCTTTGTAAAAATGATACCCCCCCCCAAACCTGATTTACATCCACACTAGACTGTTTGAGCTCAATATGGATCCACACTGAGGTTTCCCCACCCCAGGAGAATCAGACCTCCCAGCTGGTGAAATATCCCACACCTGTACACTTTTGTGCAATAGAAAGCTAATAAAGGGAAAAATAAGTTACCAGCCCTCCTGTGTGCTTAAACCATCCCACCACATCACCCTCCACTAAACTGAAAATGCACGTCCTCTCCCACATGCTCGAACCAGCTCCCAGTACAGCACCCAAACAGGACAAACCTACGCTCTTCATCACCCCAGGAGCATAACCGGAAAGCATTTGGTAGTGAACGCCCATGCTAATTCCATCTGATACACACACACACACAAACTGTCAAAGCATCACACAAACACACCCCACACATACAATAACTGAAACATGGGCACATGCATACATATTCATACATATACATTGCCCTCCCAGGGCATGCGTGTGTCTGTGTGTGTGTGTACATGTGTGTGTGTATTTTGTTCAGAGACTGATGATGCACTGGGTTATGAGGTTTCCATGGTTACCCTCTGTGGAGGGAACTGGGGTAATTGAACTCTTGGGGTTCACCATTCAACAGATGCAGCTCGCTCACTCCTGCATGTGCACTCTCTAACTGGCTTCTTGCTCTGTCTGCATTTTATCACCATCAGTGTTTAGTTACAGTTTTAAGTCAAGTACACTTTAATAGAGTGGAATCTTCCAAGGGTCTGGTTTTACCTTGGAAGGAGGTATTGAAAACTCTGACTTCAGTATGTGGATTACCCTGGAGGAGTCTCAGACTAAGTAGGGTCTAGGGGCAGCCAAGGCCCTGTAGACCTGCCCTTTTCCCCTATGCAGAAAAAACAAACACCCCAAGTCTTGTGTTAGTCGCTCAATTGTGTCCAGTTCTTTGTGATCCCATGGACTATAACCGCCAGGCTCCTCTGTCCACAGGATTCTCCAGGCAAGAATACTGGAGTGGGTTGTCATTCCCTTCTCCAGGGAACCACCCCAAAGTGGGTGAGAAAAAAATCATATTTACTAATTCACAAAATGTTCGAAGAGAATAAAACAAAGGACCCAGGCCAGCATAAAGCACAGAGATGGGACAGGATGCCAATACTCATGTTTTCCACAGCCCTTCAAGGACTTCTCTCTAAGTGGTTATCTTACATCAATTTAGAGCAAAGTTCTCAGTATAGTATTAGCATCAGACATGGTCCTGCCTATATATACGAGAAACAGCCCAAATTGACTTGTCAAATAAAATACTTCAACACATATTACATGCTAATGTCTCATTTCCTCTGATGAATCTAACAAGAACAGAACTGGGAGCCTACTGGGAAGTAATTGCTAGACTCTTTCTTCAGACTTAGCTGACCTATAGGAGTAAAGAAATGAAATAATTTCATTTAATTAATGAAGAAATATGGTAGAGGACTCAGGGAGGGAATGGGTCCAGCGAAACTCATTGCATCGAATTGTAAATAAGAACCTGGAGACCTCTAGCAAGACCTTAGCTTTCTTCAGCCTCAGCATCTTATGTTTCTATGATTCTTGGATTCTTGGGGTTTCAAATTGTTTTTCACACATAGGAGAAACCTTTTGGCTTATTAACTCAACATATAGTACATGACAAAAAGGACCCAGCACAAGCGGTTAAGATAGAATTATTATTTTTCAAATGTTCATACTTTTATTTTATCCTTTTATCTCTCCCATTGCTACACAAAAATTTCTCCTCCAACCCAGAATTGGCAATATATCTACGAACCAGTAGGAGAAAAGAGAAAAATTAGATGTAAATGAGCATAGTATGCTTTCAATTTGGACCCAACCACTTACAAGGCAGAACATGAAATTCATGGGCAAAAGAACAGTGTAGATAATTAACTGATTGGAAAAGCAGAGCAGGGAAGCAAACAGCGGAGGTGGGGCTATTTCCTCATTCAAAAGAGAAGATCAAGAGGCAATCTAGTCATTGTGGGCTTCAATAGGACCTACATTCTCCATCACCCTGTGAGAATTCACAGATGAGAGAATTCACCCTGGCTGAATTGTACATGCATGAGTGCATGATCAGCTGTGTCGAACTCTTTGTGATCCCACAAACTGTAGCCCGCCAGGCTCATCTGTCCATAGGACTTTCCTGGCAAGAATGCCGTTCCTCCTCCAGGGGATCTTAAATTCATATGCTGAAAGTCATAAACTTCAGTATCTCGGGATTTGACTGTATTTGGAGACAGGGTCTTTCAAGAAGCAATTCAGGTTAAATACAGTCACTCAGGTGAGCTCTAATCCAATATGACCAGTGTCCTTATGAAAAGACAGTAGAACTGGACACACACAGAGGGAAGACCATGTGAAGACAGCCATCTATGATCCAAGGAGAGAGGCCTCGGAAGAAAGAAACCAGCCCTGCCAACACCTTGATCTCTTGAGTTCTAGCCTCCAGAACTGTGAGAAAATGTGTTTTTGTGGTTCAAGCCACCCAGGCTATGGTACTTGGTTATGGCAGCCTGAGCAGACTTAGTCTGGGACCTGAGATGAGACAGTGAGGAATAAGTCCCATTCACTAGGGGACTACAGTGGGGGCTCTAGCCTCAGACTGCCTGGGGTTCACTGCCTGCTCAGCCGCTAACTAACTAACACGTGAGCTTGGGCCAGACGTTTAACCCTCTGTGCCTTAGTTTCCTTCTCTGTGTAATATGGATAATAGCAATACCCTTCTTTTTTATTTCTAACAAACTTTTTTTGGCCACACTGCATGGCATGTGGAATCTTAGTTCCCTGACCAAGGATCAAACCCTCACGCCTTGAATTGGGAGCATGGAGACTTAACCACTGGACTGCCAGGGAAGTCCCAACAATACTTTTCTTATAGGGCGATTGTGAGGAGTGAAGGAGATAATGCCTGTCAAGTACTTAAAACAATGCCTAGAACATAGAAACTCCTCAATAAATATTATTACAAGCCAAACAATTTCTTTCACTGAAGTTCTTTTTCTTTTTTTTTTAAAGCTAGAATTGAGTCAGGTGTCTGGGTTGATCCTGCCTGCAGGCAAGGAAATGAATAAGATAACTTCCTATGCACCTGTCTCACTCTGAAGTTACCCAGATGTCCGAGAACCACCTTGCTCCCTTTCAGGGAAGGCTACAAATTTGAATCATTCAGTCACACACAAACTGATTACTTTAGAAAAGATCAGTAAGTCAGGAATATCCATTTTTCAAAACTGCCTGTCTGAACTCTTTCCCACAGCTACTCTTGTTCCTCCCCCGGAGCCCACTGGAGGCATCTCAAGTTCTCACTTGCCGTCCTTGTGACCACATCGTCCCTGACAGACCTCTGAAGGAAGCCGCCCCCTCACTCCAAGGACAACTGAACTGATTTGGCCTCCATCCTGTCCCTTTGGGATCTCTAGAATCAGAGGAGGCAGGAACAGGGATTTAACCTAATGAACACCAGAATAGCACAAGCAGGAATTCATTTTCATTGATCAAGGTTGGAGGGTGGATACAGGGTCCTGGAAACAAGAGGTGGTGCTGCCTGAGCCTCACGGATGCTCTGACAACTCACCACATACTCCCTCGCTTCCCATCACCTAGACCCCTGGCCGCCCAGTCAGTTGTCCACCTTAGGGCCTTTGATTTGGCTGCTCCTGCTTCTGCCCTGCAATCACTTCAGCCTCTGTTGCCCTCAGGAACCCTGGCAGGAAACCCAGACCTCCAGTTCTTAGGACTCTGGTAATATACAGCCTTCCATATTTGCCCAAGGAGAAGTCGAAGGCCAAAGAAACAACATTTATTTCCACATTTCCAGTGAATGCTGAAAATGGCAGCTTGTCCATTCATAGGGCCTAGTGGTACCGAAGTCACCCAGGCCCAGCATCCTTGAGCAAAGAGCAAATGTGTTATCAGAGGGAGAGTTGAAAATGTTCTCTTCCCACATCCAGAGCGTGCACTTCCTTAGAGCCTGTCTAATCAGCCAACCCACTGCTTCTCCAGCATGTGCCAACCATGTCACTCCAGGTGGACACTCTTTAAATGTAGTTACATGCAAAGATGATAATTTAAAACCCATGGCTTTCCAAGTCCATGGAGGTTGAGCACAGGAAAGAGAGGAAGAAAAAAACAACAAAGGCATGAAAACTTTGAACAAGAAGAGCTCTCCTTAGTTGTTTGTGTACAAGACAAACACCACCTTGCCTCTCTCAGCATGATGAGATATCAATGGCATTGGCATATTCTCAAAGAGCTTTTGGGGGAATGAAAAAAGGGAAGTACAAATATTGGGACAGATGACTCTAGCTCCTTGTCCACTAGAAACTAGGAATTCCTGAAGCATCCATTAGCTTTTTGTTCCCAGGGGAAAGAAAATAGGACTAGCCCAGTCATCACAATAGGAAGGTTTGGGCACCTTTCCATCAGATCTTTATGTCCCTTCTCCCTGTCTTATAAAGCACTTGTTTGGGCTTTACTGGATTTGCTGTGTTCAATACCTTCCCCCTTGCACCAGCTGGCTCTGTTATGTTCATTTCATAAAAGGTGAGGAAAGAGACCCACACTCTCACCAACCCCCAAATTATCCTTATCTTTATTTCCCTGGTCCTGAATCCTTCTAGTTCCCATGGCTTGTTGTATGTAATACTGAGTCGATTTACACAAAGAAAACAAGCTTCTAGACTGATCAAATGGATTTAATTCTGCAAATAAAACTCCATTAGGACATTAAATTCAAATATTCCAGACTTCTGCTTTCTTCTCTCCCATCATTGAGACCCAGAGGTCTTTATACCAGAGAGACCTCCTCAGCTCAACATCTTTGATGCCCTCAGATCTTTCTAAAGATCTGATGACCAAGCCCAGCAACCACATCCCCCTCTCTCTCTCTTCTTTTATTGTGGCAAATCATACATAAAATGTACCCTTTTATCATGTTTAAGTCTACAATTCAGTGACTTTAAGTACATTCGTATTGCTGTGCAGCCATCATTACTATCCATCTACAGAACATTTTATCTTCCCCAACTGAAACTCTGTACCCATTAAACAATAACTCTGCAGCCCCCCACCTCTAATTCCTAGTAACCTCTATTCTACATTCTGTATCTGTGAATATAACTACTCTATGTGCTTCCCAGGTCATGCTAATGGTAAAGAACCCATCTGCCAATGCAGGAGATGTAAGAGACATGGCTTCACTCCCTGGGTCGGGAAGATCCCCTGGAGAGGGAAATGGCAACTCACTCCAGTATTCTTGCCTGGAAAATCCTATGAACAGAGGAGCCTGGTGGGCTACAGTTCATGGCATCACAAAGAGTCAGACTTGACTGAAGCGACTTAGCAGTTAACGCGTATGTGCTTCACATAAGTGGAGTCCTACAATATTTGTCCTTTGTGACTGATTATTTAACTTAGCACATTGTCCTCAAACTTCATCCATTTGTAGCAGGTGTCAGAATATCCTTCTTTCTTAAGACTAACATTCCATAGTATGTATATTGCACGTTTTGTCTATCCATTTATCTCTTGATGGACATCTGTGTTGTTCCTACCTTTGGCTGTTATGAAAAAGGCTGTTGTGAACATTAGTGTACAAAGTATCTATTTGAGTCCCTGGCTTTCTTTTTTTAATTGAAATATAGATGATTTACAATGTGTTAGTTTCAGATGTTCAACAGAGTGATTGAGTAATACATATATTCACATATATATTTTTTTCAGATTATTTTCCCTTATAGGTTACTCAGTATTACAAAATATTGAGTATAGTCCCCTGAACTATATAGTAGGTCCTTATTGGTTACCTATTTTATATATAATAATGTGTATATGTCAACCCCAAACTCATAATTTATCCTCCCCTCCCTTTCCCCTTTGTTAACCATAAATTTGTTTTCTATATCCGTGTGTCTATTTCTGTTTACTTTCAATTCTTTTGGATGTCTACCTAGAAGTGAAAATGCTGGATCATATGGTAATTCTATGTTTAACTTTTTGAGAACAACCAAACTGTTAACACATTGTCTTTTAAAAAGTCCTCATCTGCAGAACCTTCCCTGAGAACAACCAAACTGTTAACACATTGTCTTTTAAAAAGTCCTCATCTGCAAACCTTCCCAGGGACATAAATAGCACCATGTTTCCAGGAATTCTGAATTGGGCCTGGGATAGATTGCCTTAATATCCTCCGCCCTTCACTCTCCTAGACCTGTGCCCTCTGTGGCCCCTCCCACAGGAAGGCAGGAACTCTCCCAGCCTTTGACATTGGCTCAGTCATGTGACTTGCTCTGGACAATAGGATGTCACAGACACGACACATCAGGGCTGTCTCTCTGACCCTCTGCCACCAACATGAAGAGAACATGCCGATTTTGGCCCAGTGCTTCCAGGAGAAACAGGAGGGATTCATGACACAGAGCTAACCTGGCCACTGCAACTGGAAGCAAAGCTACCCCAGCTGACTTACTGCTCCTTGAGAAGACATGATTATTGTTTTAGGCCTCTGAATTTGGGAGTAGCTTATGACAAAGTGTCATTGGGGCAAAAGTTGACGGTACAGGGATTGGTATTTACCATTTACTATTTGGCCTAGATGTCAATGAAAATAAAATTTCTGCAGAATTAATAAATGGCATAAGGATCTCATTGGTGGGAATTCTCTGGTGGCCCAGTGGTTAAAACTCATAGCTTTCATTGCTGTAGCCTGAGTTTGATCCTTGGTCACAGAACTTAGGTCCTACAAGCCATGCATCTCAGCCACCCGAAAAAGAATCTCATTGGCTCCAGACTTTATTTTAATTCACCTGAACCTGATTTAGAAGCCAGACATCCCTACTATGTAAAAAATAGATAACTAATGACAACCTACTGCATAGCACAGGGAACTCAACTCAAGGCTCTGTGGTGACCTAAATGGGAAGGAAATCTAAAGAAGAGGGGATATATGTATACATATAGATGATTCACTGTGCTATATAGCAGAAAATAACACAACATTGAAAAGCAACTATACTCCAATAAAACTTAATTTGAAAAAAAAAAAAAAAAAAGCCAGGCATTCCCTCTGTCTCTCAGCTCTCTAGGACTGCCTGGGGGCCTTCTTAATCTGTTCTCTACCTGACCTTGTCTTCAAGCCTTGTTAGTACTAAGCCCAGTCTGTGAAAAATTTTAGCTTGACATAAAATGGGATGTGCCAAACAGAAATCATCAGTTAAGGAATTCTTTGGAAGGTTGTGATTAGTTGGAGCTTTCGCAGTTCAAGAAATCTTCATAAATGGCCACGAGGGAGGGGGATGCTGCTTAAGATGAGGCCCACCAGGCAGTCATAGCTCAGCAGAATCATCGCCCTTTAGTATGACCTCAGCAGAGCAGTTTCAGAAACTCAACTTTGTTACTTCTCTTAAAATTAACCAGTACCAGGGGAAAGTCACATAAACCAAAATATCTAGAGACTGGAAAACTGGAATGCCAGTTTATTAACTTACACACAGGAGGTTGTCCTTTCTGGGGCCTGAATACTGTACTTAAATTCTGGAGTCAGCACACCTCCTTCTTGCTATCAGCATATCTGTAAGACCAATTATTCATCCGAGGCTGCTGCTTGGTGAGTACAGAATCATAACAAAGGAAGGAGGACAGTGTTGGTACATTTTAACCCAGGCTATGGAAAATCCTTGTAAGTATTCCCATTCCAAAATAGAACTCAATTAAGAACCAAACATTGGCATAGTGTTACCCACCTTAGGAGCTAATCCTCTAATCAAGCTAGTGCTATCTTGATAAAAGTAAAAAGAATGATAAAGAAATAAACCTTAAGCTCCAAGTATGAAGACCTGAGCCACCTCTAGATTTCTAAAGTGAGGACACATATCTTATCCTCTTTATCAAATCCCACCCATCCCACTTCTAGAATGTCTCTGGAATCCAAGCCATCTGCCACGCCTGATGCCAGGCCACTGCCATCTAGTCTGGGCAACTGCACTAGCCCCTCCCTTGTCTCCCTGCTTCCACTCTGTCCCCCTCATTCCATTCTAGAACCACACCACACCCCCAGAGTAATTGTTTTAAATCACAGCCCACGTCATACCCTTGCTTAAAATCCTTCAAGGTACGAATGGATGGTATATACATGCAATACAATATTATTCAGCCTTAAAAAGTAGAGAAATAGAACTTTCCCGGCAGTGGTTAAAAATCTGCCTGCCAACACAGGGGAGCTGGGTTTGGTCTCTAGTCTGGAAAACTTCTACAAGCCACAGGGCAACTAAATCCATGTGCCCCCATCACTAAACCAGTGCCGCAACCACTGAACCAGTGCTCTAGAGCCCATGCTCTGCAACGTAAGAAGCCACCTCAATGAGAAGCCAGTGTACCACAACCGAAGACTAGTCCCCACTAACTGCAGCTAGAGAAAGCCCACACATAGCAACAAAGATCCAGCCCAGACAAAAATAATTAATTTTTAAAAAGAATAGGAGCAAAGCATAAACATTACGTGAAGTATCATGTTATTATTGCTATTGTTGCTGCTTTTCTATAAAGTGTGAGCAGTGCCGTGTAGGTAGCAGTATACTGAACTGTCAGTAAAGACTCAGATTCTCATCACAGTTTTAAATCAAATTACTATGCAACATTGGGAAACTAACATGGCACTCTGGACGTTGGTTTTCTCATGCTTAAGTTAGCATCAAAGTCAGAATGACTTGAGTGTGTGGACTGTATGGACAATAACTGTTGGGAGTTCCAGAAGAGGGAAAAATCAGTGAGGTTTATTCACAAAATGGGCAGAAGAAAAAGCACATGGAGTAAAACATGGCCAGTAGCTCTCCTGGTTAAACAATTTTAAGAATATATCCTGTTGGGTCAGGAAGCTGATAGACACAATGTCCAAAAGCCACTTGTGACCAGAATAACAATAATGTAACTATAGTTGCTGAGTTAGAGGCACCCAGCTTGAAAAAGTCTTGGACTCATTGAACTTTTGGGGTAAAAGTCAAGTTGACATTCCGAGTACAGGATGAGAATAGTGTTGTTCTTATTTGATGCTGTGTCTTTACTTTATTAATGTTAAATTTTCATTTCAATTAAAATGTCAGAATCATGCCTCAGAACTTAACTTGGTTAAACCCCTAAACTGTTGAAATAGCCATGTTTACTTTCTCGATAATTCTCAGTTTTAAACCCTTCAACCTAAGTTGAAATCTACAGACTCAGGTGCATTTTTTTTTAATCTTCACTCCTAATATCAGGCCCTGCAGACTCTGGAGCTCTGAACTGGTCAAACTGCCCCAGTCCTTCTCAGTGTTCCCTCAGCATGATTTGTAAGACCACCCACTGTGAAATTTACAGACATTATTTTCTGCTGCAAAGCCAGAGCTCTGAGCTGTCAAAATTCATTCCTGGTTTCAAGTCCAACTCAACTCTACTTTGACAATATGTCCTGTGCTAGCACTGCTGGGTAGATAAATTGTGTGAGAAATAGGACGCAGACCCTCAAAATGATTATAGGCTGGTAGCAAAGACAGAATAGGTACATATAAAATTATTAGAAGACAACGCAGGGGGCAATATAGTTCACAGAGATACTCTGTTCCTGGAGAGATTTTAAAAGAATGCTATTAGTGACACTAAGAAAAGGCTTTAAGAAAAAAGATTGGAATTAGAGGACAACATACTATAGCACAAATGTTACACAAAAAGCAGAAGATGTGTGTTAGACTCAGTGATTGCATTTCTCAGGATTCAAGAAATAGAGCTCCATCCCTGATCCTGTTCTCTGAGCTTTTGTGGACATACTATTTCCCTGATGAAGATGAGATGGTCATCTCACTGTCAGACAGAGGGACATCCTCTAACACAGGAGATTTAAAAAGATGTTGCTCTTGTTGGCTCTACCTTTGTGTGCTCAGAGGTGGGAGATATGATGCCTAACCTGTCCTGATTCCATCTACATCCCTGACATGCAAATGAACAAAGCATTGTGTTAGTCACTCAGTCGTGTCCAACTCTTTGTGACCCTATGGATTGTAGCCCGCCAGGCTCCTCTGTCCATTGGATTCCCCAGGCAAGAATACTGGAGTGAGTTGCCATTTCCTCCTCGAGGGGATCTTCCCAACCCGGGGACTAAACCTGGGTCTCCTGCTTTGCAGATTCTTTACTGTCTGGGCCACCAGGGAAGCCCCAAAGGAACAAAAGGGGCAGGATATACTCCTTCAGAGGCATGCTTATTATACAGAAAGCCCCAACCAGAGCCTCAACCTACAAAAGGCAAGCTTTGCCACAGATGGAATTGGGAAATGAACTCCATCTATGGCAGTTGACTCTTACAGCCAAAAATAATCCCCACTGGGCCTGCCCCAGGCCAGATGCCCCCATGAACTTCACACTTCTGGGGCCTTTTCAAGTACTAAAAGAAGTTCTAAAAAAAAAAAAAAAAGAAGAAGAAGAAGAAGAAGTTCTGTTTCTGATATCAAGGAATGATCCCAACTTCACACCAAATAACAGCTATAAGCCTGGGGAAAAGTACAACACAAAGCTTCTTTACCATCTAAGCCCATAGGCAAGCAATTCAAAAATGGATTTTTAAAAAAACATTATGTGTATATTTGTTGATAAACCTAAGGTCAAATTACTGGCTTTCCTGGTGGCTCAGATGGTAAAGAATCTGCCTACAATGCAGGAAATCCAGGTTTGATCCCTGGATCAGGAAGATCCCCTGGAGAAGGAAATGGCAACCCACTCCAGTATTCTTGCCTGGAGAATTTCATGGACAGAGGAGCCTGGCGGGCTACAGTCCATGGAATTGCAAAGGTCAGACATGACTGAGCGACTAACACATCATTTCACTTCACTTCAAGACCAAATTATAGTTACAAAGGAGAGCATGCAAGAATATGTAAGGTAATATGTTAGAACTTTATGATCTGACAAGTCCCATGCAGTAAAACCATTAAAAAACAGAGGGAGCCTGGAAAGGATATAAGTAAAAAGTAAAATAAGTTCACTGAATGCCTTATAGGAATTAACTGTGTAAGAAAGTAAAAGGATGTTACTTCAAAATAGCTTTAGTGGGGGGAAATGGAGGGAAAAGAAGAGATTATTAGATTATTTCAGTGTTGAGTCAATAGAGAAAGAAACCAAGAGACAAAAATTCCAAATCTACCATTTTACAAATGTGCGTGTGTGCGTATGCGCTCAGTCGTGTCCAACTCTTGAAACCCCATGGACTGTAGCCCACCAGGTTCTTCTGTCCATGGAATTTTCCAGGCAAGAATATTGGAGTGGTTTGCCATTTCCTACTCCAGGGGATCTTCCCGACCCAGGGAGTGAACCCACGTCTCTTGTGTCTCCTGCATTGGCAGGTGGATTCTTTACCACTGTGCCTCCTGAATGAGGAAACTCTGAAAGCTTTCCTGCTAAATTCAGAGACAAGACAACACTGTCTCTTCTTCTATTTAATATTGTTTTGGAACTAATGCAATTAAATAAGAGAAAGCATCTAGAAGAGTAAGAATTGGAATGAAAGAGGAAAAAGTATTTGCATGTGATATAATCTTGAAAATTGAAATGAATCAATGGAAAAACTACTACACATAATAAGAAAACCTAGTAAAGTAGCAGGTACTAAAATTATCTTCTAAAAAGAAACCCAATTAGAAGTCTAATGAGAGAGAAAAAAGCCCATTTCGGTGCAGCAGTATAAGATAAAATGCCTAGATACAAACCTAAAAAAAAAATGCCCAAAATCTGTATCAGGAAAATTATAAAACAATCAGAAAGAAACAAAACTAGACTTGAACAAATGAAATGATTCAACATCCAAAAGATGTCAGTTTTTTATAAGATAATTTGTAAGCGTAATACAATCTCAATAAAAATACCTTTAGATAATTTTTTTATCTTGAGTCAACTGGAAGCAAGTTAATTATAAAGTTCATTTGGAAGAATAAACATAGAAGGATCACCAGGAAAAGTCTTAAAATGAAGAGCAATGGCTACGTAGGTGGAAAGGGGCTAGTCACTCAGAATTCAACACTACTCTAAACTTCTATGATAAAATGTTTTGATATTGTTACATGGACAGAAAAATGCATACCTGGAAAATGACCCAGATGTGAACATTTTATTACCTGAACATTTAGCATTTCAAAGTGGGGAAAACAGAGTATAAGATTACTGTATAACCACAGAGGAAAAGATAAAAATCAGATCCATTGCTCATATTGTATATTCCAAAATAAATTTCAAATGGATTCTGACATTTAAATGTAAAAATTAAATCATACGGGTAATTGAAAACACTATGGGTAAATTCCTCTACAGTCTTGGAATCAGAAAAAGCTTTCTGTTACTTAAAACCCAAAAGCAATAAAAATATTGATAATAGTATTACATAAGAAATTTTTGAAAAACATTTGCAGGGCAAAAAAAAAAATATTCTAAGAAAAGAACAAAGGCAGATGATAAAGTAGGAAAAACTATCTGCAACTTATTCATAAACAAAAGCTTATGTCCATAATATGCAGAGACGTTCTATGAACAGAGGCCCACCACACTTTAAAAGATTTAACATGTAATAAAGATAAGAACTGAGAGTTTATAGAAAAAAATGCAAATGACTCCTAACCACAGAAGTTGATTACCCTGATTCATAACAAGAGCAAAGCAAATGAAAATACACTGATACCACTCAGTCATAAAAAATAATGAAATTTTGCCATTTGCAACAACGTGGATGGACTTGAAGGATATTATGTTCAATGAAATAAGTCAGAGAAAGACAAATGCTGTATGTTATCATTTATAGGTAGAATCTGAAAAATAAAACAAACTGGTGAATATAACAAAAAAAGAATAGACTTACAGATATAGAAAACAAACTGGTGGTTACCAGTAGGGAGGGGAGAGTGAGGAGGGGTAATTTAGGGTAGGGGATTAAGAGGGACAAGCTTCTAGTATAAAATAAATGTAGTACAAGAATATATAGTATAACATGGGAAATACAGCAAATATTTTACAATAACCACAAATAGAGTATAATCTTTATACATTGTGTTGTGCACCAGACACTTTTATAATATTGTAAATCAGCTATACATCATTAAAAAAAATTTTTTTTAAATTTTAAACTATACAGTGAGGTACTATCTCCCATCCATCAGGTTAATAAAACTCTCAAGTGTGACATCATTTTCTGTTGAAAAGCTAGTGGGAAGGCAAAACAATAGAACCTCAGTGATGAAGAATTTGACAATATCTAGCAAAATTTCCAGAAATCAAGGAAGCTGTCAAAGACTACTAGAATCATGTCAAGTGGATGCAGAAGCCAACTTGAAGAGGCTCCTACTAGCCAAAGGTGGGATTATCCAATTACCAATAAGAACAATTACAGTTAATTGAAACACATTAATTAAGTTTACATCTGCAATTTCATTACAATATGTTTAAAAAAATATTGATCACACTTGGAAATCAACTCATTCTTTTAAAAATGGGTAATAAAAAGAAAGAGTCAAGCATTTATTTTGCTTTTCCTATAGTGACTCAGACAGTAAAGAATCTGCCTGCAATGCAGGAGACCCAGGTTCAATCCCTGGATCAGGAAGATCCCCTGGAGAATGAAATGACAACCCACTCCAGTATTCTTGCCTGGAGAATCCCATGGACAGAGGAGCATGGCGGGCTATAGTCCATGGGGTCACAAAGAGTCAGACATGACTGAGTGACTAACACTATACAAACCGATGAAGGGAAGTTGATAAGGGAAAGTCAATATATATTAAGGATATTAACCCTTTGTTTGCAAATAGTTTGCAAATATTTTTCTTTTTCATTTTTCTTATAGTAACTTTTTGATATGCAAGTTTTTAGAATTTTTTATGTAATAAAACATCAATTTTTTTGTATCACTTCTTGATTTTATGTCATTGTTACAAAAGTTTTCCCTACTCCAAAATTAGAGAGGAATTTACCCATTAAAAAAAATACTTGTATGGTTTAATTTTTTTATATGTAAATCTCTGGTCTGTTTAGCATCTCTTATGGAGTCCAAGTGTCTACTGCTCTTGGAGCTCCTTTCAATCCATTTAGCATTTCAATTGCCCTTGCCTTCCATAATCCAGGCTTCCCAGGTGGTACTAGTGGCAAAGAACCCTCCTGGCAATGCAGGAGACTTAAGAGACATGGGTTCAATCCCTGGGTCAGGAAGATTTCCTGGAGGAGAACATGGCGACCCACACTAGTATTCTTGCCTGGAGAATTATGGACAGAGGAGCCTCGCAGGCTACAGTCCACAGGGTCGCAAGGAGTCGGACACAACTGAAGTGACTTAGCACACATGCACCCATAATTCACCCAGGAGACAGGGGCACTGAGCTTTTTCACAGTAACTCCTATGTTCTAGCAATAACCATTTGGCTTCCATTCTCCTCCCTTCCCCCAGCTGGTCACATTTTCATCTCCTTTAGAGTGGGAAATAAATTGTGTCATCTTGCCTTTTAAAACTTCAGCTCTCTAGACTTTGGCTCTTGATATTTAAAGCCAAGCAATATGTATATATATATGTGTGTGTGTGTGTGTGTGTGTGTGTGTGTGTGTGTGTATTTTTTTTAACCTAAAGCTTCAGCTTTTAAGATTTTTGTCCATGTCAAGTAAGTTCAGATTTTATCAGAAATCCAATGGCCCTTTTTGCTCTAGTTCCATCAGTCTGCTCCCTGAGAACACTGTAATAAAAGCTCTCGGTGTATGCCGAATGTGAGTGAGAAGAACGAGAAGAGGAAGTTTGGGGATAGAAGCAGGGACTCAGATTCTAACCACGTGAATTATCATATTCATCACTAGAACAACTTTGGCCCCTCCCTTCTCATGCTCAAATCTGGCTCCAACCTGCTCCCTCTGAGGTTTTGTCTGCCCTCGTCCCCCAAGCCAAGACACACACCACCTTCAGAACATTGCTGACAACCCGGTTCCTCCAGAGAATCTTCCCAGACTACCCCGCTTCACATCAGCAGCCCTCCCCACAGGATTGGTGTGTCCAGACAGGGTTTCTCTGCAAAACCATTTCAGGCCTCTGGACTTCAGCGTCAGGCTGCAAGGTAACCTGTTTGCCTGTGGGCCCCTAGGCCAGATGAGAGAAATCAAAAAGAAGGCTTCAGGACTGACAGGCTTTCTGAACATAGCAGTATGAGAAGACTTAAGAAAAGGAGGAGTGAGGCTACTCCAATTTGTGTTGGTGAAAAGTGTTACAGAACCAAGCTTGGGCCCACGTGCCCACACACAGTAAAGCCAACCTACTGACATTGGCTTATGGTGAAGGACACTCTAGCATTTATTGCTGGGCACCAGTCTAGAAGTCCAGGCTTCCCTGGTGGCTCAGACGGTCAAGAATCTGCCTGCAATGTGGGAGACCTGGGTTCTATCCCTGGGTGGGGAAGATCCCCTGGAGGAGGGCATGGCAACCCACTCCAGTATTCTTGCCTGAAGAATCCCTATGGACAGAGGAGCCTGCCGGGCTGCTGTCCGTGGGGTCACAAAGAGTAGGACACAACTGAGTGACTAAGTACACACAATCTAGAAGTCCAGTGCTGCTGATGCCCAAAACACCTGAACTCCCTGACGGGTTTCAGGAAAGCATTTTAAAGGCAAGGTGAAGGGGTGAAATCCAAGGTGTGTGATCAGTTCATGCACGGTGCTCTGAATGGTTGATGGTGACATAATGGGGGATGTCAAGGAGGTTAACATATCAATCCTTAGATGCCAGTAGGTCTGAGGTCGATAAGCTCATGGTCATCAGGTAGTTAATTTCTTCCATTTGGTGATGGTTTAGCATCTGTAAAACAACTTAGGATATGTGTGTCAGATAATATTATCTAGGTGCTTCAGAGAGGAGTTAAAGCAGAGGATATGAGGGAGAGGTCTGTCCAGGGAAGACCCCATAGGGTCCTTCTCAGTTACAAAAAGAGATGAAAAGAGAGAAGAAACCTGAGAAGGGAAGGCTGACCCTGACCTGTTTCTCAAACCCTCCTCCTGTTCAGTCTCTCACATGCTCAATATTTGTCTTTATTTTCTATCTTGATATTAAAAATATGATTTAAAAATATATATGTTTCTGTATAGCAAATGATAACAGGTTTATGTGACCCAGTTTTTGTAGCTCTCTTCATGTACTTTTGACACTTCCATCATAACATCAACTATTATAATTCTGAGTTCTTTGGGGAAATTGAAAATGAATGCACTGTGAAGTCTGGGAGCAGGCATGTATGGTCTCCTGCATCTCCCCAGAGGGAATGCTCTGTAAGTGCTATCAGCTCATCAACTCACTAAATGCCAGCCTGAGATATTTGGGTTTAGCAAAATGAAGAACTTTAGAAATCGGCTAGGAACTGAGGCAAAATATGGAATTATTCCTTAGGGATATGTTTTGTAAAAACAGGACTGTCTTCTCTCTAAAATGAGTTTAGTATCATCCTTCTCCATTGTCTATTCATTTCTCCCTTCCTCAGTCTAAAGACTGTCAAGGCTATGGACTACTGCTGCTAAGTTTACCTTAAAGATCGAGAAAAGAGGCCCCATACTTGAGGCCCATTTGCCATTTCCAATAATCCTATAATAGCAACACTTTGAAAAACCAGCTGTGCACCTTGGGATGTGCTCAGCTGCTCCATGGGGCCTCACAAATTAGACCCTGAGTTAGTCATTTAGCACCCCAGGTTCCCAAATCCTCCTGCTGATCGTTTCCAGATGATCCCAGACAAGGTTAGAAAGAAGACCATTCTAGGCCTGGGAGAATGAATACAGGGCCCTGGAGTTAGCAATCAAGAGTTGATATTCCAAGAGAGGAATTTCAAGAAGTATTTAAAGAGGACCATGGTGTTGTCAGGCCAGCCATCATAAAAGGTTTAACAGCAGGTAACTCGTTTCCGCCTTCAAAAGGCCCCATGCAGGCACTGCTCCACTCAGTGCCCCCAGCCCTGCAGCACGCCTCCGCCGGAGACTCCTGGACACTCCAAGAGGGCTTATGCCATACCCAGGTCTGCTGCACCCAGGGCCCCTGTCCCTGCGGCAGTCCCCTGCTGACTCGTACCTCCTCAGCAGACTGTCTCTGTGGGGTCTCTGGGTCCTGGTGCACAGACTTGTTTGAGCCCTCTGAGCGTCTCTGGCGGGCATGGGGTTTGATTCTAAACGTGATTTTGCCCCACTTACCGTCCTGCTGGGGTTTCTCCTTTGCCCCTGGATGTGGGGTATTTCCTCAAAGTCTCTCCAGCGCTGTGCAGACGCTGCCCCAGTGCCACGCAGTCATGCAGCCCCCCCACCCATCAACAGAAAATTGGATTCAAGATTTACTGAGCATGGCCTTGTCCATCAGAACAAGACCCAGTTTCCCTCTCAATCGGTCTCTCCCATCAGGAAGCTTCCATAAGCCTCTTATTCTTCTCCATCAGAGGACAGACAGACTGAAAAACACAATCACAGAAAACTAACCAATCTGATCACAAGGACCACAGCCTTGTCTAACTCAACGAAACTATGAGCCATGCCATGTAGGGCCACCCAAGACGGACCGGTCATGGTGAAGAGGTCTGACAAAATGCGGTCCACTGGAGAAGGGAATGGCAAACCACTTCAGTATTCTTGCCTCGAGAACACCATGAACAGTATGAAAAGGCAAAAGATAGGATACTGAAAGATGAACTCCCCAGGTCAGTAGGTGCCCAATATGCTACTGGAGATCAGAGGAGAAATAACTCCAAAAGAAATGAAGAGATGGCGCCAAAGCAAAAACAACACCCAGTTGTGAATGTGGCTGGTGATGGAAGTAAAGTCCAATGCTCTAAAGAGCAATATTGCATAGGAACCCCGAATGTTAGGTCCATGAATCAAGGGAAATTGGAAGTGGTTAAACAGGAGATGGCAAGAGTGAACGTCGACATTTTAGGGATCAGCGAACTAAAATGGACTGGAATGGGTGAATTAACTCAGATTACCATTATATCTACTACTGTGGGCAAGAATCCCTTAGAAGAAACGGAGTAGCCATCATAGTCAACAGACAAGTCCAAAATGCAGTACTTGGATGCAATCTCAAAAATGACAGAATGATCTCTGTTCGTTTCCAAGGCAAACCATTCAATATCACAGTAATCCAAGTCTATACACCAACCAATTATGCTGAAGAAGCTGAAGTGGGATGGTTCTATGAAGACCTACAAGACCTTCTAGAACTAACACCCACAAAAGGTGTCCTTTTCATTATAGGGGACTGGAATGCAAAAGTAGGAAGTCAAGAAACACCTGGAGTAACAGGCAAATTTGGCCTTGGAGTACAGAATGATGCAGGGCAAAGGCTAATAGAGTTTTGCCAAGAGAACACACTGGTCATAGCAAAAACCCTCTTCCAACAACACAAGAGAAGACTCTATACATGGGCATCACCAGATGGTCAATACTGAAATCAGATTGATTATATTCTTTGTAGCCAAAGATGGAGAAGCACTACACAGTCAGCAAAAACAAGACCAGCTACTGTGGCTCAGATCATGAACTCCTTATTGCCAAATTCAGACTTAAATTGAAGAAATAGGGAAAACCACTAGACCATTCAGGTATAACCTAAATCAAATATCTTACGATTATACAGTAGAAGTGAGAAATAGATTCAAGGGATTAGATCTGATAGACAGAGTGCCTGAAGAACTATGGACAAAGGTTCGTGACATTTTACAGGAGACAGTGATCAAGACCATCCCCAAGAAAAAGAAATGCAAAAAGGCAAATTGTAGTCTAAGGAGGCCTTACAAACAGCTATGAAAAGAAAAGTGAAAGGCAAAGGAGAAAAGGAAAGATATAACCATTTGAATGCAGATTTCCAAAGAATAGCAAGGAGAGATAAGCCTTCCTCAATGATCATGCAAAGAAATAGAGGAAAACAATAGAATGGGAAAGATTCGAGATCTCCTCAAGAAAATTAGAGATACCAAGGGAACATTTCAGGCAAAGATGGGCACAATAAAGGACAGAAAAGGTATTTACCTAACAGAAGCAGAAGATATTAAGAAGAGGTGGCAAGAATACACAGAAGAACTATACAAAAAAGATCTTCATGACTCAGATGATCATGATGGTATGATCACTCACCTAGAGCCAGACATCCTGGAATGCGAAGTCAAGTGGGCCTTAGGAATCATCATTATGAACAAAGCTAGTGGAGGTGATGGAATTCCAGTTGAGCTATTTCAAATCCTGAAAGATGATGCTGTGTAATGCTACACTCAACATGCCAGCAAATTTGGAAAACTCAGCAGTGGCCCCAGGACTGGAAAAGGTCCGTTTTCACTCCAATCCCAAAGAAAGGCAATGCCAAAGAATGCTCAAACTACTGCACAATTGCACTCATCTCACACCCTAGCAAAGTAATGCTCAAAATTCTCCGAGCCAGGCTTCAACAGTAGGTGAACCATGAACTTCCAGATGTTCAAGCAGGATTTAGAAAAGGCAGAGGAACCAGAGATCAAATTGCCAACATCCGCTGGATCATCAAAAAAGCAAGAGAGTTCCAGAAAAACATCTACTTCTGCTTTATGGATTATGCCAAAGCCTTTGACTCTATGGATCACAAGAAACTGTGTAAAATTCTGAAAGAGATGGGAATACCAGACCACCTGACCAGCCTCCTGAGAAATCTGTATGCAGGTCAGGAAGCAACAGTTAGAACTGGACATGGAACAACAGACTGATTCCAAATAGGAAAAGGTGTACATCAAGGCTGTATATTGTCACCCTGCTTGTTTCACCTATATGCAGAGTACATCATGAGAAAGGCTGGGCTGGATTAAGCACAAGCTGGAATCAAGATTGCCGGGAGAAATATCAATAATCTCAGATATGCAGATGATACCACCCTTAGGGCAGAAAGCAAAGAAGAACTAAAGAGCCTCTTGATGAAAGTGAAAGAGGAGAGTGAAAAATTTGGCTTAAAACTCAACATTCGGAAAACTAAGATCACGGCATCTGGTCCCATCATTTCATGGCAAATAGATGGGGAAACAGTGGCTGACTTTATTTTTTTGTGCTCCAAAATCGCTGCAGATGGTGACTGCAGCCATGAAATTAAAAGACACTTGCTCCTTGGAAGAAAAGTTATGACCAACCTAGATAGCATATTAAAAAGCAGAGACATTACTTTGTCAACAAAGGTCCGTCTAGTCAAGGCTATGGTTTTTCCAGTGGTCATGTATGGATGTGAGAGTTGGACTGTGAAGAAAGCTGAGCACTGAAGAATTGATGCTTTTGAAGTGTGGTGTTGGAGAAGACTCTTGAGAGTTCATTGGACTGCAAGGAGATCCAACCAGTCCATCCTAAAGGAGATCAGTCCTGGGTGTTCATTGGAAGGACTGATGCTAGAGCTGAAACTCCAGTACTCTGGCCACCAGATGCAAAGAACTGACTCATTTGAAAAAACACTGATGCTGGGAAAGATTGAAGGTGGGAGGAGAAGGGGACAACAGAGGAGGAGATGGTTGGATGGCATCACCGACTCAATGGAAATGAGTTTGAATAAACTCCAAGAGTTGGTGATGGACAGGGAGGCCTGCCGTTGTGCAGTCCATGGGGTCGCAAAGAGTCAGACATGACTGAGCGACTGAACTAAACTTGTTTCCTCACATATTTTGTGGTTTGGGGAATGTATGTGTGCATGTGTGTGTATGTTTTTGTTAATTTAATAAAAAGCTTAGCATATAGAGTTAGGCTTACCCACTAATTGTTTCAGGGCTGTAAATAAATATATTCTCTATTTTCATGTCTGATTAAAAACAATGGTGTTGGTGGTTAAAATGATTAATGGTGTTGGTAGTAATAATGATTAATATTAATATAAATAATAATACTAGCTCTACCTACCTCATGGTGCTGTTAAATCAGGTAGGGATGTTATAAATCTAAAACATCAGAAAGATGTAAAATATTATTATTCCAATTTCTGACACACTATTAAGAATATTTTTCTTGGAATTGAAAGCAAACAGGTCTAATTGAAAGCACGAAAACAAGCCTAATTCTTCTTCCCTGTGACAGTCCTTTAAGTATTGGGAAATTGTTCCAATGCTATTCCCAATGTTTCTGCTTTCCAGGTTAAAGGTTTTTAGTATTCTTTGTTTCTCTAATCATATGTCATGCATCACACTGTACCCTAGGCATTACTGGGCTTCTATTAAGACTCCTTTGGCTTCTCCACACCTGTGGGTTGTTCCGATGAAGGCTGAGGAATATTGCATGCCTCAGACACCTCTGCCGTCTCAGTGAGGCAAGGGGGCTCCATCTACCCTGCGTGCCCACTCTCAGGCTACTGTCCCCCCTCCCCCATGGGGCCCTCCAGAGCCCTAGACCAGCTTTGGCCCTAGCTTGTTCCTTATTCTTGTAGCCCAGTTAAAAGGAGCCTTGAACAGTACAAAACCCAGAAGGGTGTGAAAAACTACACCCCAAGCCTGAGCACCAATGAGCTGTCACTTTAGCCTGTAGAGAGCCTATAAATTAAAATGAGAGAAGAATCATTTCCATATTAGATTTCTATAGCGTCTTTCCTCTCAAATGCTCAGAGCACTGCACTGGGAAATTTTTGTGCATCAATGTATGATTTCTGCAGTGCTTCAGGGCCCAGCTTCTCAGGGCTTGGCAAAGCCCATTTCACTCACGCAGGCTGAGTTCTCACTCCCTTGAAATGCAACCGGGTCTTGTCTGTTGCACACCCAGTGCCCTGCGGTACAAAGTATGGGTGGAGAAAGCCAGGATGGAGCAGAATCACAGATGGAACCTCTAGAGGCAATCCAATGCCCCCTCCTGCAAAAAGGTTCAAATGAACTTATTTACAACACAAAAACAGACTCACAGATTTAGAAAACAAACTTACTTACCAGTTATAGGGGTGGGCCAGAAAGGTGGGGACAGATTGGGAGTTTGGGATTGACATATATACACTGCTATATTTAAAATGGATAACAAGGTCCTATTGTACAGCACAGGAAACTCTGCTCAATATTCTGTAATTCCCTAAATGGGAAAAGAATTTGAAAAAGAATCAATACATGTATAGGAAGAGAAAGAGAGAGAAAGAAAGGGAGGGAGGAAAGAAAGCCTGACACTGAGAAATGACTTCCTCAAAGTCACAGCTAGTTAGGGACACCATTAGACATTTATTTGACTTCCTCTCATCTGAAAAACACAAGAAAATTAGGTAAGGCTGTTTGCTACTCCAGAGAGAGAACTACAGGCAACAGGACATTTCTTCACAGCTATCTTATTAGCTTTTGCTGCAAAAACTTGTAAGTTTCCTAAAGAACAACCATAATAACTAGGAGAGTACATGGATCAACTGAAGACAGGATCAAAAGGCGCAGGTTAGCTGTCAGTCATGATTTAAAAGCGTGGGACAAACAATGGTTGGGTGTTTCACATCAAGGAGGAAAAATAATTTGAGTGGCATGAAGGGAAGATAATTTGGCAACAGAGATGAACAAACTGAATCAAGGGAGGAAAAATAAAGACTGAGTATTCGAGAATCCTGCCCAGCATAGGCTCCTTAAGGACGCTGGGCACTTTATTGCAGACAACAATCCTTGTTCTGGCAGTAAAATGAGCTTGCCACACTTCTGCTTCTTTAGTTTTCTTGATGATTTATAGGCTATACACACACACACACACACACACACACACACACACATGAAGATAATGTTCAAATGCTCCTACAGTCATGAAAATCCCTCCCTGAAAGCCTGTTATATCTTTTTTTAATTAATACCCAAAGCAATTAAATCATGGCGTGCTCCCATTACCTGCCAAGTTTTGTTATTTTTAAAATACAACAACACGGTTTAGGATTCTATTATTTGGTCTATATGCAGCCTTTCAAAGATGGTTTCCTTGGTTCCTCCAGACATGAACTCTCATCCAGGCAGCAAAAGCAACCTCGCCTGGAGACGGCTTGCTTTTGCTTAAGAAGTCTCTCCTTCAAGAAGAGACTTGTCTGCCCTCTACTAGAAGAGGAAAAGAAAAGGACTGAAGGGATGTGATGAGCAAGGTTGCCATCACACTGCAACCCACACATAAGTCAGCACTTGATAGCTGCCCTATCTCTAGGCTAATTTTCCTTTTGGACACTGAAGGACTAACAGGTATGTGTAGCTTCTTGAGAAACTTTTTATTGGTTGTGCTAATAGAAGTAACAACCCAAATCACAAAGGGGTGAGCAGTGTATTGTTGACTTTGAGTAGATCCAAGTCATCAGCCACAGAATCCCTGAAACTCATTGTAACAATCAGATCCAACCAGACCTCAAAGGTGATTCCCAGTGCTGAGGCAGAAGAGACCTTAAAATATCTGATACCTACTCCAACAGCAAGAATTTTCAAATGACATAAACCACCTGAAGGATTTTTTATAAAGATATGATATTCACTGATTAATATTCATAATGAAGAGTCTACCAAATAAATAGTTAAAAACTAGCCAACATCATCTCCTTTACAAAAAATCTACTTTGACAAGTTGGCACTTATCCTTAATGCTTAAATAAGCACTTTCATTACACAAGGGCACAAAGCTAAGTGCTAGGGGGGGGACACACAAAAGTATAAGCCAATCTTTACCTCAGGACTGTTATGATTTATTGGAGAGAGAAGACAGGTGACTTCCCCGGTGGCTCAGAGAGTAAAGAATTTGCCGGCAGTACAAGAGACCCAGGTTTGATCCCTGGGTCCGGAAGCTCCCCTAGAAAAGGGAATGGCAATCCACTCCAGTATTCTTGCCTGGAGAATTCCATGGACAGAGGAGCCTGGCAGGTTATAGTCCATGTGATTGCAAAGAGTCAACACAACTGAGCAACTAACACTTTCACTTTTCAGAAGACAGGTACATGTGAAAAGAGAACCACCAAAGGCTGCATTAATGTCAAGTGAGCAAAAGCGCCAGCAGTGATCTCTAGGTAATCCACCTGTCCTGGTGATAAGGCCCTACATTCCAGAGAGCAGGAAAGTCCCCATAAGTCAAATGGAGAAAGAACAACTGAGACTATCAGGAAATATCAAATACAGCTTCTGAGTTAGTGTAAGCTCTGTCTCCTGTTACAACAAACCTACACTCACTTCACCCACCACCCAAGGGGCTAATTACTCCCCAGATGCTGGCGAGAGGTTGTTGAAGACCAGCCTCCTGCCTTGGGAAGTACAGGCTGAGAGAGGGACCAGGGCACCAGAGGCCATTCTCCCTGCAGGGCTACATCAAGCTGATGATGCTGTTTCAAATGTTTGCCAAGAGCAACAGAAGGTATTTTCCCTCTTGGAATTTTTTCTCTTCCTCCCTCCACCCTGCCTCTCAGGGTAGCTCAAAAACATGACTCACAATTAGGGCGTCTGGCAGTCACCCTCTTTACCAGCTCATCCACAGTTCCCTGGGTTCCTAGGAGCTCTTTTGAGCTCTATAAGCTCACCACTGAAGGGAACACTAAGGTGTGATGGGATTCATCACAGAATACAGAATCGTAGTGAACAATCCTACTGTCTTTCAGATGCTAGAATGCTTCTACAACATTTCTCCCAGATGTACATCAAACTTACGCAGTGTCAGTGAACTTACCACCCATGATGGACAAGCTAGCCCATATTGGAACGGTTCTAATGGACTTTTCTCTCCCACTTGAATTTCCGTGATACTTTTTTGAGTTGCTTCTACTCCCATCCCTTAGGTTCACCTAGATCCAGTCTACTTCCTGTTCCACAAGATAGCCCCTCAGATAATTGAAACTTCTCAAATCCTTTGAATCCTTTCTTCCACAGGATCAGCACAGAGATCTCCTTCAACCATTCCAGATATCACCTGGTTTCAAATCCTTTCACTTTCTCATCTAACTTCTTAATATTTTAAGAGGTCCATTTGCCTATTTCTCTGTTTAAACCTAGTGCCTAAAAGGGAATAAAACACTCTAGACATAAACTGGCCAATGGAAAGTAAAATGGGAACTTTTCATTTTAGACTCTAAGATACTATAATTAATACAAGCTAAGACTGCATTCAGCTCTAAGCTGTGGTCTCATGGCATGGCACGTGCTTATTATAAGCTAAAATCCTTTAGCTGCAAGCGCTTCCCATCTGTTGCCGAAATCACTGACTTTCATTTATAATGCCTCCCTCACACAGCTGGGTGTTATCCCCAGAACTATATAAGAAAGTGACATCTTTCATGCTCTTTCCACCCTTTCTACTTGACCCCCAACTATAGACTCAAATGACTATTTCAACAATGTAGGAAAATAAACTCTTCCTCCCAAGAAATCTCCCTGGGAAAATGTCAACATGGAATTCTGAGACAAAAATAAAGGCTTCAGCAGCCTCAGAGAACCCCCCCCCCCAAACTGTTCCTAACTTCCATTCTGAATCCTCCCCTCCTGTGTCCTTAAACCAATCAGAAAGCCCTGAAGAGTGGCCCTGAGATGTGAATGAACCTCTGCTTAGCTGAGGGAGAAAAAAGGAAGGAGACTTGCATTCAGCCAGCTGTTTAGTCCAGTCCCTTCTGATCACGACACTGTAAGATACTGAAGACATGGACTACGTCCTGTCAAGCATCATAAGATATTAACGGAGCGAGTGAATAAATAAATGCTAATGCTTTGTGTCTCTCTCAGTGTCTAGCATTATTTCTGGGAGCTAAAATGTGTTTGGTTACCATTTTAACACATTAACACATGGTTACAGTCTTAAAATTTTATTATAAGTTTTTATGTTGATGATCTATTTTATGGCTTGTTTAAATAATAAGATACAAGCATAAAGCTTAGTTTAAAAGCTTTTTAGTGTCAAAAGTAAATTTAAAATTAAGCTTACATGAAAGTGAAAAAAAAGAAGGGAAAAGAAAACATGGGGCAAAATCTTCCATCACTTTGCTACACACAAGCCTCCCACATCTCTTTCTTTGATTGTTGCATCAAGATGTCCACATGCCTGGGACTGGCCTTAAAGATTTCTATTATCTGGGGTCCTCCTTTTCTCCACTCATATTTCCCAAAGTCCAACTTCTACTGCAGTTGGGTCAGCCTGAACTCCTGTGATGGTTGCCAGGAGATTTCTGTAGTGCAAAGAAACCTCCACCTCTTCTTCAGTATATCGTTCAAGAAAACAGACAAAAACCTCCTCTGAAAGTCTTCTCTGGCTAACACCATCCCACACTGACTATCCTGTTTCTTTCCTTAAAGCATACGGACAATCTGTAAGACAGTATGTTGGTTATCTTTTTGACCAAAGAAAGTATGAGAATTCACTTTAAAAGAGTAAGATAATACCCAAATAATGAATTGTCATTATGATTATATTTTAATTTATATGCTTGTCTCCCATCCCCAAGGGGTTCATAAGCTGCTTAAGGGTAAGAGCGGTATACTTTATTTTTTATTCCTAGAAAATGCTGGACACAATGGTTAAATAAAACATATGCTAGATGAATAAATTAATGAATATATATCGGCATTTGAGTCTTTGAAGATTTCTTCATCACTAGAGCTATCCGATGCTTTAGTGCCAAGGATAATGTTAAGCTTGGGCACAACTCATAAGCAAATGACTGGTGACAAATTCTGCTGACCCCCAACCTTGAGAGAACACATCAATTGGTTAGCACAATAATCATTAAATAGCCTTCTGTCTCTTGTCACCCTCCTTCATTTAGTCCTCTATACTTCAACGCCTAAATAACCATTTCATCATGTCAACTCCCTGCTCAAAAACCTGAGTGTAAGGGCTCCCTATTGCCTGCAATAATTCTCAATCCGCACAGCCCTAATAGAGTAGAAAGTGGGAGTTTTGTTACTTAGATCCTAAAACACATCTTAGCAGAATAGATATCACATAAGTTGGAAAAAAATTACCATGAGGAAGTGAGAGGTATTTCTGAGGAATGTGTGCTATGGACTGAATCGCATCCCATGCCCTTACCCCTCACCACCAAGTTCATATGCTCAAACTCTAACCCCCAATGTGATGGTGTTTGGAAATACAGTCTTTGAGGGGTAATTAAGTTTAACTAAGTTTAGAAGAGTTCATGGAGGTAGGGCCCCCATGATGGGATTAGTGTGCTTTTAAGGAGAGACAGCAGAGCACACCCCCGCTGTCTCTCCCCTCCTCTCCCTCTTCCTTTCCTTTTCTCTCTCTGTCACATGTGAGTGTAAAATGAAAAGGAAGTCATCTGCAAGCCACAAAGAGAGCTCTCAAGAGAACCCAACCATGGTGGCATCCTGATAATGGACTTCCAGCCCCCAGAACTGAGAAAGTAAATTTACACTGTTTAAGCACTCAGTCCATGGCATTTTGTTACAGTTGCCCAAGCCAACTAAGACAATATCTATGACCCATATTACCTATATGAAGGCACAAACAATACATGCATAGCCTCATTACACAAATCCAAACACACACTGATAAATACTGCTCTACACTTCAGTTCCACCTATGAATAAGTCACTGCTATGGGAATTGTTCTCCTGAGAAATAAATAAAATAATAAATAAATTAAAACCTAGACAAAACACATTAAGCAACTATTTTCAGATATCAGATTATAAGCAATGCAAGATAACGACCCTTGAGAAAGTGAAAATGAAGTGAAAGTGAAAATTGCTCAGTCAGTCGTGTCCAACTGTTTGGCTACCCCATGGACTATACAGTCCATGGAATTCTTCAGGCCAGAATACTGGAGTAGGTAGCCTTCCCCTTCTCCAGGGGATCTTCCCAACCCAGGGATCAAACCTAGGTCTCCCGCATTGAGAAAAGGGATTTAAATATGATGTTTTATATTCACCCTATCCACCTGCATGCAAATTCCAAATTACAGCACGAGGAGGAGGAATCCAAACAAAGCCTACTGGTCTTGCTAAGTTGAGGAGACAGAGATTAAAATTTGAGAAAGCAGCTACAAGTTGCAGAGTAGAATACTGAAAATAAGGGAGCTGTATGAAGCTATGTCCCTGGAAATTTGCACAGGGTTCCCTCAAATCTTTGCTTGACTACTAACCTGTATATGCATTGGGTCAAGCTCCAAAATGACAGAAAAGAACAATCAGCAGAGAGTTGTAAGCCAGGAAATTCCCAGAACTCAAACAAATATGAAAATCACTTGTTTCCATCAGCCAGAATAGACAGATCTCACTTAATTCATAAGGCATTCAGTAAAGTCACCAGAAGGGCCATAGCTTAGTAATATGGTAAATACAGTCTACTATACCAGAGCTCTAAGGTATACTCCAGACCTGCCTTAGAAAACCTTAAAAGAAACCTCAAGAGGATCAATCTGTTCTTCAAGTAACCATTATACGCCAGTCAGAATGGCTGCTATCCAAAAGTCTACAAGCAATAAATGCTGGAGAGGGTGTGGAGAAAAGGGAACCCTCTTACACTGTTGGTGGGAATGCAAACTAGTACTATGGAGAAAAGTGTGGAGATTCCTTAAAAAACTGGAAATAGAACTGCCATATGACCCAGCAATCCCGCTGCTGGGCATACACACTGAGGAAACCAGATATGAAAGAGACACGTGCACCCCAATGTTCATCGCAGCACTGTTTATTATAGCCAGGACATGGAAGCAACCTAGATGCCCATCAGCAGATGAATGGATAAGGAAGCTGTGGTACATATACACCATGGAATATTACTCAGCCGTTAAAAAGAATTCATTTGAATCAGTCCTAATGAGATGGATGAAACTGGAGCCCATTATACAGAGTGAAGTAAGCCAGAAAGATAAAGAACATTATAGCATACTAACATATATATATGGAATTTAGAGAGATGGTAATGATAACCCTATATGCAAAACAGAAAAAGAGACACAGAAGGACAGAACAGACTTTTGAACTCTGTGGGAGAAGGCAAGGGTGGGATGTTTCGAGAGAACAGCATGTAGATTATCTATGGTGAAACAGATCACCAGCCCAGGTGGGATGCATGAGACAAGTGCTCGGGCCTGGTGCACTAGGAAGGCCCAGAGGAATCGGGTGGAGAGGGAGGTGGGAAGGGGGGATACATGTAACTCCATGGCTGATTCATGTCAATGTATGACAAAACCCACTGCAATGTTGTGAAGTAATTAGCCTCCAACTAATAAAAATAAATGAAAAAATTAAATTAAAAAAAAAAGAATGCATTTGAATCAGTTCTAATGAGATGGATGAAACTGGAGTCTATTATACAGAGTGAAGTAAGCCAGAAAGAAAAACACCAATACAGTATACTAACACATATATATGGAATTTAGAAAGATGGTAACAATAACCCTGTATGCGAGACAGCAAAAGAGACACAGATGTATTGAACAGTCTTTTGGACTCTATGGGAGAGGGCGAGGGCGGGATGATATGGGAGAATGGCATTGAAACATGTAAATCATTATGTGTGAAATGAAACGCCAGTCCAGTTTCGATGCATGATGCAAATTTGCAGCATTATGGCTGGACCCAAAGAATGTAATACTGAGTAAAGTAAGTCAGACAGAGAAAGACAACAAAAATGGTTACAAATGAACTTATCTACAAAACAGAAATAGAGTTAGAGATGTAGAAAACGAACTTATGATTACCAGAGGGTAAGAGTAGGGGGAGGGATAAATTGGGAGGTTGGGATTGATACATAAGCACTACTATATACAAAATAGATAACCAATAAAGACCTACTGTATAGCACAGGAAACTAGTCAGTACTCTGCAATCATCTATATGAAAAGAACCTTTAAAAAGAGTGGCTATCTGTATATGTATAACTGATGCACTCTGCTGGACACCTGAAACACAGTAAATTAAATCAACTATACTCCAGTAATGTGACCACTCTAGAGCCAGACATCCTGGAATGCGAAGTCAAGTGGGCCTTAGGAAGCATCACTGTGAACAAAGCTAGTGGAGGTGATGGAATTCCAGTTGAGCTACTTCAAATCCTAAAAGACGATGCTGTGAAAGTGCTGCACTCAATATGTCAGCAAATTTTCTCTTCAGAAGACACCATTATAAAAGTATAAAGGCAAGTCACGCAAGAAAAAATTCATAATACATATGTGTGACAAAGGACTAATATACAGAATATTTAAAGAATATCTCCCAGCCAATAAGACAATCTTTTCAATGGTAATATATTTGAACAGTTACTTCACAAAATAATATATAAAATCTCAAATACATGAAAATATGTTTAATAGCATTTGTCTTAAAGAAAATTTAAGTTAAAAATGCAATGAGAAAAAAAAAAATGCAATGAGATTCCACACCCACTAAGATGGCAAAAATTTTAAAGACTGACTGTATTAGCTGTCAGGATATAGAGCAACTGGAATCCTCATATATGGCTGTGGTTATATAAAACGCTTTTTTTTTTTTCCTTCTAAACATAAAACTTTATTTCTAGTTATGTTCCTTTGTGGGATATATTTAGGACCACATACTTAATAAAGAAGTCCTAATTATATCCTTGGGCTGATTTGGTTTCCACCCCCACCCCGTAGAGGGACCCTTGTCCCCCCCCCTTCCCAATTCCAGCTTGAGGCACTTGGTGTCATGAAGAAAGCGGTAGTTGGCTGGAGAGATGGGGCATCTTAAATCCCCCCAGCGTGAGTTCACAGACTAGGAGGGGCTTCTCCTTCCTCCCAGGGCCCTCCCCACTTAGCAGAAGGGAAGCCCCTTGGGTACCACGTAGACTTCCATATCTCTCAGGATGGGGGACCCTGCCCACATTCTAGGCTGTCTTCACCCTGGTTACTTCCTGGCCATAGTGATCCTACACACCACCCCATCTCCTGACTTCTGCCCTCACTTTTTGCTCTGAGCAGCCTGAGCACAGGAAGCAAGTGGTCCCACTGACTATAGAGATCTCAGAAGTACCAGAGAAGCCCCAGGCAGCTTCGGAGAACCAGATGACTGCCAGGGGGCCTGCTCTCTACCACACAAGCCCTGAGGAAGCCCTGGACAGATGCTGCTCTCAGTTGGCCTCGGTGCTTGACTTTGCTCACTCTCCTCTTCCTCCCCACCCCTAACCCAGAAGATCATTATATAAATGCTATCAAAAGAAGGGGTTGAAGCAGGGGAGACAAACCCCCTCTACCTTCCTGTGTTGAAACGTGCCAAGGCTTGCCAAAAAATACAAGATCTGAGTCCAGGAGGCAGGGGACAGCTCTCTGGCTTTGCTGGGATTGAGAGAGGAAAAATGTTCCAGCTGTCAAGCCCAGAAGCCCATGGCAGGAGTGGGAGGGGAAACCTTATCACCAGGAAGTCCCTTCTTCTCATGTTCCCTTTTAGCTACAGAACAGGCTCTTTTCACCCCACCCCACTCCAACCCAAGCTGTTAAGGCTTTGGTGCCCTGTAGTGGGGTGGAGGGAAAACACACATCTTTGGCCCAGCTCTGTCCACTAAGGGCAAGAGTTAGTCCCCAGTTCCCTCAGCCCCATCAGATACCTATACATCCAATGTGAGAGAGGCTGCCCATCCCTGGACAGAAAGAAAAATGGGTGTATTACTTGAGGAAAAGGAAATGGGTGTAGGCCCTGACCAGGGTCACAGGGCCCAGCCCTCTAGGGAAGGGAAAGCCCCGGAGGTGCTCCTTAATCACGACTCCCCACAAGCTGCAACACAAAGGTGAAGATGTAGACGATACCTGTGTAGATCTACAGGGCGCCAGTGATGTAGTCCTCTGGGCTGATGGTGTGCTTCCGGTTCCCCAGGACCAGCTGTGTGTCGTAGGCCAGGAACAAAGTGAAGCAAATGGCCCCCAAAGCAGCATAGACCATGTGCAACCAGTAAATGTGTCTGAAGGCCAGCACAATGGCAGTGATAATCCCTCTTCTGTGGGATTATCTTCTTCTGTGTCCTGTGCATGAGGTAAAGTCCACCTTGGTCTGGAAGCAGAAGATGGTGACCGAAATGGACACCATAGCAGTAAAGATCACCACGATGATGACGGCTTTGATGTTATACACACTGGAGATGGTGCCGGTCATGTAGCCCATGGCAAGAGTAAGAGGGTCAGCAGGATGATGCTCCATGGGAAACGGCGTCTGGGTGCCTGGCAGTAGGCAAGGGTCAGGTATGTGACCACGAAGACAGCATAGGATGCATAGTAGACAGCCATGTTTGCCCTCACGAAGTCACCGACCGGCTTCGCAAAGGTGAAAACAGCGATGATGGCCACCGTGATGAGCAGCTGGATGGAGATGATGGTGTAAACCTTTCGGATGAAGGCGTGTCGGACTTTCCTGTCATCCCAGTCTCCAGATCCAAAAGTGTCACTCACTGCTCTCTCCCCGCCATCATAGCCATGGCCTGGGCCATAGTTCAAGGACGTCACGTGGACTGGGGGCATAGGCTGTGGGTAGCCAGCAGGGTGACCGTAGCCAGGCTGTGGGTAGGCAGGGTACCCCCCAGGCATGACAGATGGCTGCCCGTAGCCCCCTGGGGGCAGAGAGCCAGGGTATAGGGTCCTCATATGGAGGGGGGCAGTGGGATGGGACATGATGACTCCAAGCTGAGGGGAGACCCCATCTGCTGAGACCTGGAGCTCCGGATGGTGCGTCGCCGGCCTCCTGGTGTCGCGAATCCTCATATAAAATGTTTTAACCACTTTGGAAGTATTATAGCTTGGCAGTTTCTTAAAGTTAAATACACACTTATATGAATTACTCTTAGATATTTACCCAAGAAAAATGAGAACATATTTCCACAGAAAGAGTTGTACATAAATGGCCATAGCAATTTTATTTATAACAGCTCAAAACTAGAAACAACCTAAATGTAACAGGCAAATAGATAAGCAGATTTTGGTACATCCATAAAATGAAGTATTGTTCTGCATTTCAAAAGACACTATGCACTATATACAAAATGGATAAGTCTCAAAAACATTATGCTGAGCAGAAGAAGCCCGTCTCATAAGAATATTTAGTAGTTCATTTATCTATAATTCTGTAAGAGGCAAATTTATGCTATATATTTTTTCCTAGTATTATGAGTGATAGGGGTATTGATTACAAAGGACTATGAGAGAACATTTTAGGGTTGTCAGAATATTTTATATATATATATATCTTGATTGTAGTGGTTTTTAGTATACATTTGTCAAAGTTCATCAAACTATCAAACTAATGGGTGCATTGTAGTACTGTATGGAAATTATACTTTAGTAAAGTTATTTTGTTTCTTTTTTAAACAACTGGTCTAAAGAAAAAACCCAGATCCTCTCAGACTAACATCCAGGACCCTCTATAACCTCGCCCACACTATTTTTCTACTTTTATTTCTCATATGTCTCAGACTCAAAACTACCTTGAAATTCAAGCAAGCTGGCTTACAACCTCTCATCCCCTAACACGACTACTGACCCTACTCTCAGCTTCCTGGGTCTACCTAAATTCCCTTCATCCTGCAGAGCCCAGACTTAAGACCACTGCTTTCACAAAGCCTTCCTCCATCTCACTCAGATTTTTCTTTGCTATTTATACCACTTTTGTTGTTTATGTTGTTCATTATTTGTTTTATATGTGTTCCTTTCATCTACCAGGGCAAACTGTCATCCTTTGATATGCAGTCAATTCTGGTTATTCCTGCTGGTTATGTTCCCTATAGTTGCTATGAATACCAAATTAGCAAACGCTAAAGCGTTGCTCCCAGGGAAAACACAGGGTTAGATTTTTATGAGATTCTGGTCACAGTTTTATCAACCAGTCCACACATAACCTTGTTTTATGTGTGTTTCTGTTTAATGATGCCTTATTTAATATATGTCGTTGGTTCCTTGAACTCACAGCCAATAGCACTGTATTTATGAATAAAAGCACTATATGACTGAATAAAGCTTACCTAACAAACACAAAGTCTCCCTAAAGCACATCACAGCTTTCCTGTGCTTTAGAACCCTAGACAGCGCTTCAGTATTTAAACAAGGAAATCACCAAGAAAAATTCAAAAACATGACATTAAGTACATCACACAAAGACACTTATTTAGAGCATGAGAGATAAAATGGAGAAACACCTTGTTCTGCCTCCCTTGGGAATGTGCTTTTTGGGCAACTCAAATTTTCCCTATGCTAAACATGTCCACAAATGACCATAAAAGAGCCACTGATTAAGATTACAGTAAATTTTAGCAAGTAAGCAAAGTCATAAATATGGAATCTGTAGATAATGAGGCTTGCCTGTACTTCACAGCATCTTGTACAACACCAGACACTTAGTAGGCATTCAATAATTTATCCAGACAATTGGAAGGACAAACAAAACAAGAAACTAACTCATGACTTCACTTAGATTTCTATCAAGAGCTATTGTTTAAAATTCATTTTAGGAGGCATGTCCAAGCTAGAAGACAAGTTCTCCCAAGTAAGATTTTAAGACTTGCAGAGACAAATTGAGGGCCATTGCTAAGGAGAGCCTCAGGAGAAAAATCTCATATGACCATGTGCTATGTGCAATATCCATTAAAAAGAAGGGGTTTCTTGTTCTTTATTAGCAACCTAAAAGTTTTCTACTGCTGACTGAGAAGAATGTTTAAAAGAAAAAAACTGATTGTCATATATCTAAAGTAAAGTGATATTTCCCATCTTACCTTCTGAAAAGAAAACAGACTAGAGAGAGAATACACACAATTTAATTTAGCCCATCAAAATTTTCTAAGAATCAGTTGTGTTTCTATATACTAACAACAAAATATCTGAAATAAAGAAAATAATTCCATTTGCAATAGCTTCAAAAACAACAAAATACTTAGAAATAAATTTAACCAAGGAGGTAAAATATCTGTATGCTGAAACCTATAAGATGTTTGTGAAAGAAAGAGAAAAAGACAATTAAATGGAAAGATATTCCATGTTCATGGGTTGGAAGAATTAATATAGTTAAAATTTCCAGTCCACCGAAAGTCATCTACAGATTCAATGCAATCACTATCAAAATTCCTATGGAATTTTTCACAGAAATAGAAAAAACAACTGTACAATTTATCTGGAACCACAAAAGACCTTATTCAAGCCAAAACAAATATGAGAAAATCAAAACAGGAAGCATCACACTTCCTGATGCCAAACTATATTACAAAGGTATAGTAATCAAAATAGTATATTGACATAAAAATAGATACATAGACAAAAAGACAAGTGGAATAGAACAGAGAGCCCAGAAATAAACCTTCATATACATGGTCAACTGCTATTTGACAAGGGAGCTAAAAATACTCAGTGGAGAAAGGATAGTCTCTTCAATAAACGGTGCTGGAGAAATTGAATACTTACATGTAGAAGAATGAAATTGGATCCCTATCTTGCACTATTCACAAAAATTAACTCAAATGAATTAATGACTTCAACAAAAGACCTGAAACTATGAAACTCTTTAAAGAAAACATAGGGGGATAGTCCCTTACTATTGGTCTTGGCAACAATTTTTGGATATAACACCAGAAGCATAAGTAACAAAAGCCAAAATAAATATGTGGGACTACATCACACTAAAAGGGCTTCCCCAGGTGGCTTGGTGGTAAAGAATCTGCCTGCAATGCAAGAGACATGGGTTTGATCCTAAGTTGTGAAGATGCCCTGGAGGAGGGCACGGCAACCCATTCCAGTATTCTTGCCTGGAGAATCCCATGGACAGAGGAGCCTGGCAGGCTGCAGACCGTGGGGTCGCAAAGAATCGGACATGGCTGAAGCGACTGAGCATGCGCAAATGCAGGTCAAACTAAAAATCTTCTGCAAAGCAGAAGAAACAATCGATAACATTAAAAGACAACCTACAGAATGGGAGAAAATATATGCAAATCATATTTCTGGTAAAGGGTTAATATCCAAAATATATAGGAAAATCGTACTCAATAGCAAAAGACCAAACAATCCTATTTTTCAAATGGGCAGAGGGCATGAATAGACAATTTTTCCAAAGAAGACACACAAAGCCAACATGTACATAAAAAGATGTTCAATGTCACTAATCATGAGGGAAATGCAAATCAAAACCACAATGAAATGTCACCTCACACCTGTCAGAATGGCTGTTATTGAAAAGACAAGAGCTAAGTGCTGGCAGGGGTATAGAGAAAAGGAAAACCTTGTACACTGTGGGTGTTGTTGTGTTGTTTAGTCACTCAGTCATGTTCAATTCTTTGTGACCTCATGGACTGCAGCACGCCAGTCTTCCCTGTCCTTCACTGTCTCCTGGAGTTTGTTCAGATCCATGTCCATTGAGTTGGTGATGCTATCTAACCACCTCCTATCTGCCACCCCCTTCTCCTTTGACCTTCAATCTTTCCCAGCATCAGGGGAACGATGGGTAAGAATGTAAATTAATGCAGCCACTACAGAAAACAGTATAGAGGTTCCTCAAACATACTAGAAATAGAACTACCATGTCATCCAGCAATCCCATGTCTCAATGTATACCCAAAGGAAATGAGTTCAGGATCTTGAAGGTATATCTGTACTTCTAAATAAACATGAATACTGGCAAGTGGGCGGGGGGCAGAACAGGGAGTGGGATGAATTGAGAGACTGGGATTGACATATATACACGCCTATGTATAAAAGAGGTAACTAACAAGAGGCTAGTATATAGGACGGGGAACCCTACTCAGTGCTCTGTGGTGACCTAAACGTGAAGAAAGCCGAAAGGGAGGGAATATGTGTATGCATATAGCTGATTCTCTTTGCTGCACAGCAGAAATTAACACAACATTGTAAAAGAACTATACTCCAATAAAAATTAATTTTAAAAAAGGTTTATTTGTACCCCCATGTTCAATGTTCATTGCAGCACTATTCATAACAGCCCAACTATGGAAACTTACATGTTCATCTATAGATGAATGGATAAAGAAGTTTTGATACATACACACACACATAAACACAATGGAATATTATTTAGATATGAGAAGGGAGGAAATTCTTCCATTTGCAGCAACATGGGTGGATTCTGAAAGCATTATTCTAAGTGAAATAGGCAGAAAGAGAAAGACAGATACTATATGATATCAACTTATATGTGGAATCTATAAACCTAAACTTACAGAGTTTAGGAATGGTGAATGGTGGTGAGCCAGAATGGTGGTGGCCAGGGGCTAGAGTATGGGGGAAATAGTGAGATGTTGGACAAAGAACATGACTTTCAGTTATAAGATGAATAAATTCTAGGGATCTAATGCACAGCATGGTGATTAAAGAATAGATGTTAAGTGTTCTCACCACAAAAGAAACAAATGATAATCATGCAAGGTTCTAGAGGTGTTAACTAATGTTACTATGGTAATCATTTAACAATACATGTATGTCAAGTCAATATAGGTGTCCACCTTTAACTTACATGATGTTATATGTCAATAATATCTCAAAAAAGCTGGAAAAAATTATTTCCAAGAACATCCTAGACAGCAAGCAGTCAAAGAGAAAGTAAGAGAACCAAAAAAAAATTTTAAGTTAAAATGCCCCATGTTGTCAGACCTATATGGGGAAATGAGCAAATTTGTACACTGTGTAAATTGGTACAAATTTTCTAGGAAGGTGTGGTTAGTAATATATGTCAAGTAATATAAATACCCCAAGGACTACATGTAGCCCAGTCCGCCAGGCTTCTCTGCCCATGGGATTCTTCAGGCAAGAATATTGAGTGGGTAGCCATTCCCTTCTCCAGCAGGTCTTCCTGACCCAGGGAACAAACCTGTGTCTCCCACATTGCAGGCAGATTATTTACTACCTGAGCCACCAGGGAAGCCCCAATATATGTCAAGACCCCTAAAAACTCCTATCTTCTTTGATGCAGCAGTTCTACCCCTAGGAATTTATCCTAAGGAAATAACCCAAGATGTAGACTGGAATTTATACACAATAATATCCATGCATGGTCCTATGACAGAAGGACCTTGAAACAAACCAAATGTCTCATAAAGGGGAAATGGTTCAATCAATAAATAATAGCATATCCACGTGTAGCTAGGTGTTAGACTCTTCTTCTTCCCCAAACTACAGTTTTTTTTTTTTTAAGGTCACCTTTATTACGTGATAGAAGAAGAGTATTTTATCCTAAGGATACTCACAGTGCTTGTCATGCCATTTCCCAGTCTGCTGTGGGCGATCATTAACATCACAGACGGTCTCCAAACTGGGGCAAAGATCTTGCTGCCCCTGCTGGGTCTGCCCCCTTTCCCCTTCCTCTGCAGAGGACTGAGCTCGCGCATAGGAAATAAATGTCTGCTGGGGAACTGATGTCAAGCTCTGGTCCAAGGAGATAAAGTTGCTGAAATAGGCTGCAGGATATGGTTTTCCCATTTTACAGATGAGGAAGCAGACTCAGGGAATCAAGCGGCCCATTGTTCCTCAGGTGATAAGCAGTGATGCCAAGACTTGAGCCCGGGTCTGTCTGACTACAAATCAGAATCCTTTCTATTACAATATTCCCTCTTCTGCACCTCTACCACCTCATTCCTCTTTCTTCAACTTTTCATGTGGAAATTTGTCCCTTTACTTCAAGGAATTCACTTTCCTGAATTGGCTGCAAGGAAACTAGCCTCTACACTGACTTGCAACTTGTGAAAATATATCTCAACCACAAATGTCCCCATATTCTCCCCACCTCTAAAAGTCACTTCTACACACACTCCCATGATATTGTAGTTTGCTGCGGTTTTCTTTTTTCTTTTTTTTTTTTTCGGGTGTCACAATTTTTTAAAAATATTTTACCAAGTGGACTGGGGGTGGGGAAGTCAAATAGTTACTATATTTATACTGTGAATGGATTTAGGTGATAATAAAGGCAGATGTTGCTATAGCAACGAACATTCTAGGCTCCCATACACATCTTTTTGCCTTTGTGCAAAGTGCACTGGATTGTAGCTAACATCTCTCCAAACAGTCCGTGCAGATCAGGGCACGCTGACCATTGTGTGGTCAGGTCAGGGCCAGCTCACACACCTGGGGCTTCTCAGTTATCAAAACTCTGTCTGCAGCCTGCAGCTCCAGGTAGACCTGGAGGCCACACAGCCTCAGGGAGAACCGTCTGGAAGCTGTGTCGTCTCCCTCCTGGATAAACTCTCTCCCTCGTTCCCCTTTTCTTTCCCTCTTTTTCATGCTGGTTTTAAATTATGCTGACTGGTTAATGACAGCCTGAGTTATTTTCTAAACACCAGTGGCAGGAGGAGGGTAGGGTGTTCACTGTGATAATAACCCACCTTGGTGTGAGGGAGGAAGCCCCAAGGCACACCCTGTGTGCCATGCGGCGAAAAGAGCCCAGCACCCCTTTCCCTGGAAACCCTCCTCGCTTAGCTGGGAGTTCTTGCCCAAGGATTTTCCCACAACTCTCCTGGCCCCAGGTACCCAGGACCTCTGAGCATCACACGAAGGGGAAAACACTAGGCTGGGATGTAAAGGGTGTGTGTCCTAGCCCCGGCTCTGCCACTTAAGAGCTGAAGGACTTCTCTGAGACATAGTCCCCTCCCTTGTAAAAGAAGACTGCATCTCTGGAGAAAGTGCTAACCTGGTATATTCATTCACAAGTAGGTGAAAATGATAACAACTAGCAAAGGCACTGCCCACCAGCATTCATCATTTTTACACAAAATATGAGCCTTAAACCAAAAAGAGAAATGCCAAGTTGTAGAAATTTAGTCATCAGGTAGCAGGCAAGGGACTCACCTTTTGTTGTCATATCTTTTTGTCCGCTGATACAATGGACATGAACTTGGGCAAACTCCAGGAGATGGTAGGGGACCATCTTACCATCCAAGTCTTGAGCCCGGGTGTGTCTAGCTACAAATCAGAATCCTTTCTATTACAATACTCCCTTCTTCTGCACATCTACCACTTCATTCCTCTTTCTTCAACTTCTCATGTGGAAGTTTGTGCCATTACTTCTAGGAATTCACCTTCCTAAATTGGCTGCAAGGAAATTCAGGGAGGCCTGGCATGCTGCAGTCCATGGGGTCGCAAAGAGTCGGACGTGACTGAGAGGCTGAACAACAATAACAGGCAAGGGATGTGCTTTCATAGCAATGGGTTCTCATGGTGACCATCTACACATAAGACTGTCATTTAATGACATGAACTCCATCTGCCCACCACGAAGCCACTGGGTGCTCAAGAGCTCTTGAGTTGGTATAGGAGGCAGGTAGGAAAACGGCAGTAGACACACAATGTGATGAATGCCGTGATGGGTGTGTGCTTTGAAGGGAGTGAAAATGAAAGTGTTAGTCACTTAGTTGGGTCGACTCTTCGATACCTCATGGACTGTAGCCCACCAGGCTACATGACTGTCCACGGTATTCTCCAGGCAAGAATATCGGAGTGGGTTGCCATTTTCTCCTCCAGGGAGATCAAACCCAGGTCTCCTGCATTGCAGGCAAATTCTTTAGCATCTGAGCCACCAGGGAAGCCCTTTGAGGAGGGACACCAAAACCACAGGGAGGTGCTAGCTGTGTGAACTTGGGCAAGCTACCCAATTTCTCTGAGCCACAGTTTTCTCATCTGTGAATTGGGGGGGGGGGGGGGGGGGGGAAGTGACCCATGAGGCTATTCCTGCTTACACTAGCCTTCAAAGCCCTGTTGGCCTCCTGGACCTAGGAAGCCTTTGGATCAAAGCTCTTCCAAAGGGGAGCACACGTAGGAGCTCTTCAGATGACCCCACTTTACAGTAGCTTTGCAGTATCTACAAAAGGTGGGAGGCTCACGAAAGACATGCTCCATTTGCTCCAGGAGAACCTGAGCACATAGATGCTCAACAGCTTTACAAGACGGCACAGCGGGACGGATGGTCAGGAATCTCATCTCCTTGGCCAGGGCTCCCCAACAGACCAAGTCTGAAGTGTCAGTAATTTGAATTGATGAGAAGAAAAGACTGAGGTAGGTTATTGAACCTGGCCAATTAACAAGTAAACAAACATGCAATTGCAAGCCAAAGTCCTGGCTAACCCAATGTACTCCTCTCATTTAATTTGACATGAGTCGTTTAGTTTTAATTAGGACAATGCTTCACGGTGTATTAGTAGGAGTCCTGTAGTATATGTTGTAGAAATAATGAAGGCTTAGCAACGAGACCTGTTTCAGTGCTCTGCTATTAAACCTTCACTGAGAAGGGAGGCGAGGCTGCCAGGCTTTTTATGGAAATGATTGGGTTTGGAAATTAGCACTGTTAGAAAGATCTAGGTGAGACAGAGTCTGGCAAAGCCTCCAAACTCCAGCAAACCCAAGAATGCTCAGCTCGTGAGACTGAAGGCCAAGCCCACTGCTAAACCCCAGGATCACCCAGTTTTGCAGATCTCAACAAGGCCTGGAACACACTCCTATTCCCCTGCCCCTAGTAGCCTACAGGACAGGATGGATGCTGGCTAGGAGGGCATGGAGGTGGTCAGCAGAAAGAGAACATCCAAACTGGTCACACTCAACTCCTCAAACCTGAACCCTCCTCAGCAGACCATTTGTTCCCCTAATGGGAAAGGAACCAAGATTCTTATCTCACTTTCACTGGTTGGATAAGAATGGGGCCTCTCTCCCTTTCTTGTACCTTCTCAATCTGCTCAGTCAAGTTGCTCCATCATGAGATGGTTCTATTCATTCTCAGCAGAATTCTTTTTCTGAATTCTTTTTAAAAATTTTTAAAAATATTTATTTATTTAGCTGCACTTGGTCTTAGTTGCAGTACGTGGGATCTTCAACCTTCTTTGTAGCATACCAGATCTTTTTTTATTATAGTTGAGGCATGTGGGTTCTCCCTTGCAGCATGTGGGATCTAGTTCCCTCATCAGGGATCAAACCTGGACCTCTTGCACTGAGAGTGCTATGTTAGCCACTGGACCACCAGGGAAGTCCCCCAGTTTCAGGTTGAATTCCTCACCTCTAGCCTTGCCTCCCTCTCCCTTTCTTTGCTCTCCTTCCAGTGGACACCAGGATAGCACTCCCTTCCCAGCCCCTCTAAGGAACTCCATCCTTTGTCCCTTAGCAAAGAAGCACCCCTGGCACTGTTCTCTCTCCATCATTTGCAATTTTAGCCTTTCTCCTTTCACCTGTGGAACAAGAAGCTTGTCTTTGAAAGCAGCTCCAGGTATCACTAAATAAGTAGAGGATATGTGCCTGGAAAAGGAAACACCTGTTCCTGACTCTAAGGTCACCACCATGTTACAGAAAATTGCTCAGAGTTGGTGCACTGGGATGACCCAGGGGGATGGGATGGGAAGGGAGGTGGGAGGGGGATTCAGGATGGGGAACACATGTGCACCCATGGCTGATTCATGCCAATGTATGGCAAAACCACTACAATATTGTAAAGTAATTAGCCTCCAATAAAAATAAATAAATTAAAAAATAATAATAATTATGCAAAAAGAAAAAAAAAGAAAATGCACTGAACTGACAGACACAAGCGCACAAGTCTAGGTCAGCCCTGCCACACCACCAACGCTAAAGTCTTGGATAAGCCATTTGCTTCTCAGGCTCAACTTCCCTTCTATAAAATAAGGGAATTACACTAAAGCATTTCTGAGATGCCAGAGAAGAAAAAGTTCACTTCCTCAAGGCCACTTCTATCATACATACTGTGCAGCTACCTTTGTCCTGGGCCTCTCTCCTTCTTCCTCCCTCCTTTACTCCCCACCTCTCTCCCTCTCTCTTCTGCTCACCTCCTCCTCCCCACGGCTGTTTCTTTCTTAGGATTTAGTAAGTCATCACCAAGGAAGACACTCTGTAAATCTATGTCTCCGTGTTTCTGCAGCTCCATCCCACGGTACCTAGGTTGCTCAACCAGTAGAAATAGTCCCAGAAGCCCTCAGCATCATAAGGAGGAGGAACATTGGTGGGGTCCCAACTACTAAAATGGAAATGCTTAAAAGAAACTTGCAAATCTTCAGGCCCCTGCAAGGTGAAAAAAGTAAGGAACTTCAGCTCTTGAGAATAAAATTTGGAGCCTTGGACAGTGAATGTATTGGAGGGAGATGAGCATGTACTGCACCTTGATTGACTCATGGGTTTTTGTTTGCTTTTAGTGAACTACTATCAATGCACTGACTCAATGGACATGAGTTTGAGCAAATTCCAGGAGGCAGTGAAGGACAGGGAAGCCTGGCGTGCTGCAGTCCACGGGGTCGCAAAGAGTCAGATACAACTGAGCGACTGAACAACAACATTTATCAATTTAACTCTACCAAGTGCTTGTCATTGGGTTCAGTGTGATTAATGAGTAAGACGCCATTCCTGCCCTCAAGGAGCTGTGTATAGTGGGGGAGATGGACATGGCAGAAGGTAAATACAGTGTGGAGGAGAAGCAGTGGTGTATGAGAGCATGTCACAAAGCTCCTGAGCCCCCAGGGGTTAGAACAGACTTCTTAGAAGAGGGCCAGTCAAGCTAAGACCTGAAAGGGTGTCTTCATCTAATGCAGTCTCTCAACAGCACTGGATGTAGTTAATACCCACTTCTCCTACCTGGAACACTGGCTTCACTTAATTTTCTTCCTATGCAGCTAATCCTTCCTAATCTCCTCCGCTGGAGCCTCCCTATCTTCTGAACTTTTAAATGTTAGAGCATTCTCCTTGGATCTTCAGACCTCTTCTCTTCTCCACTGCTCTCAGTCACTAGCAAAGCTCATCCATCTCTAGGCAGTAAGTACCACCTACCACTGGCTTCCCAGGTGGTGCTAGTGGTAAAGAACCTGCCTGCTAGTGCAAGAGACGTAAGAGTTGTGGGTTCAATCCCTGGGTCAGGAAGCTTCCCTGAAGGAGGGCATGGCAATCCACTCCAATATTCTTGCCTGGAGAATCCCTATGGATAGAGGACCCTGGCAAGCTACAGTCCATGGGGTCGCAGAGTCAGACATGACTGAGTAACTTAGCATGCACGTACCACTGGTAAACATCAAATTTTTATTTCTAGCTCTGACCTCTCCCTCTCATCACTAACTTAACAACTCCCCTTCAAGGTCTAACAGGTATCTTTAACTTAATATGATGGAAACTGATCATGATTTCACCTCTCCCAAAGAGATGTATCCTCCTCAATCCTTTCTTCTCAGGTCAAAACCTGGAGTCTTTCTTGAGTTCTCCTTTACTCTCATGCCAACATTCAATCTGTCAGCCAGTCTTGTGTCATCTCTACCTAGACCCTAATTTGGTCCCTTCTCCACCCACCACCCCCATGGAGCTTCCCAGATGGCGCTAGTGGTAAAGAATCCACCTGCCAATGCAGGAAACACAAGAGCCGTGGGTTTGATCTCTGGGTCAGGAAGATCCTCTGGAGTAGGAAATGGCACCCCACACCAGTACCCATGCCAGGGAAATTCCATGAGCAGAGTAGCCTGGCAGGCTACAGTCCACGACTCTCAAAGAATCAGACACGAGTGAGCACAAGCCTGAGCACACCACCTCCATGGCCCTCATCTTGGTCCAAGCCACCGCATCTCACACCTCCCTCTGAGACTTCAGCCTTGGCCTCCTAACACATCATCTCCACTTTGTCCCTAAAATCAGAGCGATCCTTTAAAACTGTAAGTCAGGTCATGTCTCTCACCCACTCAACCTCTCCCCCACTGCAGGGGTTTCCTATGTCACTCTGAATAAAATCACAAATCCCTCCCGTCCCATGGAAGAGTCTGATGTAATCTGGGCCACCACCTCTCTGGTCTGGATCCTCTCACTTCCCCACCACACTCACAGCTCTGAACCTGCCTCCTTGTCCCCTGTGTGTGCCACCCTCCACTCCTCCCCTTGGTCTTCCCTAACTGCTCCACCCTCTTCTGCTAGATACCTGCTTGACTTTCTCCCTCACATCACGTGCCATTTCCTCAGAGAAACCTCTGTAGCATAGATATTTTTGCCAGACTCAGATGAAGCATTTATCTTTGAAGAGATCTTTTCAGGAAGGTACTATTCATAAAGGAAACCAAGAATGGGTTTTGAGGCCTCAAGTACCAGCCACACTGGGAGGCTGACACTACCCTTCCTCACCCTTAGTCCTAAAGGAACAAGGCAAGGACACTGTTGTTGTTCAGTCACTAAGTCATGTCCGACTCATTACAACCCCATGGACTGCAGCACACCAGGCTTCCCTGTCCTTCACTGTCTCCTGGAGTTTGCTCAAACTCATGTCCATTGAGTCGGTGATGCCATCCAACCATCTCTTCCACTGTCGTCCCCTTCTCCTCCTGCCCTCAATCTTTCCCAGCATCAGGGTCTTGTCCAGTGAGTCAGGTCTTTGCATCAGGTGGCCAAAGTAATGATGTTATCAGAGCCCATCTGAGAGCTGGAGCCGGGGTGTGAGAGTGCCTGGTGGAGCTGTGGTTGTAGAAGATCAGCCGTGGCAGGGCAGGGAGCATGAAGAACACCGGCCTGCCCTTCCCCACCCTTGGCTCTCCTCTTGGTGCTCTTTTGGTCAAATCCAAGCGGGAGTTAGAGGGCCAGGGAGCCCTGGTGATACAGCGCATGGAGTTCACATACAAGAGCACGAACAGGACAGAGAGCAGATCCAGGATAAATGAAGTCACTCAGTGCATCAGTATTTCTGGCTCTTCTCCTTCCAGGCATAAAGTTCCCGCCATCCTTGAAATCAAGTACAGCATGCAATACCCTGGCCAATGTCACTTCCAGATATGAGTCTTCACGTTCCCCCTTTCACCTGCTCTCATGACCAAGGACAGTACAGAGGTTGAAGACAGTCAGCCTGGGTTGCAGGGTGATAAAGATGTGGAGAAGAATCCAGGCTGTCCCACAATGGACAAGCAGCATGAGCAAAAGGAAGCCCCAGAAACTGGGAGTTGTTCTGTCACTGCTCTTTCACCTAGTTTATCCTGATCCACTTCTGCTGAAAGAGCCACCTCCCTCACCAGGATACCTTCCTCTGCCTCGTTTTCCACATACAACTGACCACCGCCTGATGAACTGTGATGGGTACTAGTTGTCTGTCTCCCTGCTCTCACAGGTAAACCGTGGGGGCAGGACTTTGGTTCACTACCAATGCTCAGCACCTAGAGCAATGTCTGGTTGATAGCAGATGCTGAAATTTGTTGTCAATTGGATGAATGAATAAGTGAGCGCATAATAACATACATGTATTATTAATTATATCCTAGACCCCTTCTCAGAAATGATGTCTAAGCGATTCTGTGAAAGATTAAACAGTTCACTAAGGTCACCAAGTTTAAGTCATGGAGTGGGTGGTAAAGGCATTTTGACTCCAGAGCCCAAGCCTGTAACAACTTTGCCACTTACCAGTATGAAGGGGGCTTAATGGGGAAGTGCAGGAGAAGCCTTTCTGAGCCCAGGGCAGAGGCTGGAGAGAGCCAGGCAGCCTACCTACCACTGCAAAGTGTTAGCTACCCCTGGAGCCAAGAGTGACAACTGATAAACTATACAGGGTAACAGGGAAAATTAAAAACTACGTTGGCTATGTAAAAATAATGCTAATTACAGTCATTTATGTGAATTGCTTACCATTTCTGCCTAATTACCAGGCAGTACAACAATTATGCAGATCTTTAACTAATGTCAACCTAACTTTGTTGCAAGTTTTATTTGATTATAACTGTAAAAGCTAAAAACAAGAGCTTAGTCCAGCAAGGAGTTGGTTGCTCATGGAGACTGGTTCTCTGCCCAGAATTTAAAATTAGAGTGGCATTACCTTGTCCCTGGCAGTTACTGCCTGTATTGTTAGTGATCTTTCAGGTATAAGCATTTCATCTGGACTAGAAGCTCCTTGAGGCTGGTACTATCTCATTTTTCCTGGTATCGTTGTCCCCTCCCTCCTCAGATCCCTGCTCAGCCCTGAATAAAGGGAGCCTCTTGTGTCTTTGTTCATCTGTTGCTGCCCTAACTCTAGAAGAAATGGGTCTGTCTCATGTGCCTCTGAGTCCCTTCTCACTGCCTGGAGCCTGAGGGTGTGAGATTGGCTGAAGAATGCCATGTCTCTACTGGTTATGACCATGGCAAGTGACTTTCCTGAGCCCTGTAACAGGCTTCAGAAGAAGTAGTGCAAGGGTAGGATAGAATGCTTAATGGTGTAGGGCTATGAGAAGAATCCATGAAATGCTATAACAGAGAGTACCAGCTGTCCCTCCAGTATCCTTTCCCTCCTTCAATGGTAAAAAGAGTTTTAGCTAGGCACATGGAAGTCTGGATAAAGGCCATATTCCCAAGATCCTTTGCATTGAGGTGTGGCCAATTGGATGTCAGCAAAAGTGATATATGCAAATACACAATCATGACTTGAAAAGGGAAGGAGTGATCCTCACCCTCCTCTTTTCCCCTCTTTCCTCTGACTGGGGTACAGGATGGATGTTAGAACTTAGACAAGCCTCCCTGGAGCCAGGACAGAATGTAGGTGTTGAGATGTCAGAGCAGCGAGATCCGAGTCGCTTGGATCACCACACCAGTGCAGAGCAGCACCTCTGTGCTGGTGTAATAGATGTATGCCACTGTCAAAGCACAGAAAATAGTAAATGTAGTCAAATAATTAGGAAATGATGAGTGTTGAGTAGTCATTGCCCTTGTTTTTAGAATTGTTTATTCCCTTTTCTGAAGCACCCCTATTTATTATTTACTTATTTAACTGCACTGGGTCGTAGTTGCAGCACTTGGTCTCTTCGATCTTCATCGTGGCATGCAAACTCTTAGTTGCAGCATGTGGGATCCAGTTCTTTGACCAGGGATCAAACCCAGACCCCCTGCATTGGAAGTTCAGAATGCCAGGGAAGTTCCAGTTTACTCCTTTTTAAATTTATATAATTAACATTTTAATGATGGCTATGCTTAACAACCAGCTCATAAGATTTTTGAAAACCTGTGCCAGCTCCAGCTTCAGGTCTTTATCAAAGTAGCAAAACCTGCGTCCTAACTGATACAAAGGTGATACAGGAAGTGGGAGGTGGGCTGAGATCATAGTCTCAGATGTATGTGACATACAACTTAGCCCATGGACGACCCAGGCTTGCCTGAAAAATTATGTTGCTCCAGGGACAACTTTGAACCAAAAATTCTAAAGCTTCTATCAGTTATTACTGAAAAAGTTCTTGTAATCTAGCCTGACTCCAACTTGAACACACCCACGTCTGTGGAGAGCTATGATTCTCCATAATGGCTAAGGCCCTTCCTGCCCAAAGCCTGGTCTTTGGCACGGCCTAGCGGAGCATTCCTGCCTCTTCCCCACCTGCCCCTCTTGGGACTTTCTCTTCCCAGTTTAAGGGCAGAGAGGATATCTCTCTGGTGAGAGACACAGGGCCTGATCTAAACTTTCACTTTGGCAGACACAGGATTAAAGTCAAGTTTAAGACTTGCATCCAATAAATCTACAGAGATTAAGTGGAATAAGACACATCTCAGGATAAGAATAAGACACATCTCAGATTAAGTGGAATAAGACATATCTACTACATGTTTAGTAGAATCCCATATTATTAACAGAAAGAAAGAAGGAAGGAAGGAAAAGAGAAAGAAAGGCATCTATACATGCTGTATATATGCTTATCTGAGCCAAGAGAAAGTTGTAGAAGGACACCCACCAAACAGGTAATCTCCTGGGTTACCTCAGGACATAGAGCAGGTTGGGGAGAGGGTAACTTTTCTTTATATGCATCTATATTATCCAGATTAATGAAGCAAGTATTACTTTTAATTTATTATTTAAAAACTTTCAAAAATGATATGAAATACATATGAGTTAAAGTGAATGAACTGGAGTTCTGGTATATCAACATGAATAAATCTTAAATGGTAACTGAGCAAAAGAGTAATGAAAACAATACATAAAATATCAAAACAACAATATATCATATATTATATATGGATATATATATATATACAAAGCAATAGTATATAAGAATATATATGGGGATATTAAGCCCAAATTCACATTAATAAGGGAATGAGATCTGAAGGAATATATAGATTCTTTCAGTTGATCTGCAGTACATTTATGGTGGATGTTTTCATGCGTGTGTGTGTGCTAAGTCACTTCAGTCAGGTCTGACTCTGTGTGACCCTATGGACTGTAGACTACCAGGCTCCTCTGTCCATGGGAGTCTCCAGACAAGAATACTGGAGTGGGTTCCCATGCCCTCCTCCTGGGGATCTTCCCAATCCAGGGATTGAACCCATGTCTTTTATGTCTCCTGCATTGGCAGGCAGGTTATTTACCACTAACACCACCTGGCAAGCTGGTATGTTTTCATGTAACATGGCAAATGTTAAGATTTTATAAAGTTAGGTGATAGATACACAATTGTTCCTTATATGTACATGCTTAAAATATTCCATAATAAAAATTACCTTAACTTTTCATTTTAAAAATGTATTCACATTTTAAAATGTATTTATTCACATAAATAAATGCAATCACAAGAAGAAAATGTGTACCATATACACATATCCATTAAAGTAAGTATCTCATTGTGTTGTCATTATATAGTCATAATTCCATATCACCATTAGATTATGTCTTTGAGAGCAGAGACTGTATTTTTCAATCCATCCACAGAGCCTGTGCTATAACCACTCATCCAACATCTTTTGTGCCCCTGTTATACACCAGATGCTTCTCCTAGGCTTTAGTACTACAAGCAGGTAATTCAGAATCACCCCCTGCTTTTAAGAATCTTACACCTTGGACTTCCCTCATGGTACAGTGGCTAGGAATCCACTCCCACTCCCAGTGCAGGAGACATGGGTTCAATCCCTCTTCCAGAAGATCCCACATGACTCAAAGCAACTAGCCCACATGCCACAACTGCGGAACCTGTGCTCTGGAGCCCAAGAGTTGCAACTACTGAGCCTGCATGCCACAACTGCTGAAGCCCTCACGCTCTAGGGCCCATGAGCCACAGCTACTGAGTCTGTGTGCTGCAGCTACTGAAGCCCACTTGCCTAAAGCCTGCGCTCTGCAACAAGAGAAGCCACCACAGTGAGAGGCCCACACACTGCAACTAGAGAATAGCCCCGCTCTCAGGAGCTAGAGGAAGCCCAAGAGCAGCACAACCAAAAATAAATAAATAAATATATAAAAAAGCATCTTACACTTTGCAGGAGAGATGGATGAACAACTACCTAACTGTAATTTACCAGGTCTGCTCTATGGTACAGACACATGGCCCTGGTGGTGCATCTTCTGCCCATAACGTAGCACGCAGCCATGCAGAGGCAGCATGGAAGGGGAGGCAGACTTCTGCCCATCTCCCAGCTCCACGGCTCACAGACATGGGACCTTGAATAAATTATACAACTTCTCTAAGTCCTATTCCTCATTCACAAACTCTTCCCAGGGTTGTAAGTAGTTAGATAATCTCACTGAAAACAACCTGGTACTTTGACAGGGCAGCCAGTGCTCAATAACTATTGCAACACATGGGGAAACTGAGGCTCCAGAAGGGTGAATGATTCATCCCAGATCAAGCTATAGTGGGTGACTGAGATTTTAAATGACACGTGTGTTCCCCAAGGTGCCTCAAACACAGTAAGTTTCCTGGATGTTCAATGAGTGCTTACTGAATTGAGACAATGTCCAGTTTAAAGTCAATTCTTTCATCACAGAAACATTTAGAGCTAAAAGAACGTTAAAAGAATAAATTACTTAATCATAATAGTTAGGAAGGTCAAGACAGAGGTCCACACACTCCAAGATCTCACAGCAGGTGGGGCTGCCTCCAGGTCTCCCTCCTCCCACCCAGCACACCTCCCAAGTCCAGAGGTACTCTTCTGCTCTCCCTGGATGGCACACCTCCCCTCTCACCAGCGCCTGACACTGAAGATAACTCCTCTCTCATCAAACCCATCCTTCTTGGACCTTCAAGACACCACTTGCCCGTGGTTTTCCTCCTACTTGACTATCATCTCCCTTCCATTTCCTGCCTGGGCAGCTCCTTCTCTACCTGTGGCTTTGGGAGAACTTTGGATGTCCTTATGCCTGATCAGACCAGTGTGGGGGTCCAGAGAGACCCCCTGGAAGGACCAGCTTATGTCACCAGAACAGAAGAGGTTCCCCTGATAGCAATGGGACATCATGTGTATCTAACACTACCCTTGGCTTATATCATTTCACTGAATTCTCTGAATAATCTTATGATATGGACTTTATTATTCTACTTCACAGATGAGAAAACTACCACTAAGTCAGAGTTCTGGCCCAGAGTCACACAGAGTAAGAGGTAGATCCAGGATTTGAACTCCTGAGACCAAGACTCACACACTGCGTAAATGCCTCTTTGGAACAGCATTAGTAATGGTCCTCAGCTTGACATAAACCTACAAAAGGGAGAAAATAAATCTGCACATGTATTCACCTTCTTGCATTACCACCCAAGTTCAGTATCTGTGGCCCACACCTTGAGCGGTTGGGTCAGGAGTCTACAGTCATGTTCCCAACCCCTTCCTTCTTATTTTCATTTGAAGATTTACCATCTGCTTACATGTCACTACATACACCATTGATCATATTGAGTTTTACACTTTTTTCTGGGCATTTTTCTACACAGTCTCAGATGCCCCTTGAAAGTCTTCAAGATGGGTATGGCAAGCATCCAGGCCCAAACCCACACTTCCTGGGTGTTCACTCCATCCTGTTAAGTCCACTGATTTCAGACTTCAGAGCCCTCCCTGGAGCCAGCTGCTCTCATCTCACAGCCTCCTCTCTCCCCCAAAGTCACAACCTTCAACAGGGAGGAGGGAAGAAAACACATCATGGGCCCTCAAGTCCTTCTGTTTCCTGCTCAAAATGTCATAGTCTGTGGAGACACATTCAAAGTTGTCTTTTGCCCTGCCAGATCATCTCTCCTGTGTGAATCAACAGAGGTGGGCCATCATGGGAGACCTGAACAAGCAGGCTGATCCCTGTCACAGCCCAAATTAAAAGAAATGATGGAGATGAGTGTACTGCAAGTGGCAGAACCCTGGTCAGACATTACATGGCTGTGGTTATTTGGGATGAGTCATCCAGGAAGAGGGTGCATGTCTCCTTTTCAGTCCTGGCTGATCAAATACCTCTAACTTTGTATGTCACAACCCGACCTCCAGGGAGCCCACCAGGATACCGCCTACATTTCAGACTGTGCCCAAGGATGTTGTTCTGGTGAGGGAACCTCTGTTCAGCCAGGCTGACTCAGTTGCTCTTGGATGTGCCTTGTCTGCTCCCATTTGTAACTCTGATGCCCTGGAGCTCCAGCACCAAAGACCTGCCCCTCCCGTCACTGGCTATCTGGTTCAGACCTTCCCATCCAAGGGTTTCTTGCTTTTTGCTTTTCTTCACGTGTTTGCAAAACAATAAATGCAATTAACATTTATTAAATAATGTCCATATTTTATCTCATTTGGTCCTTGCACCTCTGTGGTAATATCATTAATACATTATGTTTTGGAAAATTGAGGCTGAGAAAGGTTAATTGCCTTTAATTTATTTATTCAGCCACATGGCTTGTGGGATCTTAGTTCCCTGACCAAGGGTTGAATCCATGCCCTCAGCAGTAAAAACATGGGGTTTTTACTGGACTGCAGTAAAAAACATGGACCACAAGGAAATCCCCTAATTGCCTTTATTAAAGCCCCAGGCTAATATGTGGCAGAGCTAAGATTTGAACCCGTGTGGCTACATGCTGTAAAAGCCCATTCTCTTAACCATTTTGGTAGCCCCCCTCATCCTTACAACTTAAAAGCTAGGAAGCTAGAAACACAAACAGTTTATAACTAATTACAGTAAGAACTAAGCCCTTGCACTTTATTCTGAACACTAGGAAGGGTAAGCTGACCTGCTCACACTACAAGCCCCACTTAGGTAGTTCACAAAACATAGGATGCTTCTCAGACTTTCAGGAACATAGAAATCACCTAGGGCTCTAAGGGCAGAATCTGAGTCTCGATTCAAGCGAGCCTGAGAGTCTCCTGAGAGAAGGCCCCCGGCAATGCCATGCTACTGGTCTGAGGACCACACTCCAAGTAGGAGGCCCTAGACGTCTGGTGCTCTGACTCATCCTGCTGTGAGTGACTGATCAGACCATCCCAAAGGCCAGCTGAGGAGGGGCTTTCTGGGCTAAAGAAACAACAAGAGCAAAGGCACTGAATCTGAACTGTGTATGGTGCAAAGTATGCCAGGCAACCATCAGAACTGGGATCCCAGGCACATGGGAGAATGCAGTAGAACATGTCTTAGAAAACAAGTCTGGAAGGAAAATTTGGAGTTAAACTGTGAAAATCCCTGAATATGATGCCAAGATATTTAAGAGCCCAAATTTACATATCTTTTTAACCACATCTCTTTTATGGTGAAATGATCCATTTCTAGCTTAATACCTATCCTCCTTATTAGAAATGAGTGCAATCACTGAATCATCCTTTTATTCTGTAAACTGCCTTGCACCTGGCCACCTTCAGTAAAGAGCAGAGAATGGGGAACACGAGAGTTCTCTGCGAGGAGGAGCGGTGAGACTCAGCGTGCGCCTCAGGCATTAGGGATGGCGACTGGAGATTCAGAGACGTGTTGAGAGATTGTCCCAATATTCCGGGGGTGAGATAATGAGGTTGGAACACAGTTGATGACTGTGGGGAGGGATAGAAAGGAGGGGGGCATTCTGGAAGCAGTCGATCAGCCTGAGTGCTGCCCTCCCCTCCCCCCATCCCTCTGGATCGCTTGGCCCTGTGCTCTTCTCCAAAAGACGGACCCTGTGGGCTGCACCATCCAGACCACCTCCCTCTCTGCTTCCGGTTGAGTTCAGCCAATGAGAGGGACCAGCAGGAGACTGTAGAAAGAAGAACTAGAGAACGGAGGTCGAGGTCTTTCTTTCCACACCCCCTCTGCCCCCACTTCTTCCCTACCTCACCAAGGTCTTGGCAGGTTATAGTCATCCATGGCCAAAGCTTCAAGCAGGGCAGTCCCGTTCCTGTGATGCCAGCTGGGGACCACCCTCTATAAGGCTGGGATGCTGTCCTACGAGGTGAGGTTCCAGGGCCAGTGTGTGGTGTTCTTCCCCCTTAAATCAGATAACCCAGGTCCCAGAACCAAGGGACAGAGGTGAGAATGACTCCTCTTATTGCCCAATAAGCCCTTTAGGGAGGGTTTGCTTTCCTTGGGCTCAGTGATGATGCCAGGCTGCTCAGGCCATGCCCCTGAGTCTCCCCCACAGCACGGCAGGCACGTCCCAGCACTCTACAAGGGCCAAGTGCACGCCTCTCTCCTCTGTCAAAGAGCCTTCTCCAGCATTGTGGGAGCTTGTTTCACCACAGACACAGAAGTCAAGGTTGAAACTCCCTACCAATAAGGAACAGTAGTCATGGCCCCAGCCTCCACGTTCTCTGATAGGAGGACTCTGGAGGGTCCTGTTTACACTATTTCTCAGAGTCTCTGGCAGGACCAAACCCAGTGATCCACAGTCATTTGATCATTAATTCACCTTTTCTTGGCTCTTCTCCCTTCCATGACTCATTTCCTCACATTTGCACCTGTGTTTTCTGAGATCACCTCCCAAACAAACTACCTGCACCCAGGTCCTTATCCCAAGGTTGGAAGAACCCAAACTAAGATACTGCACTGGAGCAAGTCTTCTACCAGAGAACACACTACAAGCTACATTCAGCCACTTGGAGTTCTTTGTGGACAGTCAGAGAAGGGGATGATTAATGAATTAATTTAACTAAAACAAAGAGAAATTTGTTGCTGCTACACAGGGGGGCAAAGGGGACTAAGACTGCAATCGAGAAGGTTTCCTGGGACATCTCTCAGTGCTCTCATGTCCAATAATAAGGGTTTATGGGAAGCCATGACAACCCAGTAAAGATGGGACCACTAAAAGCATGGATCCTGCACAAATGAAGGTTTGGATCATCCACCAGGTGCCCCAATAATCAAAGTGCTGGCAGGGAGTCGGGGGGAATACAAAATGAGTGGTGGAAAAAGAAAAGCTTTTTGTTGCTTCTTTCCCCAACATTTTTGCTGCTTCTTTATATGAAGAGCAGGGACCAATATGACAGTTTAGGGTCGAGATTGGAGTGTTACAGTATCAACATCACTCTGTGATGATAGAGGGGCTCATGGGACTTGAGGTTTCCCCTGTGTTGGAGAAACACATATGTTACTTCACTAAATAAAGGACAAGAATAGATGCCGGGTGACCAAGAGGGTAGTCTATGCTGATTACTCTTGATTTGTGCCTCCACCCCAAATCCCTTCCCTACCCTCTCTGGTTGCTCTGACCTCAGAGGCTGGCCTCCACGGGCCACTACACTTGGCATCCTGCCCTCCCATTTCTGGTTCAGCCAATGCAAGGCCCGGCAGGAGACGAAAGGGCAGCCGGGAGAAATGCATGGGTCCTCATTTCTCTGCCCCCTCCACGTCTTGCCGGTTTGGGAATGCAACGACTGTATTTCTCTAAGACTACATAGCCCCTGACCCCTTCTCCAAGCTCCAGCTCTTCCGGGGCTCCAGCACTGTGGCTGCTTCGGGCACCGTGGGTGGTGACGGCCTCCAGGTCTCACTTGTCCCGGATGGGTCACCATTCTGCGTGGATTCCCTGAACCCCGTCCACACAGAAACACAACCTCCACTAAACAAACTTGTCTTTAGTGAGACCATCTCTTTCCTACTGAGCACTGGACCCAGGGACGTGTGGTGGAAAGTGAGTGGAAAGAAAGAAGGAGGAAGGGATGAGGATGGCCGAGGTTTCTCACCACCAGCTGGAGGGGACTCTGCAGAGCAGGTTTGTCTGATACACGCGTTCAGCCATGTCCCATATACCAGCTTTCCACTCTCCCTAAAACTTCTTTCTCTGCAGTCACTCAGGCAGACCTGGGTCTTGCCTGAGAAGTCTTCTTAAAAGAAGTACGTGGTACCGTAAGGCTGGCAAAATTAAGTAAAAATTAACCAACCATTTTTAAAAGGAAGAAGAGGCTGGTGGCTTCTAAAAGCAAGAAACAGAGCAGTGAAATGGAAGCACACAGGGTCACATTTACTTTGTGATAACACAGTTGAGGTCATCACAGAGGACTGAGGTGCAGGGCCCATAGAAGGTACCTAAGCAGGTGACACTGAGTTTCCTTCCCCTCCCAGATGACAGTGTCCACCCGCCAGTCCAGCTCCAAGCCTCAGCCTAGGGATAAGCAATATCATATTAGACATGGTTTATTTAAGACATTGGTGGCTGTGCCAGTTATGCATGTTTGTTCTTAGACCTGTGCCTGGCTCTGGTCTGTATCACAGAAGTCTCATTTCCCAGGTTCCTTTGCCCTCAAGCAGGCTCAGCCAATGGGAGCATCTCTCCTCATTCTCTGCTGTGAATGGCGTCTCCAGCCATGGCTCCGCCTCCCCTGTGATTCCAGCTCCCCATGACATTCCCTGCCTCCGTGGCCCCAGCTCCCGGGGATGCCCTTGGCTCCTGAACTCTGATAAGATGACTGCCTCCCTGAGTCCCAGAGGTGGCAGCTTCCCACTGTGCTGGTCCCCTGTTCCCTAGCCCCTGCTCATCTCTTTGGCTCTTCCACTGCCTGTTTAACTCAAAACCCCCTATTAAAAGATTGGGCTTCCCAAGGTGCCTCACTGGTAAAGAATCTAGGCAGATTCTTCTGCCAATGAAGATGAAGGAGACATAGGTTCAATCCCTGGGTCAGGAAGATCCCCTGGAGGAGGAAATAGCTACTCACTCCAGTATTCTTGTCTGGAGAATCCCATGGACAGAGGAGCCCAGCAGGCTACAGTCCATAGGGTTGCAAAGAGTCAGACATGACTGAGCATGCATGCATTGAAAGATAAAGAGTTGTTCTATTTTCCTGACTGGACCCTAATTGATACAGTGACTTGATACCACATGATTGGGAAGCAGCAGAACAGAGTCAGACCAGTTCTGCTGACCCCAAAGCCCCCACGGTCCCACCCCATGCCATCCTGTCACCCTCGCTGTCTCAGAGGGCTCCAGCCCCTGGCGTCTCATCGAAGCTTCTGCTCCCTGCCACAGCCTTATCCCTGTCCTGGGAGTCAGGGCTTTCATACCTGGATTTGAAGGTTCTTGTGCTGGTGGTCTGACTTGCCTAGTTCAGAGCTCACACAGGACCTCAGACAGCAGTTACCAGGCCTGGAAGGAAGGTCTCTTTGCTTTTATATTCTTATTTTTGTATACTGGTGTGCGAGAAAACCTCAGGTGAATTCAGGAGTCCCCCCACTCAACCACATACAAATGTACTTCACAATCTCCTGGGTTTGGAAAAAAACTCATGTACTCAAGACCTGCTAAGTCAGGAACAGACGCTGCCTCGGCCAGTGCACCCACCAGAGGGGGCGAGGCCCGTTCCACCCCACTGTGCTTGGAAGATTACACACCAACCCCAAAGGAACCCAGGATAATTGGCGAGGGTGCAGCGCTCTCTCCCTGATCCCCTTGCTGAGTGGAAATGATGAGAAACAGCACGCTCCAGCTTATCTCAGGTAACTCCACAGGAACCCAGACCTGGCACACACCACACTGCGGAATAATGAGACCTCAACGAGCAGAGAGGAGGTTATGTAACTAGAAGTCAGCCCATTAGCCATAACGAAACAATCAGGGAGCCTCGGAAAGACAGACAGCACCATTCCGAGCAAACTGTTCTAGTTCTGGGGGTGGGGGTAGCAGGGGATGAACAGAACCCACTAGAGATGCAGTTCTAAATTCTTCACCTTGACTGTCCATCCCCTTAGCAGCGCTGAGAGCTGGAAGGCTCCAAGGAGGGGCTTTTCTTCCTCCACTTCTCAGAAGCTCTCCTGCTCTCCTCACACCGAGCTCAGGCTGCGTCTTTCTGCTTCCCTCTCTGACCTCCCAGAACAGTGATTGTCAGGACTGCTGGCCATCAGACTTTTCTACCTGACTCAGAAAGGGATGCAGGCAATGGTCAGAAAGGGCGTCAGACCACATACCTGCTGCAGACGGAGGGAGCTGAGGGCAGAGAACAGAAAAATTCTTTACATCTTGACAGAGTACTGGAAGCAGTAACAAGCTTTATTCACCTACCTAACAATAGAATGAGTTTTGATACAAAAGCCTCACATCCAAGCCTGGTGTTCCTATAACTCTGTCTGAGCAGGTGGATGACAAACGATTACCTCACACACACACACACACACTTTCCACAGACAGAAGTAAGAATTAAACACAGGCAGAAAAGACAAGTCAATACTATCAGTGTGTGCCATTGCTAGTTAGGTGCCAAAACCTCCCAGGAAACTTTCAGAAGTTCAGTCCCAGTTCCTGTCCCCAGACACTAGGCTGTAGTGGTCTGGGGTGGAACCAGAGGCCATGTGTAGATGACCACTGACCTCCGGTGTCCCCCTAGGAACATCTGGGACCCCTCTCTCCTTTGTTCACAAAAGGTGTGACCCTGAGTCATCAACCCTTCAGTTCCATTCACATCAGGTACAAGAAGATTCCAGAACTGAGAAAGAACTTCACAAGATGAGGAGATGTCATTGGAGATTTCAAGTTTCATGCCTTTTCTGCTGCTGTCCCTAAATCATTTCTGACTCTGCCACCCTATGAACTGCGGGCTTCCCTATCCTTCTGTGTCTCCCAGAGTTTGCTCAAACTCATGTCCATTGAGTCAGTGATGTCATCCAACCATCTCATCCTCTGTCATTCCCTTCTCCTCCCACCCTCAATTTTACCCAGTATCAGGGTCTTTTCCAATGAGTCAGTTCTTTGAATTAGGTGGTCAAAGTAGTGGAGCTTCAGCATCAGTCCTTCCAGTGAATATTCAAGGTTGATTTTCTTTAGGATTGACTGACTTGATCTCCTAGCAGTCCAAGAGACTCTCAAGAGTCTTTCCCAGCACCACAGTTAATGCATCAATTCTTTGGCACTCAACCTCCTTATCAGTTTCAGTTCTTTCACTCAATCCTGTCCAGCTCTTTGTGACCTCATGAACTGCAACACGCCAGGCCTCCCTGTCCATCACCAACTCCCGGAGTTTACCCAAACTCATGTCCATTGAGTCGGTGATGCCATCCAACCATCTCATCCTCTGTCGTCCCCTTCTCCTGCCCTCAATCTTTCCCAGCATCAGGGTCTTTTCAAATGAGTCAGCTCTTTGCATCAGGTGGCCAAAGTATTGGAGTTTCAGCTTCAACATCAGTCCTTCCAATGTGCCATGCACTTATACAACATACTTATATCCCAAGCAATGCTCTAAACACTTTACAAATCCGTGTCATTGATGAGACCCTTCTCTGAGGCAGGCACTTGTACCATCCCCCCATTTACAAAGAGGATGGTAAGGCAGGCCCAGAGGGTTCCATGATTTGTATGATGTCATGCAAGTAAGTGCTGGAGTCAAGATCTCACCTCAGATTTTTTACTTGAGATCTTACACACACACACACACATACACGTACATACACACGCACACAAGTGTGCTTGTTGCACACAGGCTATTTCAAAATTCACATTTGACAAAATTGTAAACTCCTTGAGACAGAAATCGGAGAAGGCAATGGCACCCCACTCCAGTGTTCTTGCCTGGAGAATCCCAGGGATGGGGGAGCCTGGTGGGCTGCCATCTATGGGGTTGCACAGAGTCGGACACGACTGAAGTGACTTAGCAGTAGCAGTGAGACAGAAATGGAGTGTTAAGCACTGGGTCCGCAGAGCCAGTGCTCAGTAAACAATCAGCAGGTTCTGGGCCTGCTCTGTGTGAGGTATGGGGCTAGGTGTTTTCACCTCGAGTTCCACATCAGCCCTCACCCACCCTGCCTCCATATGCCTACGCATGCTCTCTCTCCTCCTCCCCACCTGCCCCGGGGAGCACTGACAAGTCTGAGAGACAGATGAGTGGATATTCACAATATATCCCTGTTGTGCTTTTCAGACTGCTGCTGCCTTCCCCGGCTCGGAGCCATTGCTGCCTTCCCTTCTGGGGGAGCCAGTGACATGTCTTTGTTGACAGGGAAAGAAGGGGTGACAGGAGGTGCTGGGATGAAGAAGGGATGGGGGCACTGGCCTAAGCTCGCAGGATCTCAGGTGTGTCACCTGCCCAGCCTGGCCCCCATATCCTCAGCAAACACAGACACAGCGCTGTCACCTCCACCCTGCCTTTCTGCCACGGGTAACCAAAAACTCCTGGCAAATCCTCCTGCAGGATGGGACAGAAGCTGCTTCAGAGCCCTTGTGCTTTGGAGAATCTAAAGTTACACTTGTCTCTAACTCAGGATGCTACTACCATGGCCCCTTTAAAGCCCAGGATCTCCAAATTTCCCCGACAGTCCAGTGGTTAAGACTCTGTGTTTCCAATGCAAGGGTCACAGGTTTGATCCCTGGTTGAGGAGCTAAGATTCCACATGCCTAGCATGGTATAGTGAAATTAAAAAAGAAAAAGAAAGCCCAGTATCCGCAGCTAGGACTCCGGCAGTTCCTGGCCAGGCAGCAGTCTCAACAAACACTTCTCAGGCCTCTCCAGCTCAACACCCCATCAGGCCTCATAACTGGTCGCCTTGTGTCCATTTATGCTCCCCTCTCTATTGAGTCTATCCTTAATGCAGAACCAGTGTGATCCTACTAAGACACAGGACAGACCATGCCCCTCCCCACCTTGAAGTCCTCTGTGGTAGGCAGAATTCTAAGATGGTCCCAAGATTCCTGTCCCTGATATGGGTGCGCCTGGTTTGATCAGGTGAATCCTTTTAAAAGGGGGTTCAAAAGTCAGAGACAGAGGAAATCAGAGATTAACATGGGGCTTGGTCTAGAATAAACCCTCCATCAGTGTTAGTTGTTATAGCTCTCTTAGTCAATCTCCTCTTACTGAATTCACTAGATCAACTAAAGCTTGCTGATCCCCATTTAATACTCAGCACTTAGCGCCACTATGTTCATCTCAGGTTCCCTTGCCCTCTTCTACTCCTGACTGATGTGTGGTCACTATTTTTATGTTCTCAAAACTGCAAATTTCAATCACACTTATTATTCTAATTATATACAATCAATGACATTTTATGTAAATGCATGAAAGATGAATGGGAAAAGACAGTTGCACATCATTTCTCTGAAGGCTAAAATGATAGCTTTTGAAAGATTCATAAAAGCAGACCACTAGAAAAACATTTAGTGGGTCTGGAGGTCAGAGACAGAGGAAGTCAGCAGAGATCAAAGAAGCAGAGATGCCCTCCAAAACAGCCACATTGTGGACAGGGCCGCATGGCAGGGAATATTGGCCTCAGGGAGCTGAGAATAGCAACAAGCTAGCAGCCAGCAAGAAGCTGCAAAGAACTGAGTTCTACCAATCATCAGTGAGCTTGGGAAAGAGAGAGCAGTTTCACCTGAAACCTTGACTCAGCCTGGGGAGACCCTGAGCAGAGGACCCAGTGAAAGCATGCCAGATTCCTGGCCCTTGGAAATGGTGAGACAATAAATGAGCTGAAATGGCCCAGGAGAGCTGTCCCACAGTGGGCCAAAAAAGCCAGGCCTTTACATCGTTGGTGTAATCAATCATTGGATGTGGGCCACTCTTGGAAGGACACAATCTTGAGCAAGCTGGCTTATTGCAGCTGAGACCTTTCATGACAGGGATGACAACTGACAGCTGCCTACTAACAGCACTCGCAGAAGCTGATACGACGGACCTGCTCTAAAGATGCCTCTCCAAGTCCACTATGACCCTGCCCCTTCTAAACAGCCAGTCTTACACTCTATAGAAAGAGATAAGAGGGTTTCTTTACAGGGGAACTAGAAAAGACCTAGAGATGCTGATATTTGGGGATCATCAATGAAACTGGCTAGAGGTAGGCCCACAAGTCAGCAAACTTCTTGGGAGTTCCAAATATATTGAATACCTCTCTCCTAAATATGAGCATTTAGCCAAGAACTGGTATACATTTTAAGAAATTCTTAAACATGACAGAGAAAGGCCAACATGAACAAATATACAAACACAAAGGAACTCAAAGGTAAAAGAAACACTGCAAGAAGTAGAAGAAAACATCTTTCAAAAAACTATAATTGAATCCTCAGATAGAAAAAAGAAAATACTATAGTCACAAAACATGAATACAATACTAGAAAGAAAAGAGTGATTCAGGGAAAAGAGAGAATTCTGGAAATTAAAATACAATCAAGTAAATAAAATTTTCAATAGAAGAGTTAGAAATTAACATTGAGAAGGTCTTCCAGAAAAAACATTTGATCATTCCAGAAAGTCCAACATCTGAATAATGGGGACTTCTAGAGAGAACCAAAACAAATTGCTAAAAACAAAGCAGCAACCACAAAAACTTTCCCCAAACTGAAGAACCTAAGTTTCAAAATTAGAAGAGCCCACCACATGCTTTGAACTTCCCTTGTGGCTCAGCTGGTAAAGAATCTGCCTGCAATGCAAGAGACCTGGGTTCAATCCCTGGATTGGGAAGATCTCCTGGAGAAGGGAAAGACTACCCATTCCAGTATTCTGGCCTGGAGAATTCCATGGACTGTATAGTCCATGGGGTCACAAAGAGTCGGACATGACTGAGTAACTTTCACTTTCACTTTCTTTCACTACACGCTTATCTGAACATATGAAAAAAAGCCCCACACCAAGGCATATGGTTAAAGCATAAGCACACAGCAAATGAAAAGATCATCCTAAAATTTTTCAGAGGTAAAATCAGATCTCATATGAAGAAAAAACTCAAAGTAGTATTGGACTTACCTATAGAAACCTGGAAAGGCAATGGAGGAATGACTTAAAAATTCAGAGGGAAAAGCTTACCAACTTAGAATGCTATTCTAAGTTGCTACTCAACCAAGCTACAAATTCATTAATATTGGATATGAAACAAGACTGTAAGTCAGACATACAAAACTTCTACAGTTTTACCTGTCATGTACTCTTTCATAGAAAGCTACTGGAAGATGTGTTACAGCAAAACAATATAATAAACAAAGACAAAATGCAGATAGGATCCAGAAAATGCGCTCCAACACAAGAGAGAAGCTAATAGAATTCCCTAAGAGGGTAATAAATGTTAATAGCTACATGTGGTGGTTTAGTTGCTAAGTCGTCTCCGACTCTTTGCAATCCCATAGACTGTAGCCCGCCAGGCTTCTCTGTCCATGGAATTCTCCAGGCAAGAATACTAGAGTGGGTTGCCATTTCCTTCTCCAGGGGATCTTCCTGACCTAGGAATCGAACCCAAGTCTTAGCAGGTTTATATAAAGGTCCTCTGATTGTCTTGTGACTAGTAGGTAGAAAACCACAAGTGATGCTAACTCAGTCTTCTGGCTCAATCCCTGTCCTGACTGTGCCCCAGGCTGCCACCCATCCTGCTTGGTAACTGCTACTGTATCAAGTATGGGGCTGGTCCCCTCATCAATACTAGTTGGCTGGTAGGTTGACAGGTTGGATTCATACAGGTTCCGTGTTTGGCTTGGGATGTTACCCATGAAGAGTAATACCACTGACATCTCCAAAGGTCTCCCCCGAGGGGCAGTGTGTTAGTTTCCTGTGGCTACTATAACAAATTACCATAAACTGCAATGCTGAAAACAACATACATTTATTCTCTCACAATTCTGGAGGACAGAAAACAAAAATCAGCTTCATGGGGCCAAAGTCAAAGTGCTGGCAGGGCTGCTGTCCCTGTGGAGGCTCTAGAGAGAACCCGTTCCTTGCCTCTTCTGGTTTTGGAGGGTGCAAACATCCCTTGACTTACATCCACATCACTCCAATCTTCAAGGCCAACATCTTCAAATCTCTCTCTGCTCCATCTCCTACTGATTTCTTCTCCATGTCTGTGCAACTTTTCTCTACCCCTCTAATTGCATCTAGAGCCGACTTGAATAATCCAGGATAAATTCCTCCGTTTTAAGATTCTTAATTTAGTCACACCTACAAACAATAAGATAATATTTATGGGCTCCAAGGATTAGAACCTGATATCTTGATGGCCATAATTCAGCCTACCACAGGTGGTGTCTTAACCCAGAGAACCGCCTCACCATCATATGCCCCTAAACAGCACTAGGTTGAAGTTCTCACGGGGGGCTCTTACGGATTCAGCTCTGGAAGTAGTATGTTCCAATTCTGGCTGCATGTAAGTCACCTAGCAAGTTTTATAACACCTTGCTTGGGCCTTCACCACCCTCGTGAAAGATTCTGATCCTATCGTCAGAGGTGAAGGCTGAGCATGTGGGTATTTCTAAAACTCCTAGGTGATCTTAATGTGTAGCCAGACTGGAAATCACAGTGCAAACTATGTTGGGGACTGGATGGTGGCCCCATGTCCCCTTTTATCAGCCTGAGGGCAGCCTGTCTGTCCTGACCCATCAACAACCCCAGGAATCCCGGAGACCTCTTCTGAAGCCTGAATGAAAGTAGGAACCAAGCAGAAGGCTCAGCAGGACTTGTTCTTTCTCACTCTGGCTGCCCGGAGCCCCATAGCTGCCTCTACTCCCATCACTGGGCTGGAATCTTGATTCTCCCAAACACGGATCTGATATCCAGTAGGACAGGAATGAACAAGAGACAAGGTCAGGGAAGACCCTGGAACAGAAGAATTATAGAAAAGCATAAGGATCATTAAACCCATCGTGCTCTACCCAGAAAGAAGGAGAACTTCACAGATCCCTGATCATATACACTCCAGTCTCAGATCCCTCATTCACATGCACACATGTATACACACATGTGAACTCACACCTGGATTTCTAACAAGGGCTGGCCCACGTCTGGGAGAACACATGTGCAAGTAGTGAAGCTGGCAGTGAGAGGGATAGAGTAAGATAATTAAACAGTTCAAAAATCCCACTAGGGGATTAAAGACAAAAAGAGAATTTTAAGGGAGTTTGGGAGACTGCTGCAAGTTAATGACCACTCAAGAAAAGAATCTAGTAACCTAGCAACAATCAACACTACCTTGAAGGAAGACCAGGTGCATCCAAGCACCAGACACACCCAAGCCACAAACCCTGATAGTTAAAATACAAGACAATAGATATGGGGTCTGAATCTTGTTACATGAAGTCAAGGGGGTAAAAGTCCTTGAAGAGTAGTATTTCTGCATGTACCCAAGAAAGAAATAGAGGTGAAAGGGGAAAAAAAACTAGGTGAAAGAGGATGTTATACCAAAACTTGAGATGAATTACTATATTTTGGTATAGGCTACATAAGAGACACTGGTTCAATCCCTGGTCGGGAAGATTCCCTAGAGGAGGGCATGGCAGTATTCTCCAGTATTCTTGCCTGGAGAATCCTGTGGACCGAGGAGCCTGTCAGCCTATAGTCCATAGGGTCACAAGGAGTAAGAGTCACCTAGCAAGTCACAGCTGAATCAACTTAGCATGCATGTACCATCCTTATACTAACATGTGTATGATTTAAATAGCACCATGTCAGTCCCTGTTAAACTATACACAGTCAAAGGGGAGGAACTGATGAAGTAAGCCTTGATGTTTGCCAAAGAATAAGGAAGAAGGTGGTCTTCTCCCTCTCCCCACTTTTCTTTTGCTTATAAAAATAAAGTCCTCTTAGTCATCAGGGCAGAGCCTTCTCACCTGTCTGCCTTTATCTCTCACAAGTGTCCCACGCTAATAAACTCAACTCTTTGCCTGCCATGTTGCCTCACGCTGAGTCCTTTCTGTGATGAGACAAAAGAATCTGAGCTTCTTTAAGTCCTGACACTAGATGAGTGGTTTCAGTGAAAAGATAGTGGATTCCAAGTCTCCTCCTACTCAGAGATAGTGGGATCAGGTCCCAGTCCGAGTTTTGATCAGGTTCCACTCCCACATGTGAAGGAGCTTGGTTGCAGCAGCACAGGGAGACACAAGTCAGTTAATTGCTCTTTACCATGCCTGGTATAGAAAGGAGTGTTTCTCAACCTCCCAGGGCAGGGAAATACCAGTGCCTAAGGAAATGACAAATGGTTCTTGCCTGGAAAATTCCATGGATGGAGGAACCTGGTGGGCACAGTCCATGGAGTCACAAAGAGTCGGATACGACTGAGCGACTTCACTCACATGGTGTAATCCAACTGCCTGAGGCCACGTAGCAGTTTTCTGGCACAGGACCAATTAGGCATGTTGCTATTGTTTAGTCTCTTAAGTCATGTCTGACTCTTTTGTGACCCCATAAACTGGAGCGAGGCTCCTCTGTCCATGGGATTTCCCAGGCAAGAATACTGGAGTGGGTTGCCATTTCCTTCTCCAGGGGATCTTCCCAACCCAGAAATCGAACCCAGGTCTCTTGAGTCTCCTGCATTGCAGCGGGATTCTTTAACTGCTGACCCACCAGGGAAGCCCCCCAAAATACCCTAAATAAAGAGAGCCTTGTTTATTAATTCCAAGTTACGATTCATTTCTAAAGAGAACCGCTGATAAATTACATACAAATATCATGATTTATGTGCATGCTCAGTTGCCAGGGATCGAACCCACGTCTCCTGCTGTTCCTGCATTGGCAGGTGGATTCTTTAGCACTGAACCACCTGGGAAGCCCCTGACAGAGCTCAAAAGTGACCTCTGGGGCTTAGTGGCTGAAAGCAGCAACCAGCTGCCATTTGGAGTCATGAGACCACCACTGAAGACTGAGTGGTCACTCTGGGACTGGGCTTCTACTCTAAGGCTGTTCACTCAGTCTCAGACCCTGGGGCTGAGAGGCTGCAGAGTTCAGAGGTTAAGAGTGTGGGTGTGGAGCACACCCCACCCTTGACCTTCACCCACAAGCGCAGACCCACACCAGCCCAGCGTGCCTGTCTGAGCTGTACAAGGAGGCAGATAGGCTGTAGGTAGGAGATTGAAAGAGCTTGGGCCTGGGAAATAGAACTCCTAGTCTCAACACAGCCATAGAATCCAGAACAAGTCGCTTCACCTTTCTGGGACTCCTGATTATTCATCTGCAAGATGAAGGGATGGAACCCAACAGCCACAAGTCCATACCTGAGATGAGGTCTGTTCAACCAAATTTCTTACTGTTTTTCTTTTTCTACATAATATATTGAGGTAGTTTTTCAGGTTCTGGTACTTTATTAGCTCTTCAAGTACCTCTGTCTGTGAGCTACGAAACCCTAGAGGCACACAAAAACTCAACAGCTCTGGCTCACGTGGCAGTGCAGAGTGGCTGGTGTAGGCCGGTTCCCCAGGCATCTGTAGATCTGCTGGGAACTCTCTCTGCATGCTTGGCTGGCACCTTTGCTAGCGCAGCTCTGCTCTGCTCATCTCTCATCTTTCTTTTCTCATCAACCAGCAGGCAAGCCCAGGAGGGTCCATCCCAGGGAGAGAGCAAGAGGGCAAGCCCTAACATGCAAGATCTCTTGAGGTCCAGGCTGGAAATTATACTTCTGCCTTGTTCTACTGGCTAAGCAAGTCACAAGACTAATCTCAGAGTTAAGACATAAGGCAATAGTATTCAATGGGGCTTCCCAGGTGGCGCTAGTGGTAAAGGAAACAGTAATCACAAAGTTGCACGGTAATGGATGAAGAGAGGGAAAAATAGACGCCATTCTTGCAGTCGAAGAATAGGAGCATGAAGGCAATCTACCTCCCTGGGAAAAGGGAAATGTCATCCAAGTCAGGTCAGTGGGCCATCCGGAACCTGAATGAAGTTCTGGGGGGATCAGCCAATTCTGACAAAAATACAGGCTCTCCATCCCTCTGATGGCAGAGCCTGACAGGACGCTTGTCGCAGAATCTGCCACCTTCCTCTGCCCCAAATCCCACAGATTTGGATCTCCTGGGGTGTTGAGTTCAGGGTGAGGAGGATCACCTCAGGGCAGGCTTGGGCCCTTCGAAAGCTCTTGGTATCTGATTTGATTGGAGCTGAGGAAGATCCAGCAAGGGAGGGTGGTCATGGCCTCCAGTGGGGGCTCCCAAGCTCACAAAACACCTCCCTGGCTTAGCAGAGAGGACCAGAGCTTGACTCCAGCCTCCGAAGGCCAACTTCCATCCTGCTTCTGCCACTCACTAGCCAGGAGCCTCAGGTAACCCTTACAGGATCCCCAGGGCCTGTTTCCATTACTGGGAAACAGAGATGATTCATTCCTCACAGGCTCGACTTAGGCTGTCTACATGAAATGGGCTTTGCCAAGCACCACTAAATATCTCACCAAGTCGGGTGACACCCACCCTGCTGTAGCAGCCCCAGGCATCATTGCCCACCCTGCTCTGGGGTGGGAGTAATATTTCCATCCCCCTCCCCAGACACTGCTGGTCCTTCTGCTGTGCCCCACCAAAGCCCTCTGCATTCACTTGTCCCACTGAAACATTTGATTGCTATTTTTTATTTTTCAGCTTTCTGGCCACCCTCCCCACCAGGCCATGTTTCCTGGATGTTCCACCCTTGGCTAGTTTAGATTTGCCATCAGCATCTCTTAGCTTGATTCTTCTAGTCTGTCCCAGCAGGATAGCCTCGCACGCCCACATTAAAGGTCAGCTCTTGGACGGTATTATGGCTGAGCAGCTGGAGGAAGCCTCGGAAGCTGATTTCCCTTTCTCTAGCTACTAAATCATTCTTTTATCCATCAGCTCCAAGCGAGACCTTGGGCCCTAAAATGAGCTGTTCTCTGTCACCCCAGACAATAGCATCTTTTAAAATCTCATCTGGACTCATCTGCCTGAGTGATCCCCACCTCCCTGGAGATGACAAACCACTGAATCCATTCTGACTCTAAGTGGCAACACTCACACTTGGAGGCCTCATGAAAAGATGGGGCTGTGAGGGGCAGTAGGGGGTCTCCCTAACTGCACTTTTTTCAGCCATACAAGCAGCACCTGGTGCTCATCAGCTCCCTGCTGGTCTTCTCAGACCGTTAGATGAGGCCAGGGAGACAGTGGGAGGAAGGCCTGGGATGCTGTCTAGACGGGGGTCAGAGCAGTGAGAGAGGAGGAGACCCTGCCCTGCCAGACATGCCAACTGACTGCTTTCATCCAAAGATGGGCGCCCGTCATCAGGTGGCTTCTCAGGCTCAGCTGAACCTCTTATGACCTAACTCACAGCGGCGGGTCCTGTGTTCTCTTTTACCCAAGATCGATAAATTGCATACTTCTTTCCTCCAGCTGACAAATATATATGGAATCCCTGCCATGTGATAAGTAGAGGTGGGGATCATGCAACAGCGAGTAAAAGAAGCATGTACACACTACTATATTTACAGTGGATAACCAACAAGGATCTACTGGATAGCACAAGGAACTCAGCTCAGTGTTATGTGGCAGCTTGGATGGGAGGGGAGTTTGGGAGAGAATGGATACATGCATATGTGTGGCTGAGTCCCTTTGCTGCTCACCTGAAACTATCACAACATTGTTAACCAGCTGTACTCCAATATAAAATAAAAATTTGCTTTAAAAAAAAAAAAAAGACAGGGTCCTTGCCCTTGCAGACCTTACTCCTGGGAAAGAGAGATCCTAAACAGCTGATCAAATAATCAAAATAATTTCAGACTGTGAAAAATTCTGTGCAGGAAAAAAATACAGTGCTGTGACAGAGTCTAGAAGAACAGGGATGTCTTCATGATGAGTAATCAAAAAGGTCATTTGAAGCAGGACCCTTTGATAGTTAGGCAGAGACTTGAAGGATAAGGAATAGGAGGACGAGCAGGCAGAGGGGCTGCACGTGAAAAGGCCCTGAGGCAGGAAGCTCTTGGCGTGTCCTAGGGAGCATAAGAAGGGCCATGTGACTAGAGCAGAGAGAAGGAAAAGGAAGGCAGCAAGAACAGAGGGGGCAGGCCAGGCTGGCTCACTCAAAATGGAAAGTCACGTACATGCTGGTTTTCTTTCAACTCATTGGAGGATTTTAAGCTGGGGGCTGACACAAGACCTCTCCAGAGGTGTAAGGAAAATGCAAGTAAACTCTGAATCAGAAAAGAGGACATTTAACATAGCCAGAAGGAAAGGTTCTCTGATAAACAGGAAAAACTGGATAGAGGCTTGCTGGAAATGTCTACTTTTTGGCAAAAACTTAAAAAGAAGATGGAACTATCTATTTGAAATGGTTTAAGACAGTCTTACCTTGGAACAACATTCATACACGAGCTATATCTCAGCTGAATTTTTCAATTATATAAAGCAGAGAAAATATCAACCTCTTCTGCCTCTCTTCATTGAATGACAGTCAATTTTGAAAATGCTGTAGGCATTATTACTTAAACTAACAAATGTGCATTGAGACCTTTCCTCAGGGTCAAGCTCTATGGAAAACACAGTTTTTTTTGTGAAGGTGGCCCCCTGTCTTTAAGGAGCTTGCACTCTCATTTGGGGAGATATGACAAAATAACACAAAAAGTTTAATAATAATCTGGTACTCAATTTTCAATTCAAGACAAACAACAAAAGAAATACCATAAAGTTGTACATGAGGACACACTAAATGGACTCTTAAAGAAAATGTCCAGAACTGTTGGAGGAGGGGAGAAACCACACCTGGCCACATCTGGAGTGGCTGACTCAGATGTGGGCTTTGGAGCCCCCATAAAGATGCAGAAGTCACTCCAGAGGGGGAACAGGCTGGAGCGAAGCACCCACAATGGAAAGTGCAGGCAATCTGTACACGCTCCTGTCTAGCCACTGATGGTCATGAACATATCCCAAACACGAGTGTTAGCATAAGCAGTACCAGATCTGGGTGGGTTGTATGACACCTGAAGCTTAAACAGATTTTGTGCCCTCTGCAAGAAAAAGGACACAGAATAACTAATACAAAATTAGGTATGAAAGAGTATACTTAATTTGAATAAGATAAGAAATACTGGCAAGTTATTATTGGAATCTTAGAGAATCAGAACCTTTCCCCCAAAGTCTCTTCCACAGAAATTACCCTCTCCCCATAGAACACTCTTCATTTCCCAGTAGCCCCCAGGGCCTGGAGCCTCAGCCTCATAAATCCCAGGTAAACCTGCCCTAGAGCACAAGCAAACTACCTATGACTTGGATACAAGACCAAGAGAAGAGGAGGTGGTGGCCCATCTGTGAAGCAGGCCCTAGAGAAGAGCTTCGTGCGCCGCTGGCCAGTGACGTGCAGAGAGGGACCACTGCCGTGACCAGGCACATAAACACCTCTAAGTCACAGACACATTTATGTCGTGGGTATGACCTCACGTGAACCCCGCCTGAGCCTGAGCCCCACCCCCCCCCCACCAGTGGAGCCAGTGGCCCATTTCCTTTGTAGGAGCTGCACCTTCAAGTTGGAGAGCTCAGCTAGCCTGGCAAGTTGAACGTATGAATTCACTGAGCATTTTTGGTTATCAGAGGATCAGCACTAGTCCAAGTCAGCCGGGATTCAGACTCTCCAACTACATATTTGGCTCTGCTGTTCCCAAAATCTCATGTGCGCTGCGTTCCAAATCTGTAGGAGGACCCTGTTAGACTCCCTAATCATGGCTGAAACTCTACAGTTGCCACGCAGTTTCCACGTGCTGCCTGGTGTAGAACAGAGCTGGGGAGGATGTAAGAGGATTTCCCCCAGTTTGAGACACTTACAACCATTGTTGTTGCTCAGTCGCTAAGTTGTGTCTGACTTTTTGAGACTCCATGAATTGCAGCATGCCAGGCTTCCCTGTCCTTCACCATCTCCTGGAATTTGCTCAAACTCATGTCCATTGAGTCAGTGATAAATCACCATTAAAACTCCGGTATCATAGACTGTCTGCTCCAGAAAGAACTTCAGAGGTCATTCAGTACAGTGGTTTGTAAATGTTTAGTCGCCTTTTCTCTAAAAGCACTTTTATCCAGAAGGCTAAACAAGCAGGGCAGAGGATTCCCTCCACATCACTCATATTCCTTCTTCTTCTAAGTGAAAGTGAAGTTGCTCAGTTGTGTCTGACTCCTTGTGACCCCATGGATTGTAGCCTACCAGGCTTCTCCGTCCATGGGGTTTTCCAGGCAAGAGTACTGGAGTGGGTTGCCATTTCCTTCTCCAGGGGATCTTCCTGACCCAGGAATTGAACCCAGATCTCCTGCATTGTAGGCAGATGCTTTTACTGTCTGAGCCACCAGGGAAGATTCTTCTAAAGTACATTACATTTGGCCCCAAGTTTCTTCTCACCATGGTAGCCAAGGAGTCCAGGATCAATAACAGTCAGGCACTGAAGTACCTTCTCCCTCATCTCATCCCTTGGGTCCCTGAGGCCCGGGCTCTGTCCTGCATCTCCACATCTACCATTGCTCCTTGAACAGAGAAGACCACTCTCCACAACTCTCATCTAATTTCATTCATCAAGACACACTTGACCGCAGAGATCCACCCATGGCTGTTCTCAAGGCCAAAGCATTGGCCTCCTAAACCACAGAGCAGCCAACCAGCCACCAGGACCATTACCTAACAGGGGAGACAGTTTTCCACCCCTCACTGGCCCCTGCCAGCACTGCTCTCCCGGGAAGGACCACCCCAAGTCCAGACTGACTCTCCCCTCCTCCCACACAACCCATCTCCACACAAAACTTAGGTTGGGGGAGAGTGATTCTCTCTGTGCGTGACTTTTTTGTCCTGTATCTTAAATGCTGTTAACAAACCCCTAGGGCCAGGAAGCCAGAATCTCAGGTGATGGGGGGAAAACCTCACTTCATTCTTTGGAATCTTTCATGGGAGACAGAACAAAGATAGAGTAGTTAATACATCAATGGATTACCCCAACACAAATAAAATAAATGAAAGAAGGGCTTTTCCGGCAAAGAGAGTCAGGGTCCTATGCTTCCATTGCTCATCCCTGTGATCCCTGAGGGTCAGTGGTTTGAAAACTACTAAGTGCTACATCGCCCCAGCCCCACTCACACACTTACTTCACACATGAGGAAATGGGAGTGATTTGCCCAAGGTCAGCCAGTTAGTCAGAGCCTGAGGAAAGTAAAAGGTCCCTTCAGCCCTAATAGGGTCTGTCGTTTGACAGCAGCAGCCCCCGTACCCCAGCTGAAGCCTCTTTCACCTCAGCAGCTACCACAGAGAAAAGCCTCCCCTGTGAAGGACTGTTCAGAGTATTTTTATTTTGTCTGCTTAAGGTCTGACCGTTCTGAATAACTGGAGGTGATCAGGAGCTGAGTAGGACATGCTTTCTGCCCCAGCTCACCTGGAAGAGGTCAGTTTGAAGGGTGTGCGAGACACTCCAGGGATCTGCCAAGCAGAACCTCTCTCCCATAAGCTGTCAAAAATGCCACCTAGGGCTGGAAGACAGTTACTTAATATGAAACCTTATTCCTGTAGGAAGGGAAAGAACCTGTATCAAGAGACCAAAATGACCAGATGTTGACAGGATCTGTGGTATATGAAAATCACTGGTGGATGCCCAGAATTCTTAATACAAATTCCAGAAAGTCTGAAGGCAACTGGCTAATAGGTATGAATTTGAAAGGAAATAAGTGTTTTGCTTTTGAGAAAACATAATCACGAGAATGGGACGACAAAGGATGAGATGGTTGGATGGCATTACTGACTCGATGGACATGAGTTTGAGCAAGCTCCAGGAGTTGGTGATGGACAGGGAAGCCTGGCGTGCTGCAGTCCATGGGGTCGCCAAGAGTTGGACACAACTCAGCGACTAAACTAACTGAATCATGAGAAAGATTCAATGTGGTAAAAGAATATTAGGACAGTCTGTGCTATGCTGCAGTAACAAATAAATCCTGAAATCTTAATAAGACTAATTTCAATCCTAAAGGTTTGTTGTAACAAAAATTTATTTCTCTTTCACAAAAAGTTGGTTGCATGTTAGGAAGCCCTTCTCCATCGTGCAACTATGTCCTATGGAAACAGTTTCTTCAACAGAAGAGAAGAAAGAGATGAAAAAGTCACATGCATCTTAAATGCCGCCCCATGAAAATGCTTCCCATCACTTCCATGCGGTGCATTAGAAAGAAGCAGGCACACGGCCTCAAGGGAAGCCGTGTAGAGAACACATGGATATTTGATGAGCACTAACTATCTCAGCCACATCAAACTCCCAGCTTCTGCCCAAATATCTGATCTTTTGCCCAGGGCCTTGAGTCCTTTATCCGTAAATATCCCATTCATTTCCCTTTCAGCCAGGGAAATGTCCTGAGACATGTCCTGACAAGCTTGTCTCAGCCCAGGTTTCACAAAAGCACCAGCCAGAGAGTCATCAAAGGAGAGTGTGAGGTCTGCTGTCTTGAGGTGCCTTGTGGTAACAGCATATCCAAGAAGACTGGGAAATGGTGACTCAGGATAGTTTGCTCATCAAACAATGTTTTCACTATGCACCAGGTGTGGTGTTCATCCTGTAGATACAACAGTGACTCTACAGACACGGCTCCTGCTCTCAGAGAACTTAGAGTCTATTGGGTGGCCAATGAAACCACCTCACAAATGTGACAATAAGCTGCAGTGTGTACTGTGGAGGACAAGAACAGGGGGCTATGGTAGTATATAATCTCAACTGGGAGGGTCAAGGAAGACTTCTCTGAAGAAGTGATGCTTAAACTGAGCTAAGAAGGATGAAGAAGGGGAACTGAGGCAAAAGGGTATAAAGTGAAGGAAAAGTTCTCCAAGGGGAAGGCCCAGCACATGCAAAGACCCCAAGGGAGGGAGGGAACATGGAGTGTCTGAGGAACTTCAAGGTGACCAGGGTGGCCGAAGCTTACAAGGCAGGAATGTCACTCACTGGGTGTCACAACCCCAGGGGAAATAATTCATGTGGAAAAGCACATGTTTTATTTTTAAATGAGATTTTTGTTTCAAGATTGCTTCAGTGCAGAGTGGCTAGAGTTTGGCGTCAGTTTTTAGGTGTGTGGGTCCTTCTCAGCATTGACTCTACATGGTTCATGATCAGTGCTCCCAGCTCCCACACAACCTTCTCATGAAAGTTCAGGGCCCAGCCAAACCCTCAGCATGGCTTCCAGAGAAAGCATGCAGAGCGAGACACAAACTTACTGGGAAAAGAAAACTGTGCGATTAGAAAAGGCCCCCTTCCTACCATCAAACGCCTTGGATGCCTCAAATCTCATAAACATCTCTTCAGGAAAATAAGTGGTTAAAAGAAAGAAATTAGGGGTGAGCAGTTTCTCTGTAGAGGCCAAAACAAAAGGGTATTCCAATAGTCAGAAGGCAAGAGGGCCTGAGTGAAAAGCAGAGGGGAACTGGGCTACCTGAAGAAGACCCTGAACTTGGGAGTACCACCCCAGACTAGGGTCTGGCCCTGGAGGCACCTCACTCTCTAAGGGGTTCAGAGGCCCTGGGTCTCCCTGTTGCCATCCAGACTTCAAGACCGATGGCTCTGGTGAACCATCCCCCGCCTAGATCTCTGCTTCCTCCCCTCTCTTCCACCTCCACCCTGCCCTGCTGCCCCTCTGTTTCCCAGCTTCAGCTACTTTAGACCTTTCCCAGTTCCTCACAGCTTCTCAGAAGCTCTTCCCTGGCCCAGAACCTCCCTCCCCTTCCCTCCTCCTCCTCTTTCCTCTCAACCCAGCTTTCTCCTCTTAGGAGACTTTCCCTGATGCTCAGACAGAGACGGGTCCACATGCTGTGCCTCCCAGCATCCTAGCATCCTGCTCTTCACCCCATCACAATGTAGTCAGGACCCTTTGTTATGATCCCTTCTTCTCTCTTGGACTGCAAGCTCCCCCAAAGCAGCACCCACTTCCACGTGGGTCCCTACTGTCTCCATAGTGCCCACATGCTGCCCAGCACAGAGTAGGGCCTCAACCACTATTTCCTGAATGAATGAACAATCCAACTGCAGAATGAGGATGTAAGTTTCTCAAAACCAGGAGTTTGACTGATTTAAGGCTACATTCCCAGCACCTAGAATAGACACTGGTGGGATGAATGAATGAATGACCTTCTGAGCTGGAAAGGATAACTTAAATGCCTTCATTTTTTAAGTGAAGACATGGAGGCCCAGAAAAACCAAAGACCTGCCCACGGTTCCCCAGCTCAAACAGCCAGGCTGGGCTCCCAGTGCCAAGAACTGAAATCATCTGCAACACTCAGACCATCCCCCCCCCCCTTTTTTTTTGAGGAAAACACACAGAGGTATTGATCCTTTCCAGAAGCAGGTGCCCAAGAGTGTGTGTGAGTGTGTGTGAGTGTGTGTGTGTGTGTGTGTGTGTGTGTGTGTGTGTGTGTGTGTGTATGAATGCATTTATTTGTGTATTCCCTGCCCTGCTCCAAGACCTGGAGGCAGTTTGCCCACTATAGCTCATGGCAAGGCTGTATTTTCCAAACTCAAGAACAAAACATGAGTAAAAACAACCTGTTTGAGAAGGAGGGGCTGTAACACCTTTAGCAGAACCAGCTTCCTTGGCCAGAGCAGGAGAGCTCCAACAGAGAGGGTTTTCTCTGTAATCAAATTACCAAAATTGGTGATGAAGAGGAACAGAGCAGACATGGAAGATTTCAATTCCGCTGAAGGATTTGGCACACTGTCTCAAGGAACTGAATTTGCAAAATTCTTGCGTAAGGACAGCGTCACGTGGAGGAAAACTCTAGCTACGGGACCACAGATGGGGGTGGGCGATGCTGACAACCAAACCTTCCAAGTGATGTCTGGGTCGTTGACACAAATCTTAGCCGCCTCCTAGTCTATGAGGGGCAGGAGACAGTGCCTTGGGGAAGCTGCAGCCACAGTAACAATTAAGCACCAACTATCTGTACACTGCAGTTAACTTTCTAAAGCCCTTTCAGTCACACCATCTTATCTGATCCTCACCATGCAAAATAGAGGCTCAGAAGAGTCACGTGATCTCCCAAGGTCATGGAGCAAATGAGTGGCCGAAGCCCAGCCCTGCGGTCCACTGCTGCCCGCCCACTCATGGTTGTCATGAGGATCAAGAGAGTGGCTCATTGTGGGAAGGACATTTACTTCTTTCAGGACAAAAGGGCATCATATTTTTTAATGTCCACATGGCACTAACTGCTACCCTGCCAGATCAATTAGTCCCCCTAATGAGCATGTTTTCACTGATCATTTCTTACAAGGGTTCAAGTGGACACAGGTAAGGAGGAAAGAGAGCACAGTGGCTCATCTCCGAATCCAACCACAGATGCTTCTAAGGGGGGAATGGGGGGTGGGATGAATTGGGAGATTGGGATTAACATATACACACTACTCTGTATAAAATAGATAACTAGTGAGAACTGGCTGTATAGCACAGGGAACTCTAATGCTCTGTGGTGACTTAAATGAGAAGGAAACCCAAAACAAAGGGGATATATGTATACAAACAGCTGATTCACGTTGCTGCACGGCAGAAATGAAAACAACATTGTAAAGCAACACTACTCCAATTTAAAAAGAAAGAGCCCGAGGTTTCTTCTGAGCAATGTCCTTCCCGCTAGTTCCAGGAAATAGGTGCAGTCATATATCAAATTGAACTCTTGATGTTCTCCCTGCAAAACTGGCTCCCATCCAGTGTTCTTCACCATAACAGATGCCACCAACCAGTTTTATAAACCGGAAACCTCAAGTCATCCTTGACACCTCCCTTTTCCTCACCCACCAAATCCAATCCACTGCCAATTCCATCTGACCTCCTAGCAACTTCCCATATCTGCCTTCTTTGTGCCATTCACTCCCACCCCCTCAGTCCAAGTGATTACCAAGTTTCGCTTGAGATGATTCCAGTCGTTTCCCCCTGCTCTCCTCATTTTCTGTCTCAGTTCCTCCAGTCTATCCTCCACACTGCAGCCAGTATGAGCATTTGAAAATGCACATTTGGTCACGCCACTTCCCTGCTTAAAATGCTTCCATAACACCTACTGCACCAATATGGGCCATCAGGCCCGATGTGGCCCCACCTGCCTTTCTGGCCTCTCCATTGTCGGCTCCTCAGTCACTCTCTAACCTCCAGATACACAGACCTTCTCCCTACCCTTGTTGAGGCTATGCTCTCTCCCACCACAGGATATCCATGTGTCCCATTTCTGCCATTCTCTGTCCCCATCTGCCTCTACCAACCAGATTCCTAGCTCTCCTTTATAGTGCAGCTCACGTGCCATGTTCCAAGGAAGTCCGCATTCCCCAGAACTCGAGGCTGACTTCAGATCCTCCTGACAGACAGAGTCATAGGACAATATGTTTAACTTTTCCAGCTTAAATTACAGAGATCCTAGACTTGGAGCTCTGTAAGGTCATAGATTGTGCTTTTGATGCAGACATTCGGGTAGGAACATGGTCGGCCCTTAGAAAATGTTTAATGAACTAATGATGCTTAAGGAAGTCCTACCAACTCTTTAATCAGAGCTATCACAATTTAAATCAAATCATACTCCATGACAACGGCCCATATTCATTCAGTCACAACCTTATTCCTAGAAACCAGAACCTCACCTGGTACCCGGTCAGAACTTAGTAGATATTTATCGGGAAAAAGTTTAATTAATAAAGCTGCAGCACAGACACAGCAGATGGAGAAAATGAGTTTCATTGGAATGAAGGACCTTGACCAAGGATATGACCTTGCCTGCCAGGATTAGGCAGACCATGGGCATTACCCAACCCCTGGACATGGATCTGGGGATTATCACTGAAATGAAGCGAAATGTTTCTACTGAACAAGACTGAAAGCTGGGGGAAGGAAACTTCAACCCACACAATATCAGGCCTAGTGGTGAGAATGGCTGGCAAGGGAAGGCCCAGCTCCCCATCTCTTCTCAATTATCCACCAAATTAAGTCTGGGTAGACTATGGAACGGTCAGAAGTTGGAGCATTCAGGAAAGTAAAACTGCAGCTTTGGGCCTCCAGCAGCATGGAGTGGTCAGGCAGGAGGGCAACCCCATCCTGGTTATAGAGTTGGTAGGGCTCCCTACAACATCATCAGTTGATTAAACATTTACTAACGGCCAACCATGTTCCTAGCTGAATGTCTGCATGAAAAGCACAGTCTTCGACCTTACAGAGCTCCAAGTCTAGAGAAGAAACAGATTTATAAACACGTTATTGCAATTTGGAGAAGGAAATTGCAACCCACTCCAATATTCTTGCCTGGAGAATTCCATGGATAGAGAAGCCTGGTGGGCTCAGTCCAGGGGGTCCCAAAGAGTCAGACAAGACTGAGCAACTAACACACATTGCAATTTAGTAATTAAGTGCCAGAACTGTTACCTAGCCCAAGCTCATACTGTTAATCACACCAATAGGCCAATAAGTGGAGAGAAGAGTTGATGGGGAAAGAAATGGAAACTTTATTCAGAAAGCCATCGAACAAAGAAGATGGTGGACTAGTGTCCCAAAGAACCATCCTGCCTGGGTTTAGATGTTTGTTTTCTTATAGAACAAAGATGGAGAGGTAAGAGGGCAAAGCAAAAAAAAAAAAAAAAAAAAAGGCAGCAAGTTGTTGCAAACATTTCCTAGTTCTGGCCAGCCACTGGAGTGTGTTAATTGCTCAGTCACATCTGACTCTTTGTGACCCCATGGACTAGGGCCCGCCAGGCTCCTCTGTCCATGGAATTCTCCAGGCAAGAATACTGGAGTGGGTTGCTATTTCCTTCTTCAGGAGATATTCCCAACCCAGGAATCAAACCCTGGCCTCCTGCAGGGCAGGCAGGTTCTTTACCATCTGAGTCACCAGGGAAGCTTTAGCCAAAGGAGGGGATGTGCTAATTTCTTCCCTCCTGCAACCATTCACAGGTAGTCCTTGTTAGGATGTTTCCTGAGAGCTAAACAAAGCTATTTTAGGTTAACACTCAGGCCTGAGAAGCAGGGTCCCCAGAGATGGGCCATTACGTATACTTAAATCAGTAGGCAGCATCCCTTTAGTGATTAACTTGTAGCAAAAGGAATAGAATACAAAGGTCAAAGTAAAAGAAACAGATTAAAGATGGTCAGATATGTTATAAAGTTATGTCTCAGGTGCTGTGGGCACCCAGAAGGACAGTTGCCTTCTGGGATAAATCAGAGAAGGGGCTGCTCAGAGGCAACGCTCCTGAGAGCTGCAATGACCCCACAAGCAGAAGTGCACCCCACACTCAGCATATGACCACCACGGCCCAGGCAGCACCTGTTGTCCTGCAGTGACACATGGAAACAAAAACACCCAGAAGGGCAATGACTAGCCCTGAGGTGGCCTTTCAAGTGGTCAAACCAAGACCAGAAAACAGAGGTGCCACCTCTTCACATTGAGAGAGCTGAAGAAGGAGTAAAATACCACTGAGAGGAAGAAATCTGGGGGCTGAGGTCAGGAGAGTGGCAAGCCAGTGGTCCAGGGTTGCCCATCCACATGCTGCACAGAGTTGGGTAGGGTCCCCCACCCCCAAATTCGTGTCCACCAGCAACCTCAGAAGGTGACCTTATTTGGTAATAGGGTCCTGGAAGATGTGGTCAAGTTAAACTGTCACCATGCTGGATTAGGGTGGGCCCGAATCCAGTGGCTAGAACACTTAGAGACACATGGATGCACAGGCGACAGTAGAGACAGATTGAAAGATGCAGCTACAAGGCAAGAAGTACCTAGGATTGCTGGCATCCACCAGGAGCTTGTCAGAGGCAAACAAGGATTCTCCCCTAGAGCCTACAGAGAGACCATGGTCCTGCCAACACCTTGACTTCAGACTTCGGCGTTCAGAGCGTAACTTTCTGTTGTTCTAAACCACTCAATTTATGGTAATGTGTAATGTTAGCGCTAGGAAGTTAAACATATAAAGAGACCAAACATGTAAAGCTATGGAGTGAGCCAGCCTGGCATCAGACATGGGCCCCAAAGTGGACCCCACTGCAGAGCACGTAAAACAAGGGGCAAACGATAACCCTATAAGCAAAACAGAAAAAGAGACACAGATGTACAGAACAGAATTTTGGACTCTGTGGGAGAAGGCAAGGGTGGGATGTTTCAAGAGAACAGCATCGAAACATGTATATTATCTAGGGTGAAACAGATCAACCAGCCCAGGCTGGATGCATGAGACAAGTGCTCGGGCCTGGTGCACTGGGAAGACCCAGAGGAATCGGGTAGAGAGGGAGGTGGGAGCGGGGATCGGGATGGGGAATACATGTAAACCCATGGCTGATTCATGTCAATGTGTGACAAAAACCACTACAATATTGTAAAGTAATTAGCCTCCAACTAATATAAATAAATGAAAAAAAAAAAAACAAGGGGCAGCAGTTACTCAGGTTTAGATGACTGCTACAAAGAGGTAGTGGTGTTGTCAAATAGGTCCATTTTTTTAGGGAAGGGGAAAAAATCATACTATTGTACGAAAAAATCTCTAAGTTTTATCTATTTATTTCTTTTCTGCAGTGGAAGCTCGGAGTCTTAATCCCTGGACCACCAAGGAAGTCCTGATAATGGCTCTTTTATCAGTCTTCTAATTCGAATTCCCCTTCTTTGTTAGAGTCCTTGAGCAATCCTTAGAGCTGGCTTCAGTGAAAACTCTTTAAGTTTTAAATATGAGCTCAAACAGTTTGATTGTTTATTTCATTCTTAGTTTTTGTTTTTTTTGAATTAGTGTAGGCCAGAGAAGTTCAAACCAACCTTCCCCATTTTGCAGGTAAAGAAACTGTGACCTATGAGACAAGGTGATTTATGCCTTAAGCGAGGTTCAGGGGCGAAACCTACCCTTCATCTACTGCGCGACAACCCCGCCGTCTGTCCCACCACTTCCTTTTCTCCCATGGAGAAGCGGGCATCAGCTCAAGATACACAATCCTCATGAAAAGGGTCGACTCTGGGCTGGAGGGAATGGGTACAAAAAAAAAAAAAAATGCCCTCATTTTCCCAGCTGCCATGGTATCCAGCAGTTCCTCCCAGGATGAGTTGCCAGAAAGAAGTTACATGTGTTCACAGCCAAGTCCTCAGCCACAGAGACAGAAGGGGATGGATGGGGCCTGGAGGGCACGGGATGGTAAGGGCAACAGGAAGGGCATTTTATAAGGGTGACATCTGTGGGAAGCGATTCAGAGAGCCTCACCTGGCAGCATCTGTGATGCTCCAGCAGGAGGAGTTTCCCACCAGGCTCTGGGGCAGGCCAGCTAGACAGGGGGAGCTGTTCTCAGCAGTGAGCATGAAGACATCCAGGCAGCCACAGCCAGTTATTGCGGGAGGAGGAGGGTGTCAGCCAAACAGCACTAATGAGATGCCAAGGCAGACAAGCCTGGGAGCACATCACCAGTGTGTCGCTGACACTCAAGAATGCCGTACCTGTTTGGACTGATTTTTGCTCTCCTATCCATGTTCTGAAAGCTGGGAAATGAAGTGAGGCCTGAAAAGTTCTGTTTGGACAGTGCCTGGAATGGCACAGAACGTCACCAGCCGCAGCGAGGCGCGCCTCTGTGCCAGTGGAGAGGATGTGCCAGCACCAGCACCGCGCAGAGACCTCACACCCTCACAGCCCAAGCAGCGTCCTCCCTTGTGCGATGGGGAAGCTTCTTGGGAGAACGGCAGAGAAACCAAGACCCTGCTTTTGTGTTTTGTTGTCCTTTGACAAGATGCAAAGGAACTTCTGTGAAATTTTCTCATGAAGACCAGAAATGAAGTTCATAGCACCTCTTGGCTCTAGCAAATTTTATACAATGGAGTTCAACAGCCCTAGACTCCCACCCTGGCTGGTCTTCACAGAGTTCCGCGAGACCAGGCCTAAAGCAGACATGGGCAAGGAGAGCTCTGTGACGATGACCCCCAGGACCTCTGGCTGGTATGAGACCCCCCCAAAGACACACACACATCCACACGCACGAACACACTGGCCACACAGCAACTGTTAATGACAAAAAATAGGGTTGGGTCCGAAAGGACAGCAGTTGCTGTGCTAAAACCTGAGTGGTATGCAGAGGCACGGCTCTCTGCTAAGCCCTAATCCCCCTGGCATCTGGGGCCTGCTATTTGCATAAGTAAATGGCAGCTCATTAAGAACACATTACTTGCTCTGTAACCATGTAAGGAAACCAACCCACTGAACCCTAAACCCCAGGAGATTTCTTTAATTCAGTTTCGCAGCCTTGGAGGCATGAAGCAGAGTCTGTCATCTGCCATCTGTCTGTCCAGCCAGAAGAGGAAGAATAGACCCTTATGGAAACACAGAAGAGACTTCATAAATATTTGTTGAAGAATGAAAGATGGTAGGCCAGCTTTGCAAAGGGCAGATCTTACTAAAAATAGAATAATGTTTGAACCACACTGGTTAGGCTGGAGGACGGTGACTGCAAATCGCCCGTTAGCTTTTCTGACTTGTCCATGTGATGACTCTGATTGAGGGGGTCACAAGCAGAATGGAGAAATCTGGAGTTTTAAAATGCCTCCCGAGGATTCTTAGTTACTCCACTGTTTGAGAACCACTGCCTTTGAGACTTCTAGGAGCTTGTCAGAAATGCAGCGTCTCAGGCCCTGTGAAGCCCCGCTGGGTCAGAACCTGCATTTAACAAGCATGGCTTCCCTGGTGGCTCAGCAGTAAAGAATTCAACTGCAATACAGGAGCTGCAGGAAACGCGGGTTCAAACCCTGGGTTGGGAAGATCCCTGGAGGAGAACACGGCAACCCACTCCACTATTCTTGCCAGGAGAATCCCATAGACTGAGGAGCCTGATGGGCTATAGTCCATGAGGTCAGAAAGAGTCAGAGCATGACTGAAGTGACTTAGCACGCAGCTAAGCGTTCTATGCAGAGTACGTCATGAGAAACTCTGGGCTGGAAGAAGCACAAGCTGGAATCAAGACTGCCGGGAGAAATATCAATAACGTCAGATATGCAGAAAGTGAAGAGGAACTAAAAAGCCTCTTGATGAAAGTGAAGGAGGAGAGTGAAAAAGTTGGCTTAAAGCTCAACATTCAGAAAACTAAGATAATGGCATCTAGCCCCACCACTTCATGGGGAATAGATGGGGAAACAGTGGAAACAGTGGCAGACTTTATTTTGGGGGGCTCCAAAATCACTGCAGATGGTGATTGCAGCCATGAAATTAAAAGACGCTTACTCCCTGGAAGGAAAGTTCTGACCAACCTAGACAGCATATTAAAAAGCAGAGACATTACTTTGCCAACAAAGGTCCGTCTAGTCAAGGCTATGGTTTTTCCAGTGGTCATGTATGGATGTGAGAGTTGGACTGTGAAGAAAGCTGAGCACTGAAGAATTGATGCTTTTGAAGTGTGGTGTTGGAGAAGACTCTTGAGAGTCCCTTGGACTGCAAGAAGACCCAACCAGTCCATCCTAAAGGAGATCAGTCCTGGGTGTTCATTGGAAGGACTAATGCTGAAGCTGAAACTCCAATACTTTGGCCACCTCATGTGAAGAGCTGACTCACTGGAAAAGACCCTGATGCTGGGAGGGATTGGGGGCAGGAGAAGGGGACGACAGAGGATGAGATGGCTGGATGGCTTCACCGACTCAATGGACATGAGTTTGAGTAAACTCCGGGAGTTGGTGATGGACAGGGAGGCCTGGTGTGCTGCAATTCATGGGGTCACAAAGAGTCGGACACGACTGAGTGACTGAACTGAACTGAGGCATTTGGTGGCCTAGTTTTGGGACGTTTGAGGAGCAGCAATCCAGAGGCAGTCCAGTGGCCTGTGTGTGAGTTGGTGGGGCTCAGACAGCCAAGCAGACCCCTGTCTGAGCACTACCCAAGGCAGCCCGTTACCAGTGCGTGGCCACTTGGTCACAGCCTCACCCACCTCTTACAGGGCACAGAGGTTGTATCAGTGGCCCACCTCAGAGGCTCTTGTTCACGGTGCAGACCTAAGTAATCCTCCTCTCTCACCACATGAAGACCCAGAAGCAGGGCTGCCCTCAGAAGCACAGGCTGGAAGCCCAGGAATAGCAGGGCCTTGAGCTCGGGTCTCTGCTTCAGTGTGCGTCCCTGACATGTGGAACAAACAGCAGCAAGCCCCACGGCCAGCAAATTCCCGGCTGGCCTTATCCCAGGCCCAGCAGTGACCTGGGAGGGCCTCTTGCACCCTCAGCAGCCACTCAGGAAGGGGGCGCAGGCAGGCTCAGAGCACTTGGGTCTATCTCCAGTGCCCTCTGGAGTCACTGATGGTTTGATGATTGCCGGTCAGCTGCCCAAGGGTGTCCAAGCCAATGACTTTCTTGCAGTCAAAGAAGGCAGGCCCTGTGTCTGCCAGGACAACAGCAGCCCTCTGCTTCACACCAATCCTAACTCATGCCTGCCTCCACACCAGAACCATCAGGGTCATCATGGGTTTTCTCAAATGCCTGTCTTTCTCAACCCAGGCAGGGCCGCCCCCCACCTGGCAGATCAGAACACAGTAAGGGAGCAAGACACACAAGACAGAGACTCCTGAAGCCATGCAAGTGCCAATTGTGGGGGTATTTTTAGCCCCGATCTCTCTGGATAAGCAGCTCATGAAACCCTCCTCTGTCAGCGGGCCCTCTCTCCCCTGGCTCTGGAGGGGTGGGTGTTGCCTTAGTAACCATGGTGTGGCTCTGCTGCTTTGGGGACAGCTGTAACAGCCCACAGGTATCCGAAAGAGGGACCTAGGGCGGTCTCCGCTTCAGGCTCTGGCCTTCTCGCCCTGGGCAGCATCCCCAGGGAATGGGGCTGCAACGACTCCGGGGCCCAGGAAGCCCCACGCAGACATCACAGGGGCCTCCGTGGGAGACTCTGAGACTTCAGGCTTTCAAAGATGTCCAAGCCACCATGAAGACAACACGAAGTGCCCACCTCAGCTCCTGTCTTTAAATTTTCATGAAATGTCCTCAGCTCACTGGGAGGTTAATTATCCCTGAGAGGTGAGGGTGCAGGGAGCAGGGGGCAGACAGGAGTAAGTCTTGTCTGTTTCTTCTACTCCTCACTCTGCTTTTTGAAGACCTTCATACTGATTCCTTGAAAGGGGCCAGGGATGAGGGGCCGTGTTGCTCTGAGGTCTAGAATTTTTCTCAGTATTTATTCCTTCCTGATTGCATCTTTGCTTTCCAGCAGATGCCTAGGAAAGTCTGGCCCCAAATCTCCAGCCCATTCCCCTTAGGTAATGTCCCACCTCTCCATGGTAATGAACTTGGGATAATCAGATGGACTGTTAGTTACCTTGTAGCACAGGAAGGCAATGCCTGAACCCAGGACAGACAGGCATGAATGCCACTGGGGCAAAGCAAGCAGGGGTTCCAGTATGGGTTTAGCCATGTGACCAGTGGAAGAAGAAATCGTCACCATCCCCATTCAATTAGTTATAGCATGTTTTTGAGAGCCTGAGTCATAAAATGTACTAACAGAACAAACCACAGAATCTCCAATAACCACATTCTTTTTTTTTTCCATGATGAAAATAGCTCTACTGGATTTTTTTTTATGGTTATATAAACAATACCTGCTTTATTGTAAAAAAAAAAAAAAAAAATTAAACAATACAGAAATGTGTTGGGGAAAAAAGTCAGGATGGCTTGCCACCCAGACATTACCACTGCCTGCTTTTTTCCTGGTTCTTTTTTTCTTTGTTGTTGCTGGTTGTTTTGCTGTGGGGTTGGTGTTTTGTTTTTTTTTTTTGCCCCATCACAGCACCAGTGATCAGGGATCAAACCCATGTCCCCTGCAGTGGAAGTTCAGAGTCCTGACCCCTGGACCCCATGGATTTCTCACACTGTCTGCTTTTCATGAGCAGTTTTCAGACTTCTTGCCTACATACGTGTGCAATTTTCCATAGATGGAATTGTGTCATGCACACTGCAGTTTTCTTTCTCTTTGCCACAGGGTTTTTGTGAGTTTATCTTGCCATCTCCTCATTCAATCTCCCTGCTTGGGTACCTGATGTTAGTAGCCTATCTTATCAGCCAGAATCATATATAAGCAAATCTCCATGTCCATGTCTGACTCAAAGACATCCTCTCCTACTCCCAGGAACCATCTCACCACACTGTCTGGGCCAAACATTATTTCAGTATTTCTTCAACATCTCAAGGCTTCCCTGGTGGTTCAGATGGTAAAGAATCTGCCTTCAATTCAGGAAACCCAGGTCCAATCCCTGAGTTGGGAAGATTCCCTGGAGAAGGGAATGGCACAGTCCAGTATTCTTGCCTGGAGGAGCCCATGGACAGAGGAGCCTGGCGGGCTACAAATCCATGGGGTCACAAAGAGTTGGACACCCCTGAGCGACTAACACTTCACTCTTCAACATCTCAGAGAAAGCAATCTTGTAAACCCCTAGGTTACTTCTGTGCTAGAAATGGTGCACCAGTTTCCCATCTCTCATTAAGATATAAACAAAGGCTTTGAAGTGACCCTCAGAGTCCTGCATCACCTGCCCCGTCTCTGAATCCTTTCCAACCAGTCTCCCTTTTGGAGCCTCTGGACTGGCCCTACTGCCCACCCTGACACAGGGTCATGGCACCTGCCATTCCCTCTGCCTGATTCACTCATTTTCTACACCATCCACAAGGCTCATTCCCTCCCCTCCTCCAATCTTCAGTTTAATATCACCTTCTGAGTGAGGCCCTTATTGGCCACTCCATTTAAAATTGTACATTTCTCCCCAATGTTCCTTTCCTGTCCCTTGTTTTCCTCTGACACCTATCTCCAGCCAACATGCCACGTATTTTACTTACTGATGAGCTGGGTCACCCACCAGGAGGCAGACTCAGGGAAGACGGGGTTATTGATTCTTGCTGTGCACGGCTGTATCTCCAGCACCCGAATAACCCCTGCCACGGGTAATTGCTCAATGAGTATCAGTCGAATGCATGAACTGTGGGATCTTCAGGAGACCGAGATAATCAGCAAGTGCTTGCTTAGTAGTTGCAAGTTCCTCCTACAGCTGCACTTTCAAGGTCAAATGATTTCACAAGCCTTGCCACTTAGAAGATATATACCTTTTGATTGCTGTAGTGTGCTCTCTGCTCCTCACACTGCAGAAACAACAGGTTGCTCCCCTCCAGCTGAGTTAATAGTTCAGATGTTCCAACACGGGCTCCACGCAGAATCTGGAGAGACCCCTGCCTCTGAGTCCTTGGAAGGGTCTTGCACTTCCCCAGCAGTGTTCCCTCACCGACCCCTCCCTTCCTCCCTCCCCTCCCATGGGTGTGGCTTCTGTGGGAGGCCACATAACACAGAAACCAATCTTTCAGTTCAGCCCTGGCTGTGAGCTGCATGCTGATGGTCCCAAACACGGGCATCCTGGACTCTTGACCAGCACGGCAGCTCACTGACCCCCTCCTGTTCCCTGATTGCAGAGGCTGATCCAGAAATACCAGCCTTCTTCCCAGGGCACTAGGGAGGTGACTGCAGCAGACAGCTTGAGCCTGTGGTTGGTTGGCTTGTCTTACGTTTGAGTTTGTGTCTTTGTTTTACTATTGATGATGATTATGTCCAATGGGCTGTCTTTTAAAAGCTTATTACTTGGATGATGCGAGACAATAAATGTATAAAAAATTCAACTTCTTTTGAATTGTAATGTGTTCCACATTTAACTTGTGGAAAGTGGCAAAAATGGGATATGGCTAAGGAGACAATTAATCAAGGACTCCCCAGTCCTTGGTTTGAGACCTTTTGACATCTGGCCAGAGAGTCTGCCTATGGAACACACACACACACACACACACACACACACACAGCATTCACAACCCAGATGACAGAAACCTGAGTGCCAAGCTCTCTCTGGCAAAAGGTTGTCTACCTTCACTCTCCAGCCATCTCCAAGATCAGAATCACAGGTGACTAGAAATTTCTAAATGCTGGCCTTGCTATGGAAACCCTCTCTGGAAGGTAATACATATCCCAGCTACCGCCAAGGCCAGCCCACCCCAGCCCTTAGTGCTCATCCTCCCTTGATACACACCCCCTCCATCCCCTCCCTGGAAAAGCCCTTCTACCTTATTCTTCCAGGGAGAAGCAGCCCAGACTTGCCAACAGCAAGTTCAAAAAGGAAAGGAGGCTGGGCCATCTCACTGGGCTCAAATCCTCTCTGCCAGCCAAGAGGCAGATGGCTCCCACCGTCAAAAGGAGGAAGAGAATGGCTAAGGTGGACACTGATTCCTTCATCAGTTCAACACTGGAAGGGTTATTTTTCCCTAGGGTGCAACATGATTAGATTTTTATAAACTATTAGTGATATTAGTGAATCTTTAATTCTACCAGTTGTAGAATTTTTTTTCAGTGTAATATGTCTCTTTCAAGTACATAGAGTAATATGAATTCTAGGCTAGATATTGGATATAAAACAGCTCATGTAATACTCGTGAGCAGTCTGAAAATATTATAATGCCATTTTATTCTGGTGAATGAATCAAAGAGGTTAAGAGCTAACAGCTGGTAAATAGTATCTCTGTAATTATTTACATTGCATTGATCTTGGATGGATGGGATGGATGGATGAACAGATGGATGGATGGACAGATGGCTGAGTGCACAGATGAAGAACAAAAAGAAAAGGCAACTAAACCACATAACTTCTCAGTTAGTTAAACTAATGAAATAGTGGGACTATTTAAAGGAATGAATTAGACTGATTAGTAATTAGCATCTCAGCAGTCAAAAAGAGAAAGGACAGGAGAATAAGGAGCTACTGTTATAAGAATCTATGCTCTAGAGCCAGGCTGCCGAGGTTCAAATCTCAGTCCCACCACTTACTAGCTGGATAACCTTGGGCTAGATATTTAACCTCTCTCTGCCTCTGTTTCCTCATCTGTAAAATGGAGATATTATAACATAAAGTTGTTGTGAGAATTAAATGTATTCCATAAAATAATGTGTAAAGCATTTGGAACTTTGCCCAGCACATAGCTGGGCAATAATGTTGCTGTTGTTATCCCCATTTTGTAGAGGAAACAGAAGTCTAGGGAATCCTGGGCCATAAATCTGGTCTTGGAAAATTCAAAAAAATTGAAATCATTCCAGTCATCTTTTCTGACCACAGTGCAGTAAGATTAGATCTCAATTACAGGAAAAAAAATTGTTAAAAATTCAAACATATGGAGGCTAAATAACACGCTTCTGAATAACCAACAAATCATAGAAGAAATCAAAAAAGAAATCAAAATATGTATAGAAATGAATGAAAATGAAAACACAACAACCCAAAACCTATGGGACACTGTAAAAGCAGTGCTAAGGGGAAGGTTCATAGCATTATAGGCTTACATCAAGAAACAAGAAAAAACCAAATAAATAACCTAACTCTACACCTAAAGCAAGTAGAGAAGGAAGAAATGAAGAACCCCAGGGTTAGCAGAAGGAAAGAAATCTTAAAAATCAGGGCAGAAATAAATGCAAAAGAAACTAAAGAGACCATAGCAAAAATCAACAAAGCTAAAAGCTGGTTTTTTGAAAAAATAAACAAAATTGACAAACCATTAGTAAGACTCATTAAGAAACAAAGAGAGAAGAACCAAATTAACAAAATTAGAAATGAAAATGGAGAGATCACAACAGACAACACTGAAATACAAAGGATCATAAGTGACTACTACCAGCAGCTCTATGCCAATTAAATGGACAACTTGGATGAAATGGACAAATTCTTAGAAAAGTATAACTTTCCAAAACTGAACCAGGAAGAAATAGAAGATCTTAACAGACCCATCACAAGCAAGGAAATCAAAACTGTAATCAAAAATCTTCCAGCAAACAAAAGCCCAGGACCAGATGGCTTCACAGCTGAATTCTACCAAAAATTTAGAGAAGAGCTAACACCTATCTTACTCAAACTCTTCCAGAAAATTGCAGATGAAGGTAAGCTTCCAAACTCATTCTATGAGGCCACTATCACCCTAATTCCAAAACCAGACAAAGATGCCACAAAAAAAGAAAACTACAGGCCAATATCACTGATGAACATAGATGCAAAAATCCTTAACAAAATCCTAGCAAACAGAATCCAACAACATATTAAAAAAATCATACACCATGACCAAGTGGGCTTTATCCCAGGAATGCAAGGATTCTTTAATATCCACAAATCAATCAATGTAATACACCACATTAACAAATTGAAAGATAAAAACCATATGATTATCTCAATAGATGCAGAGAAAGCCTTTGACAAAATTCAACACTCATTTATGATTAAAACTCTCCAAAAAGCAGGAATAGAAGGAACATACCTCAACATAATAAAAGCTATATATGACAAACCCACAGCAAGCATCACCCTCAATGGTGAAAAATTGAAAGCATTTCCCCTGAAATCAGGAACAAGACAAGGGTGCCCACTCTCACCACTACTATTCAACTTAGTGTTGGAAGTTTTGGCCACAGCAATCAGAGCAGAAAAAGAAGTAAAAGGAATCCAGATAGGAAAAGAAGAAGTGAAACTCTCACTGTTTGCAGATGACATGATCCTCTACATAGAAAACCCTAAAGACTCTACCAGAAAATTACTAGAGCTAATCAATGAATATAGTAAAGTTGCAGGATATAAAATTAACACACAGAAATCCCTTGCATTCCTATATACTAACAATGAAAAAACAGAAAGAAATTAAGGAAACAATACCATTCACCATTGCAACAAAAAGAATAAAATACTTAGGAGTATATCTACCTAAAGAAACAAAAGACCTATACATAGGAAACTACAAAACACTGATGAAAGAAATCAAAGAGGACACAAACAGATGGAGAAACATACCGTGTTCATGGATTGGAAGAATCAATATTGTCAAAATGGCTATTCTACCCAAAGCAATCTATAGATTCAATGCAATCCCTATCAAGCTACCAACGGTATTTTTCACAGAACTAGACCAAAGAATTTCACAATTTGTGTGGAAATACAAAAAACCTCGAATAGCCAAAGTAATCTTGAGAAAGAAGAATGGAACTGGAGGAATCAACCTGCCTGACTTCAGACTCTACTACAAAGCCACAGTCATCAAGACAGTATGGTACTGGCACAAAGACAGAAATATAGATCAAAGGAACAGAATAGAAAGCCCAGAGATAAATCCACGAACCTATGGACACCTTATCTTTGACAAAGGAGGCAAGGATATACAATGGAAAAAAGACAACCTCTTTAACAAGTGGTGCTGGGAAAACTGGTCAACCACTTGTAAAAGAATGAAACTAGAACACTTTCTAACACCATACACAAAAATAAACTCAAAATGGATTAAAGATCTAAATGTAAGACCAGAAACTATAAAACTCCTAGAGGAGAACATAGGCAAAACACTCTCCGACATAAAGAGACAGCAAGATCCTCTATGACCCACCTCCCAGAATATTGGAAATAAAAGCAAAACTAAACAAATGGGACCTAATGAAACTTAAAAGCTTTTGCACTACAAAGGAAACTGTAAGTAAGGTGAAAAGACAGCCCTCAGATTGGGAGAAAATAATAGCAAATGAAGAAACAGACAAAGGATTAATCTCAAAAATATACAAGCAACTCCTGCAGCTCAATTCCAGAAAAATAAATGACCCAATCAAAAAATGGGCCAAAGAACTAAACAGACATTTCTCCAAAGAAGACATACAGATGGCTAACAAACACATGAAAAGATGCTCAACATCACTCATTATTAGAGAAATGCAAATCAAAACCACAATGAGGTACCATTACACGCCAGTCAGGATGGCTGCTATCCAAAAGTCTACAAGCAATAAATGCTGGAGAGGGTGTGGAGAAAAGGGAACCCTCTTACACTGTTGGTGGGAATGCAAACTAGTACAGCCGCTATGGAAAACAGTGTGGAGATTTCTTAAAAAACTGGAAATAGAACTGCCATATGACCCAGCAATACCACTTCTGGGCATACACACTGAGGAAACCAGATCTGAAAGAGACACATGCATCCCAATGTTCATCGCAGCACTGTTTATTATAGCCAGGACATGGAAGCAACCTAGATGCCCATCAGCAGATGAATGGATAAGGAAGCTGTGGTACATATACACCATGGAATATTACTCAGCCGTTAAAAAGAATTCATTTGAACCACTCCTAATGAGATGGATGAAACTGGAGCCCATTATACAGAGTGAAGTAAGCCAGAAAGATAAAGAACATTACAGCATACTAACACATATATATGGATTTTAGAAAGATGGTAACAATAACCCTATACGCAAAACAGAAAAAGAGACACAGAAATACAGAACAGACTTTTAAACTCTGTGGGAGAATGTGAGGGTGGGATATTTCAAAAGAACAGCATGTATACTATCTATGGTGAAACAGATCACCAGCCCAGGTGGGATGCATGAGACAAGTGCTCGGGCCTGGTGCACTGGGAAGACCCAGAGGAATCGGGTGGAGAGGGAGGTGGGAGCGGGGATCGGGATCAGGAATACGTGTAAATCTATGGCTGATTCATATCAATGTATGACAAAACCCACTGAAATGTTGTGAAGTAATTAGCCTCCAACTAATTTAAAAAAAAAAAAAAAAAAGAAGTCTAGGGAAAGAGACGGTGATTATTCTGTAATTTCTCCAATAATGCCACTTTTAATATTGATGGTTGGTGACACTTTTATTCAGGGACTTCAAGAACATTTGAACCAATTCAAACCAAATGGTTTTCAGTTGTGGTGAGAATTTAGATTTTAAGGAATATCTGGAAATAGAACTGCCATATGACCCAGCAATCCCACTACTGGGCATATACATTGAGGAAACCAGAATTGAAAGAGACACACTGTACCCCAATGTTCATTGCAGCACTGTTTATAATAGCCAAGACATGGAAGCAACCTAGATGTCCATCAGCAGATGAATGGATAAAAAAGCTGTGGTACATATACACCATGGAATATTACTCAGCCATTAAAAAGAATTCATTTGAATCAGTTCTAATGAGATGGATGAAACTGGAGCCCATTATACAGAGTGAAGTAAGCCAGAAAGAAAAACACCAATACAGAATACTAACACATATATATGGAATTTAGAAAGATGGTAACGATAACCCTGTATGCGAGACAGCAAAAGAGACACAGATGTATAGAACAGTCTTTTGGACTCTGTGGGAGAGGGTGAGGGTGGGATGGTTTGGGAGAAAATCACTGAAACATGTATATTATCGTATGTGAAACAGATCGCCAATCCAGGTTCGATGCATGAGACAGGGTGCTCAGGGCTGGTGGACTGGGATGACCCAGAGGGATGGGATGGGGAGGGAGGTGGGAGGGGGGTTCAGGATGGGGAACACATGTACACTTGTGGCGGATCCATGTCAATGTATGACAAAACCACTACAATATTGTAAAGTAATTAGCCTCCAAAAAAATAAATAAATAAAAGAAAGATCTAGATTTTTAAACTTTTTAGATAACTTTTATAAGGTGAAGAAAGAAGGCAGAGACTTCACTTCTTCAGAGACCAATATGCACATGCTATCACAAGAACTTAAAGAAACTCCACAGTGATGAAAAAAGAACGGGTGCTGTCTAGTCTCTCACCTCTAGCAGAACGTACCCCTAGAGACAGTGGGCCAGCTACAAGCAGGAAAGGAAGCAGGGATGAAAGGGAGCTTCAGGCCTGTGGGCAGCAGCAGGTGGCGCCAAGCCGGGCACTTCTGGCAGCAGTGAGTATCGGGGAGCACAGGAGACTCAGGGGGGGCCCAGCTCATACCAGTGGAAGTTCACAGCGAGGCTTTCCAGCTGCAGCAGGGCTAGAGTGGGCAAGACTGATGACAGATTTGATGCTTCCTGGGGAGAAGGCCAGAGTGGTTCCTTTTCCCATGTATAGACATGATTCTGAGGTTTGGGGTAGCATTGTTGTTACCTTGGTGTTCTCTCCACCCTGTTCCATAAACTTGGAGAGAACTGGGGAGGAGCCAGGGGAGCTTCATGGAAAGAGCTCCTTACAGCTGTGATCCAGCCCCCACCAGCCTCCAAGGCTATATTCCCTACAAGTGGCCCCCGGTAGCCCAAGAGAGACATTGAAGAGTGATCCTTCTGACAACCGTCTTTCAGACTTGGTCCACAGACCTTGGAAAGCTAAAATCTGATCAAGCAATGCTGGCTCCTTCAGAAAGATCCACACAGGAGTCAGCAGGTCAGCCCTCCCCAAACTTACAGAGAAAGCTCAGGCTGAGTGAGTGAGTGGCTCACCCAGAATCACAGAAAGAGCCAAAGAGCCCAGAGATGAACCCCAGGGAAGGGTGCTCTCTAGGAGTGGCTGTTATCCACAAAACACCCCCACCATATGATCTGCTCTCTCAGGGCCATACCTTTGGGTTTTAAAGGGACACTTTTATTGAGCTTACTATGCTCTAGGCCCTATGCTGAACACTGTGGATACAAAGATGAATGTGATTACTTGGGGTCCAAAATGGTGGTGTAGGAAGACTGTTAACTCACTTGCTCCTATAGACACACCAAATCTACACCAATATACAGAGTAATTCTTCCTGAAAAATGAGGACTGATGAAACAGCTTCTACACACACACACGCACACACAAAGCAATAGAAGAACCTATAGATGTGAATAGTAGAGAGAGACACAGGATTGATGGAAACCTCACCCCCCACATGGCAACGTGCAGTGTGGAGCAATATCTCCGAGGGGCCTGTGTGCTCAACCTGCTGTGAAGGAAAAAACAAACAAAACAACCCCCCCAAAAAAAAACTCAGCAGTTTGAAGAACATCTAGATTATGTGAGAAAGTCTATTTTTTAATCTTAGCACTTATGCCAAATATGTAGGGAATTGCTAGAACTCTCTCCAAGTGATGGACGCTGCACAGCCCATCTTTTCACAATCCCCGTCTACCTCGACAGCATAGGTGGGAATACGGTCCAGGTGCTCTAGCCGGCCAGCCAGGGCTAACCCACTGAACTCACGGCCCCTGGCTCCACCAGCTACAGCTGTCCTCTCAAGGCGGCTCTGGCGTGGTGTGCTCTGCGTCCACCTCTGCTGGTGCTCAGCCCAACTCCAGACATCCCATGAAGGCAGCCCCGGCACAGCCTACCTCAGGACCTCCCCGGCCCACACTCACTCTAGCTCCAGCCAGCCTGCCAAAGCCAGCTGGTACATGCTATCCACACAGGGGACGTGCCTTCAAGACCAAGAGAGGTAGCTGTTCCATCTAATCCACAGAAACAAAGACAGAAAGTCAAACGAAATGAGGAGTCAGAGGAAACATGCTTCAAATTATAGAACAAGATAAAACCCCAGAAAAGCTTAATTAAATGGAGATAAATAATCTACCCAGTAAAGAGTTCAAAGTTACGGCCGTAAATAGGCTCACTGCACTCAGGAGAAGAATGGAGGAAGACAGAAGTTTAACAAAGGGAAAATATAAGAAAGAACCAATCGGTGCTGAAGAACACAGTATCCGAGACAGAAGACAGGAGAACTCAACAGGGGGTGAGGTGAAACAGAAGAACAAATAAGCAATCTGAAAGAATAGTGGAAATCACCCGAACAGGACAGAAAAAAGAAAACAAATCCTTTTTAAAATAAGGACAGTTTAAGAGACGTCTGGGAAAACATCAAGCATACTTGATACTAGCATACTAGCACTCACATTGTAGGGTTACCAAAAAGAGAAGAGAAAGAGAAAGGGATAGAAAAACTTATTTGAAGAAATAATGACTGAAAACTTCCCTAACCTGGAGAAGGAACAAAAAATATCGAGGTCCAAGAAACACAGAATCCCAAACAAGATGAACCCAAAGGGATTTATACTAATATATGCCCTAATTAAAATGACAAAAGTTAAAGAGAGAATTTTAAAGGCAGCAAGGGAAAAACACAAGTCACATACAAGAGACCCCGCATAAGACTAATTTTTCAGCAGAAATTTCACAAGCCAAAAGGAACAACTTAAAGTTCTGAAAGGCTATCATTTATAGTGAAGGAGAGAAAAAGACTTTTCCAGACAAGCAAAAATTAAAGGAGTTCATCACCACTGAACCAGCCTTACAAGAAATGTTAATGGTTTTCTTTAAGCAGGAAAGGTCATAACTAGAACTAAGACAATATATGAAAGAAAAATATTACTGATAAAGGCAAATATATAGTAAAGGCAGTGGTTCAGTCACTTGAAAAGCTAATATGAAGACTAAAAGACAAAAATACAAATTTCAACTATTGTTGCTACAGTGGCACAATTCATAAGCATGCAGTACTTATAAGAAATTTCAACTATAGTAAGTAAATTATAATGTCAAAAATAAAAGATGCAAATTATCATTTCAAAACAACAAAATGTGGGTAGGAAGTAAAAATGCAGTGCTTTTAGAATGCATTCAAACTTAAGTAACTATCAACTCAAAAACTGCCATATAGATTATAGACATAGATATATAGATATATATTAGTCTCATGGTAATCAGGAACTAAATCCCTATAATATGTAGACAGTAGAGAAAGAGAAATGAACACAAACATAAAACTAAGACAAGTATCAAACCATAAGGGAAGACATCAAGAGAAGAATAAAGGAAAACAGAAGAACTACAAAAACAATGAGAAAGCAATAAATGACAATAAATACATACATATGAATAATTATTTTAAATGTAAATAGACTAAATGTTCTAGTCAAAAGACACCAGGAAACTAAATGGATTTTTTTTTAAAGTCCCATATATATGCTTCCTGCAAGAGAATCACTTCAGATTTAAAGACACACACAGACTGAAAAAGAAGGGATGGAAAAAGATATTCGATGTAAATGGAAACAAAAAGAAAGCTGGAATAGCAATACTCATACCAGGCAGGACAGACTTTTAAAACAAAGGCTATAACAAAAGACAAAGAAAGTCATTACATAATGATAAAGGTATCAATCCAAAAAGAAGACATAACATTCCTAAATATTTATATACCAAACACAGGAGAGCCTAAATATATAAAATAAATGTTGAGACATAAAGAAAAAAATTGACAATAATACAATAATAATAGGGGACTTCAATACCCCACTTACTTCAGTGGAATCAGTGGACAGATCATCTAGACAGAAAATCAATAAGGAAATCTTGGTCTTAAAGGACACATTATATGAGATGAACTTAATAGATATACAGAGCATTTTACCCAAAACCTGCAGAATACACATTTTTCACAAGTACACATGGAACTCTCTCCAGGACAGATCACAAGCTAAGCCACAAAACAAGCCTCAATAAATTTAAGAAGATTTAACTCATATCAAGCATCTTTTCCAACCACAATCAACTAGAAATCAACTATAAAAAGAAAATTGGAGGAAAAAATGATAAACACAGGAAAGTAAGAACATGCTACTAAGCAACCAATGAGTGAATGAGGAAATCAAAAAATATCTTGAGACAGATGAAAATGGAAACACAACTTCCCAAAAAACTTGGGATGCAGTAAAATCAATTCCATTCTATGGTAAAGAATCTGCCTACCAATGCAGGAGATGCAGGTTTCACCCCTGGGTAGGGAAGATCCTGGGAGAACGAAATGGCAACCCACCCTGTGTTCATAGTGACACAGGCCTACCTCAAGATGCAAGGAAGCCCTCAAATAATCTAAACTGCCAGGTAAAGAAATAAGAAAAAGAAAATAAACAAAGCCCAACCTCAGCATAAAGAAGGAAATAATAAAGAGTAAAGCAAAAATAAATGAAATAGAGGTTTTAAAAATAGAAAAGATCAATGAAGCTAAGAGCTGGTTCTTTGAAAAGAATCTTCCTGAATCACAGGCAGATTCTTTGCCAATTGAGCTATCAGGGAAGCCCTTCGAAAGATAAACAAAATTGACAAATCTTTAGTCAGATCATTAAGGAAGAAAGAGAGAGGATCCAAATAAATAAAATCAGAAATGAAATGGAAGAACTTATGACCAACACCAAAGAAATACAGGCTCATACGAGACTACTATGAAAATTATATACCAACATATTGAGCAACCTAGAAGAAAATAAATTCCTAGACATACAATCTTCCAAGACTGAATAAAGAAAAAATGGAAAATCTGAACAGACTTATTACTCGTTGTAAAGTTGAATCAGTAATCAAAAAACTCCCAGCAAATCAAAGTCCAGGACCAGATGACTTCACAGGTGAATTCTACCAAATATTTAAAAAAAACTTAATAGTATTCTTCTCAAAGTATTCCAAAAATTTGAAGAGGAAGTCATGTTTCCAAACTCATTCTACAAGGCCAGCATTACCCTGATACTAAAACCAGACAACTGCAAAAAAAAAAAAAAAATTACAGTCCAGTATCCTTGATGAACATAGATACCAAAACCCTCAACGAAATATTAGCAAACTGAATTCAAAATACATTAGAAGGATCATACACCATGATCAATGGGATTTATTCTAGGAATGCAAGGATTGTTCATGCATGCATGCCTGGTCTCTCGGTGTGTCTGACTCTTTGTGACCCAATGGGGTGTAGCCCAACAGGCTCCTCCTCTGTCCATGGGATTTTCCAGGCAAGAATACTATAGCAGGTTGCCATTTCCTATAGCAGGGGATCTTCTGAACCCAGGGATCAAGCCTGCATCTTCTGCATTGGCCAATAAATTCCTTACCACTGAGCCACCTGGGAAGCAAGAATTGTTCAGTATCTGCAAATCAGTCAATATGATACACCACATTAACAAAATGAAGGATAGAAACCATATGCTCACCTCAATAGATGCAGAAAAAGCATTCAACAAAATTAAACATTCATTAATTATTAAAAAAAAAAAAAAACCTCCCTCAGGGTAAGTAAAGAGGGCATATACATGCATGCATGCTCAGTTGCTCAGTCATGTCTGACTCTGCAACTCCATGAACTGTAGCCTGCCAGGATCCTCTGTCCATGGGATTATTCTGGCAAGAGCACTGGAGTGGGTTGGCATTTCCTCCTCTAGGGAATCTTCCTGACCCAGGGATCTAACCCACGTCTCCTACAGCTCCTTCACTGGCAGGTGGATTCTTTACCACTGAGTCACCTGAGAAGCCTGGGTATAGAGGGCATATCTCACATAATAAAGGCCATATATGACAAACCCAGAGCTAACCTCATATTCAATGGTGAAAAGCTGAAAGCTTTTCCTCTAAGATCAGAAATAAGACAAAAATGTCCTCTAGCACCATTTTTATGCAATGTAGTATCAAAAGTCCTGACCACAGCATCAGACAAGAAAAAATAAATAAATAAAAGGCATCCAAATTTATAAGGAAAAAAGTAAAACCATCACTGCCTACAGATGACATGCTACTACTGGGTTGGCCAAAATGTTCATTCAGTTTTTTCCATAACATCTTACAGAAAAACCTGAACAAAATTTTTTTGCCTAAAGAAAACCCTAAAGACGCCATTAAAAAAATTAGAATAATATAATTCAATAAATTTACAGGATACTAGGAAATTCCCTTGCAGTTCAGCAGTTAGGATTCCCATGCTTTCATTGCCAAGGACATGGGCTCAATCCCTGGTCAGAAACTAAGATCCTGCAAGCTGCATTTTCACGGCCAAAAAATAAAAATTTTAAATAATTTTAAATAAATTTTCAGAATACTAAATATATAGAAATGTATTGCACTTCTATCCACTAATAATGAATTATCCAGAAGAGAAATTAATAAAATAATCCCATTTACAATCACATCAAAAAGAATAAAATACCCAAGAATAACTCTAGCCAGGAAGGTGAAAGACCTGTTCTCTGAAAATTATAAGATGCTGATACAAGAAATTGAAGACAACACAAATAATTGGAAAAATATGCCATGTTCATGGGCTGAAAGAATATTATTAAAACGTCCATGCTACACAAAACAACCTACAGATTTGACGCAATCCCTATCAAAATACCAAAGGCATTTTTTTTTACAGAACCAGATCAAATAATCTTAAAACTTGTATGGAACTACAAAAGATCCCAAATAGTTAAAGCAATCTTGAATAAGAAGGAAAAAACTGGAGGTATGACAAATACCTGGTTTCAAACTATACTATGAAGCTAAAGCAATCAAAACAGTATGGTATTGGCACATACACACCAAAAAAACAGACACAGATGAACAGGACAAAACAGAGAGCCCAGAAATAAACCCTTGCTTATATGGTCAAGCATCTACGACAAAGAAAACAGGAATATATAATGGAAAGATGATAGTCTCCTCAAAAACGGTGATAGGAAAACTTGACAGCTACAAGCAAAAGAATGAAACTAGACCACTTTCTTGGATTAAAGGCTTAATTGTAAGATCTGAAACTTTAAAACTCCTAGAAGAAAACATAGGCAGTATGCTCTTTGACACTTGTCTTAGAAACACTTTTTTGGATCTGTCTCCAGAAGCAAGGACAACAAAAGCAAAAATAAACAGAACCTAATCAAAAAAACAAACAAAAAAATGTGCATAGTGAAGGTAACCATCAATAAAATGAAAAGGCAATCTACTGAATACAAGAAGATATTTTCAAATCATATATTCAACATGGGGTTAATATCCAATACATAAACAACTCTTACAACTCAATATAAAAGATTAATACCTGATTAAAAACTGGGCAAAGGACTTGAATAGATGTTTTTCTAAAGAAGACATACAAATGACTAACAAGTATGTGAAAAGATGCTCAACATCACTAATAATCAAGGAAGAACAGTATGTTCCCTACAAACAAATGAACTCCAATGTAAGAGTGTATCCATAAGTCCAACGAAGTTAGCCTAGGTATCTAACTAACACAATTGGCTACATAATACTGTACTGAAAAATAGGCTTCCCTGGTGGCTCTGTGGTAAAGAATCTGCCTACCAATGCAGGAGACGTAGTTTCCACCCCTGGGTGGGGAAGATCCTGGGAGAAGGAAATGGCAACCCACTCTGGTATTCCTGCCCAGAAAACCCCATGGACAGAGGAGCCTCATGGGCTACAGTTCATGGGGTTGCAAAAGAGTCAGACAACTTAGCAACTAAACAACAGCTGTGCTGTAATAGGTTTAAAATACTTTTCACACAAATAATACATAAAAAAACAAAAACAAAAATAAAACATTTTTAATCTCACAGTATAATATCTTGAAAAGTACAGTAGTACATTACAACAACTGGCATGCAGGGTCTGGCATCGAGTAAACAGGTGTTACTGATGGGAAGGGGGAGAAGATGGTAGAGCGGAAGGATTGTCAGCAACAGGAGACAGAGGACAAGCTATCTTTTCACCTCACTCTGCTCTCTCAATTATTTTCACTTGTTTCCATTGTTATCGCTTGGCACCTCTTAGCAGTGCCAGCTACATCACTGCTGCTTTTACACTTGCTTCAGGACATCCTGGGCTTGAAATAAAGATACTGTACTACTGTACTCTACAAAATATGATATAGTAAAGAACACAAAAGCACAACTTCTTGTGGAAGATACATGCCCGTGACAACGTTCGCCAGATATGTGAACTATCTTATGTGATTAGACGTGTGAATGTATGTTCGCATCTTTGAAATTTCACAACGTGAAGGTTCTTATGTAGAGGACTTACTGTGCAAAGCAAACCACAATGAGATATCACCTCCCATCTGTCAGAATGGCTGTTACCAGGGAGACGTGTAACAAGTGTTGGTCAGGATGTGGAGGAAAGGGAATCCTGGAGCACTGCTGAGTGGAATGTGAACTGGTGTAGCCGGGGTGGAAAACATTATGGAAATTCTTCCCAAAAAACTAGAAATAGAACTACTGTATGATCCAGCAATTCCACTTCTGGGTATTTCCCAAGAAAATGAAAAAAAATATCTTTTTTTAAATAAAAAAGATATATGCACTCCAATGTTCACTGCAGCATTATTTACAATAACCAAGATATAGAAGCAACCTGACTGTTCATCTGTAGGCGAAAGGATAAAGAAAATGTGGTGTATACACACACACACACACACATATATATATACACAGTAGACTATTAATCAGCCATAAAAAAGAAGAAAAATTGCCACTTGCAATAACATAAATGAACCTAGAAGGAATTATGCTAAGTGAAATAAGTCAGACATAAAAGACAAATACCACATGATTTCAGTTATATGAGGAATCCAAACAATGAAATAAATGAATAAACATAAGTGAACAAACAGACTCATGGATACAGAGAACAAACTGGTGGTTGCCAGAGCAGAGGGATTAGGAGGTTGACAAAATACATGAAGGGGATTAAGCATGAACTTCCAGTTATAAAATAAAGGATATAGAGTATAGGAAATAGAGTCAATAATATTGTGGTAACTTTGTATGATAGCAGATGGTAACTAGACTTATCACGGTGATTATTTTTGTACTGTATAAAAACATTGAATCACTGTTATACACATGAAATTAATATAATAAGTCTATTATACTCTGATCTTTTTAAAAAGGCAAAAAAGGACAAAACAACAACAAAACTATAATAACAACAAAAAGATGTGTGACATGGTCCCTACTTTTTATTAAAGAGTTCATAGTTTATTGGAGAAATAAACATGAAACTAAGTAAACAGTATGAGTAAGTGTATCATAAGGATTCAATAAGACAGGTAAAAACCACAGTAAGTCACTTCACCTACATACCAACACTTTGAGAGAGGTATTGTTAGCCCATTTTACAGATGAGGAAACTGAAGCTATAAGGGTTAAATCCCTTGCCTCAGTTCACACAACGAGAGAGAGACACTGCCCCCAGTGCACTGGCACATGCTCACACAGGCTGTCAAAGTCAGATTTATGCATCTCTTTCCAGCTCCTTACTTAGTGATATCACATCGGTAACTTGAAATCCACCAACAGATGGACCACAGAAATTGGCAAACACTACAAATCAGGTGACAGACTGGATTCAAACCCAAGTCTGAAAGACTTTTTCTCAGTCTTGCCCAGAATTTTTTCTGGATTGAAGCATCCTCTTCTAAAAGGTCTGCCTCCCTAGGAGAACCACGCCAGCCAATTCTGGATAAGGCCAAACAAAATAACGCATGTGATCTCCCTTCTAAGTCACCAAGGGCTGTGCAACTAAGTCAAGTCATCATCTATCTTCTCAGCTCTGAGCTAGAGTCTTAGTAGACACATAGGGACTCAGACATGCCCAGTGAGTCTGGGGTGGGAGGGTATGGAGTGGGGCCAGGAAGAAAAGGGAGCTTTCTCTGGAACACTGATCTCTGTAAGTGTCACTGATGTGATGAATTAATCTCTGTCCCCTTAACTAGCTTCTGGGCTTCCGTGGAGCACTAGTGGTAAAGAGCACACCTGCCAATGCAGGAGATGCAAGAGAAATGGGTTCAAGTCCCTGGGTCCCCTGGAGATCCCCTGGAGAAGGGAACGGCAACCTACTCCAGGACTCCTGTGCCTGGGAAATCCCATTGACAGAGAAGCCTGGCAGGCTACAGTCCACGGAGTCACAAAGTTGGACATGGCTGAGCACTACTCCTAATACAACTAGCTCCACAAGGATAAAGTCTCCACAAGGACAAGGATTGTGGCTGGTTTTGCTGACCACTGTAGTCCAAGTGCCAAGAAGCCCCACATCAACAGTGGGTCTAAGAATGAATTAAAGAAGCAGGAGAGCATCAGAGCTAAACTGTACACAGAAGCCCAGGCATGCCTCCCTTCCAGCACCTTCTATGAGGAAGGAGGTGGTGTGAAGTCCATCCCAGCCCTGAGAGCGGGCTGCAGGAGAGTCGGTCTGTCTGGGCGGAGCGGGCTGCAGGAGAGTCGGTCTGTCTGGGCGGGACCCCAGTTATGCCACTTACCGACGGGGGAAGCTGTGCCTCAGTGTCCTGACTGTAAAATAAGGTTGTGGAGTTGTTCTGAGAAGTAAAGGCGCTAACATTTGTAAAGCGCCTGGCATGTACAAGCGCTGTGTGTTTGCTAAATAGGTAAGGAAACCCTCCTCCCCAAATCATGTGCATTGATATTTTCTCCTCTGCTCTTGGAATGCAATTTTCTGGCGCATTCTCAGCATAAGAGGGCTTCCCTGGGGGAAAAGAGGCTCCAGCAACCCCTGCTCTCTCTACATTTCCCTGCCCTGTCCTGCCCATGGGAGGCAGGAACACATCCACTTCTCTTTAAAGGTCCCTGAAATTTGTTCAGCCCCACCTGGCCCCACAGCCGGGAAGCCGCCCCCCAGGCTCCCGGAAGACAGCCCCCTTCCGTTCCCCTCCTCTTTCTAGCATCCCTAGGAGCCCGGTTCTCCCCTGGGGCTGGTGGAGATGGCAGGCAGGATGCGCCTCCTGCACCCAGAGCCGCGCGACCCGAGCCCGCACACCGTGGGCGGCTGCGCCACCCAGTGGCGACCTGCAGAATCGGCGGCGGGGCACCCGGCGAGTCGAAGGTCTCGAGACGGGCTCTCGCTGCAGCGGGCCTCTGCAGGGAGCAAAGGAGAGAAAAGGCAAAAGAAACAGTAGGTTGGCAGGTAGAGAGAATACCTCCAAAGCGGCTGGTAGACTCTAGGCCACATGAAGTTAATTCAGTTAGAAGAGCAAGGCTGTCGGCAGGGTCCCTTTCCTCCCTTGTCTGTTACATCCCTGGATCCCCGGGCTTCTTCGTCCATAAGAGAATATTTGACTGGGGGCTGAGGCTCCTGTCTCCTGAAATCCTGACTTCTTGGCATTGCTCTGGGCTGATGAGGAGGCAAAGATAGAGGGCATGTGCAGCTCTGAGGCAGGAGCAGCCTCCTTGCCCTGTGGGTGGCCCCTAAGGAACAGGATGCAGGGAGGGTCCAGATTGGACCCCCAGCTTTGTCCTGGCTCCTTGCTCCCATACTAGTGGGTGCTTGGATTTCCCCACCCAGAAAAGACCGTGATAAAAATCAACACCAACCCAGCTTCCCTCCCAGAGGGGTTGTGAGACTCAAGATAAGGCTGGGGAAGGCATTTGGAAGAACAAAAGCCTTCACTATTCTCTAATCCTTAATGACTTTTGCAGCCAGGTGACACGAGGCAAATACAAATACACTTGCTTGAAGGTAAGACCCTTGAGTCCTGACTATCAAAAGCTCCTCAAAAGGGAGATTTTTTTTTTTTTTTTTAATTTGGCAGTGCAGGAAAGGAACATGTAGTTGAAATCCAAAAATCATGAGGTGCCACATGGGAAATGTAAATGATCAGGTATGTCTCGGAGATTTTTTGGTATTGAATTTAGAAGCCAGCTTACTCTTTAGGAAACCTGTGGAATAGACAGTATGATTTTCCCCCTCCTCAAACCATTTGGAGGATGAAGAAACAGCCCCAAAAGTTATCTATTCAGAACCACTGCAAAGGCAGAATCCTAGAACCCCAGGCATTCATCTTGGCCTGGGACATCCCTGGCAGTCGCAGACGTCTGGTCAGGACTTGTGTGAACACCTCCACTGGATGATGCAGAGACATTGTCTTTGTATGAGAACAAATCCACCTGCTGGTCCCATTCTGATCTCCTTGGACATGGAGTCCAGGCCCCACATCCATTGGCCCAGTATCATGAGAACAAAGCTGCCCCCACCTCAGCATCCAGGACTGGGAGGAAACCCCCGAGAGGATGGAAGTTGACATCAGAGTAAAGGAGAGACATAAGAGGCAGCCCTGGCCCCAAATCCCACCCCAAAGCAAAGCAGAGAGCCAACCAGCATCCTTCACTGCCTCTACATGGGAGGCAGAGCCAAAAGACCCACTTTATGTGAGAGGGTTGGGGCAAACTGGCCAAAGCCCCAGCACCTGGCGGGGCAGACACGAGTTTGGGGTTTCAGTTCCCTGGTTGACGCATCTCTTAACAGTTCCCTCTGGTGAGGTAAGCAGGAGGAGAAAAACAAATATTGTATATTAATGCATATATATGAAGTCTAGAAAAATGGACTGATGAACCTATTTGCAGAGCAGGAATAGAGATGCAGACATAGAGAATGGACTTGTGGACCTAGCAGGGGAAGAAGAGGGTGGGACAGGTTGAGAGAGCTGCACTGACACATATATCCTACCGTGGGTAAAAAGGACAGATCATAGGTGGCTGCCTTTCAGCCCAGGAGCTCAGCTCAGTGCTCTGTGATGATCTAGAAGGGTGGGGTGGGGGGGTGGAGTGGGAGGGAGGCTCAAGAGGGAGGGGCCCTATATGTACATATGGCTGGTTCAGGTTGTACCGCAGAAACTATTACATTGTAAAGCGATGATGCTGCTGCTGCTGCTAAGTCGCTTCTGTCATGACCGACTCTGCGCGACCCCATGGACAGCAGCCCACCAGGCTCCTCTGCCCATGGGATTCTCCAGGCAAGAATCCTGGAGTGGGTTGCCATTTCCTTCTCTGAAAGCAATGATTCTCCAATTAAAAAAAAAATAAAATGAAATATGAAGCTCAAAAAACAAGCTCCCTCTGATACAAGGTCCCTAAGCAGGTCCCCATGGCCCCTTCCTCCCCTGCGTCCTCTCTCCCTAACCAGAGGGGATCTCACAGCCCATGTATTTCCACTGCCCAGTGGTTTTGTCCTGATATGTTCTGCTTCTCAGGCTTTCCTTCCTCTTGGCTCCTGTGTTGTCATGCAATATCTATTTCCCTTGTGATGGCCTCTCAAAGAGAGCCAGGATCTTTGGGTGAAAACCTTCTTATACATCTCTTCCTACCCCTCTTAGCTCAGCAGGCTGTTGACATTTACTGAGCACCAGTGAGTGTGTACTCAGTGGGAGGCCGGGAGAGGGTTCACCCTGACGTCAGTACATCCTGTCTAGAGATTGCTGGTCTGGACCTTGACAAGAGGACCAACCCAGACCACTACTCATGCTGGAAGCACTGGTTTCAAATTCATCCAACCAGTCCCTGTTCCCACTGTCTCCATTGCTGTGCTGGGTGTTGGAGGGACTCTGGAAGTAAGAAGAGACATCTCAGGGCTCCATCTCTGCCTACCTCCCCTGTTATTCTATCCCAAGGAGGGAGAAAGTTCATCCGATTGGTCAGACTGCAGGTCGCTGATTGGCCCGTATTTGCAGGTAGGTGTGGTTACTGTTCCTAAAACACAGGCTTGGGTAAGGGTGGGGTGGAGAGGATGGCCCATCCTTCTCGTCTGTTCTTGCAGCCGATCAGTTCAGTGGCCCAGGCTGATGCCCTCTCCCTTGTCCTTCCATGTGGCTGCCCAGAGCAGAGAGAGAGCAGAGATTCAAGGAGAACTTGGCCCCCCAAGCTCAGCCCGGTTGACTCCAGTTTGGAGCCCAAGTCCAGCTGCCATCAAATGTGACTCCTCTTTCTTCTCTGCTCTTCCTCTGACTCTCCTTCTGGGACTTTGTGGATAGTGGCTGCTAGGGTTTGGGTCCTCTGGCCATAAGGCGTATATTAGCTCCTCACTGCTGCCAACCTTGGTGACAATCCCTCATGCCCAGGGAAGATTAGAACTGTGCTATGACATGAGGTAAGAGTTATGAAATAAAGTTTATCAGGGAGTGGGGAAAGGCTCCACGGAGAGAGCAGAGTTGGAGATTGGCCTTGAAAGATGTGTAGGACCCCATAGACATTTGGGGACGTGGGAACAGATAGTCCAGACGGCATGAACTCAAGTAGAGTCCAGTTTGGTGCTGGCTACATGAATGTGGACAGCAGAAGATTCTAGAAAGTTAGGTAGACCTTCAGGTTGGAGTCCTGGCATGCTGAGTTTCAAGAATCTCTCACCTAATTTTGTAGACACCTAGGAGCCATTGAAAGCTACTAAGCAGGGAGGGCTGTAGTCAGGACTGAGCCCTAGAAAGAAGAATCTGCCAGAAGTGTATGGTGTGGATTGGAGTCCAACAAGACAAGGGCGGGAGGGCCAGTTCGATGGCCTGCACAGTAACCAGGCCAGCAGAACGTAAGGGCAGGGCGGTGGGACCAGGATGGAGGCCCCAGGGCGGGGAAGGGTGAGCACAAAACCCCGAGAACAAGAGTCCTGAGGAAGAGAGAAGATGGGATGTGTAGGAAAGTCTCCCGGATAACTGAGGTGGCTCCACAGACACTGGGAGGTCAGGGAAGGTAGGGCTGGTCTGCAGAAAAGATGAGCTTGTCCACCTGCCTGGGCCTCCTACCCTCGCCTCCTTCTACTGCCCAGAATACACTGTCGCTCCGTCAGTTGGTGCCCTGGGCTGCTTTGCTGGCATCTGGAATAGCCTTCTCCCCTATGCCCTGTCCTTTCTCCCACTTATTCTTAGTTCTCAGTTGCCTCCACCTGCAAGCCGTCCCTGAGCCCCACCCTGGGGACATGGTTAAATGCCCTCCTCCTGCTACCCTCTACCCCAACACGTGTGCGGGGTGAACTCCATCTGTTGGTTCCCTTCTCTGCTTCCCCCAACACCCCCAACACCTTTGGAAGACAGGTTTTGCGTTCATTTGACATGTTGGCAACCATGTTTTCTTGAGCACCTAATATGTGCTAACTCGCGGGTGCTGAGAACACACCCAGGAGCAAAAGCAGCCCTTGCCTGCAAGGAATGACAGGGCAAGTGTATGGGGCTCCCACTCAGAACACATCCATTTAAGGAAGTGGTCCAGAGGAGGAAGGAGGAGACGAGTTCAACAGAGACCCGCCATGTGCTCAGAGCAACTAAGCCCGAGTGCCACAACCACTGAACCAGCTCTCTAGGGCCCAGACCGCTGCTACTCAGCCCACGTGCCTAGAAGCCCATGCTCCGCAACAAGAGAAGCCCACGCACCGCAACTAGAGAGTAGCCCTTGCTCATCAAAGCTAGAGAAAGCCTGCTGCAGCAATGAAGACCCTCCACAGACAAAAAATAAAATAAATAAATTTTTAAAAAGAGAGAGAGAGACCATGGTGAGGTCACATGACCAAGAGGTCATGTGAAAGGGGGCCATCTTTTCTTTGACTCCCACCCCTAGCAGGCCTGGCATGGAGAAGACTTTAGAAATGATGGTTGAGGGAAGGGAGACACAGTGACTTTAAAATGTGGCAAGATATCCAGAAAGCAGCTGGGAACAGAGGCCTAAGTCTCAGGAGAGATGAGTGGAAGAGGGCTATTTTTGGAATCCTGCCCACTCACCTGTAAGTTACCTGAGTTTCACTAACCCTGACAGAGCAAGTATATGGGGGTCCCAGAGCTTATCTGGATTGTGAAGAAAGGAAGCCTCTGCACTCCCAACACAGCTTAGATTAACAAGGGACCTCTCCTTGAGCCCAGGGATATCCTTGAGCCCAGGGATGTATCCCTGCTCCCACTCAGAACACCTCCCATTTAAGGAAATGGGGCACCCGAGGGTCAGACATTCATCAGCGAGAAGACTTACACTATGGGATGTCCCAGCTCCGGGCAGCACTAGTGTCAGTGGGGGAGGAAAACAGGCTGCCTCTGTGCAGTGCCCCGGACAGCAAGTCACATCTCCAGACTCCAGACCAGCCGGTGAATAGGTTTTTCCTCATTTAACACAAGACTTCAGCTCCACCTGAATGCCCGTGGAACTGAGCAAACCAAATGTTGATCCCAGAGTAACATCAAAAATGGAAAGGGTCTGTATTTAAAATGGATAACCAACAAAGACCTACTGCATAGCACATGGATCTCCGCTCAATGTTATGTGTCAGCCTGGATGGGAGAGGGGTTTGGGGGAGAACGGGTACCTGTATATGTATGGCTGAGTCCCTTCGTTGCTCACCTGAAACTACCACAAAATTGGTCATTGGGGAAACCCCCACACAAAATGCTTTTGGTGTTACAAAAGAAATAAATAAATAAAATGCTTTTTAAAAAAAATTAATGGAAAGAGCCTGTTCTGGGCATGGTCTTTGCTGGTCCCCAAAAGAATTGTGCACATTTCCACTCAGGAGCTCCCTTCTGGCTGCCTGAGGGCAGCCAGTCTCCTGAGGGCTCATTCACTCTCCCTCCCTCATCTCTGAAATGCGCTGTGACTGCTGTGAGTGGGACACAACTTAGCGACTCAGAAACACCAACTGCTTCTCTTCTGAAAACACTAGCAGGTAAACAAGCCCATCCCAGTCATGCTATATGGCTAGACTTGGGAGGCTGCTGGGCTCCCCATTCTGAATTTTTCCCCACCCCACTCCCACACCTGCGGTGCCTGTGACCTCCGGCTGGCCCTCCAATGAAACACCCATCATCTAGAATCCGGCCATGTCTTTCTACTCACGAGTGCATTCCCAGCGTTCCTTGCCTGGCACACAGTAGGCCCTCTGTAAGTATTTGGCATATGGATTCAATAAACTTTGACCAAGTATGTCTCCTGTATTAAATACCTTCAGACCTTTCCTTTTTCTCGAGACGCAGAGCAAAAAGGGCAGTCAGTGCTCTTCCCACCCAAAGCCCCCTCTGCAGATGAGCCAACGTGCTCCAGGGAGGTTCAGAGTGAAACAGAGCAGGACCCTGAGGTCCTTGCCCCTCATGTCCTCTGCCTGCCTTTTGTCTGTGGAAAAACTTTAACCAAAGAAGAAGTTTAATCAGAAAAGTGAGAAAATGCAGAAACAAAGGCAAACAGTCCAGCGAGACTAAACAATAACTGTTGAGTCATTAAGCAAAGTCAAGGATCTTTAGTTCCTCCTCAAGGGCTGTAAATAATATTCTGAGCCATATCCTGTGAGCTGTCTTACAGATACTGAAACCCTCACCAGGTGGGAAAAGTTAGCTACGTGATGACCAGACTGTAGCCATGACATAAGATACCACAATTCCAAGAATTGGCCTCAGGGGAATGGGAACAAATAGACCCTGGAACTGAAGATTAACTGTACCTGAAACAATCAAGATGACGCTAGTCGGAGCACTGCATGCCCAATCGCAAGATGACTGTCAGAGCTGACTGTGATGTTTTCCACATGCAGCCCCCTCCGTCAGCCTATAAAAGCCCTTGACCCCTGATTGTTGGAAGTGAGGGCAGCAAGTCAGCCTTTGAACAGGAGTCCACTCTCCTTCCCACCCCCGCGCTCTGCCCAGGTTGCCGGCATCCAAAATAAAGCAAACTCCTTTCCACCAACCTGGCCCCTTTATTGGCTTTTGAGCTGCAAGCAGCTGGACCCCACTTTCAGTTAGGAGAAGAACACAAGTCCAGCCCCTGTGGCTCTCTCTGCCTGAGTACAGGTCTACATGGGACCTTCTCTTTAAACCTACGATGACCACAGACTAGACTCTCCATTCCCGCTGTCTTCCTCCTCATCACCCCAGCATTCCTGTTCCCTCCAGATGTTTCCAGGAACATTTGGTGCCATTTCAGAGAATTTGAACAGCAACCTGAGACATTTAAGCCACCCAAATTACTTCTCCCTTTCTTTCAGACAACTAGGTACGAGAGCTGAATCCTGTTCTCATGAAAAAGGGCTGCCACACACTCCGGAGAGACAGGCTTCATAGCCAGCGTACCTGCACTCCCATCCCGCCTCGGCCATTAACTTTCTGGTGACAGGGAAATGTCCTCACCTACCAAGTGGGGATGACACTAATAGCTCCTACCTCACTGGGATATTATGAAGGTTAAATGAGATAATCCATGTAAAGTATTTAGAAAAGTGAATCTGCAATAAAATTAACTTTTATGATTATTATCTTTAACTATAATTCAGAAAGGGTCTCCCTAGAAGGTGTTTACTGCTATTTTTACACACACACTGGTTCCCTCTTCTCCTAGTTTTGAGTGGCTAATTAAATCTTACCCCTCGGACACCATGAGGTTCCTTCCCACCTCCCCATGGAAACGCCCCTGCCAAATATCACTCTCTTGGCACGCCCCCAAAAGTGATCTTATCACATACCCTCACGTATGCTCTGTATCAATCAGCATAGCCTAACGGCTCTAACAAACACCCCCAAATTGACACAACAAAGGCTTTTTTCACTCACAACCCAGTATCACCAAGGGTAGAAAGGTATTCCACTCTGCAAAGTCATTGGGGTGCCCAGGCTTCTTCCCAGGAGCTCCACTATCTTGCATGGCTACGGAGTCCCACCCTGGGTCCTCTGCATCCAACCAGCAGGTGGGAAGAAAGCACATGGCCATAGCATGCAAGGTTTTAGGACCAAGCTGGGCCGTGACACCACCCTACTGCAGTCGGAGCTCTGAAACAGCCTTTCTCTGTGTTCAGGAGGAAGGTAAAAGCAGTTCAATGATCACACAGTTGTTTTTCCTGCTACCTACTCCCGAGACTTCTCTAAGAGAGGACTTGGGAAATTTAATTCCTCTTAGAAAAGAGGCCCAAGGTATGCTCCACCTGTTTCTACTTAAATCCCATAGCATCTCACCTGGGCAACAGATACAGGAGAAAGAATTTGATCTTCGGAATGGGACAGAGCTGGGCTGAATTCACAGCTTTGTCACTGCCTGGGACAGCTCAGCCCTCCAAGTCGGCTTCCTCTCTTACAAAGTAGAAATGGTAACACGGGGTGGTTACCGATTGCAAACAGCACTTTATAAGGGCGGCCATGAGTGGAATTTTCTTTAGCCCTCTTCCTCTTGTTCTCTCATTCCGCAGCCAACACCACACCATGCTCTCCAGGCTAATCAATGTTTCTGAAGTCAACAAAGTGAGAGGCAGGGCCACCACCTGGGGGTGTCCTGGTTTGTTTTTCAGCCGGTCAACCTGGCTGACTTGGCCCTGGATAGAAGATGGAGGTCAGGATGGTCTGTGAATGTAATTATGTGTGTGTGCTAAGGTGCTTCAGTCATATCCGGCTCTTTGTGACCCCATGGACTGTAGTCTGCAAAGTGAATGCAAAATCTAGAAACCCAAACCCCTCTCGGCCCCAACCAATGCCAGTTTGATCCTTTTGTGTTTAGACCCCACCCCCAATCCACCCTCACACTTTATGCTGTGATCCAGATGGCCCATGGATGCTAAAAGCCAGACAGCACATGGAATTTTTGTTCCATAAGCTCCAACAGGCTCTGTCCCTAACTGCAAACCCATTTGGGACATTTTCTGAAGCAAGAGGCTTTGTACTAACCACTAGCTCCTAAACAAACAAACATTAGGGCTTCTGCTTTGCCCCTCTTTCTCCCACTCACTGAGCTCCTCTGCACACCTTGCCGTAAAACAGTTACTGGGGACACAACGGCACTGCCCACCCTGTGGCCCTCTTAATACCACAGCACTCAGGAGTCCCTGTTCTCCTAGCAACGCGAACTGCCCCAGCTGCACGTACTTGGGGCTTGAATTACACCAGCCAGCAGCTGTGGGTGGGCATGTTGCTAGGAGAACCCGAACTTGAGTTTAAATCTGCAACCTCCCTTAACCATCACAGTTTTTTCTCAGCTACAAATAGACACACACACTCAAGAGCAGGATCTCTAGCCCTGGGCCCTCCCCGGGAAATCCCAGCTCAGATAAGATTGTCATGGCTCTTCCCCGCTCCCCCCCCCCCCACCTTTTTTTATCTCCTGATTTTCAAGCTAAGCCAACAACCAATAAAACCAACAACAAATAAGCAAGAACTATCCACTGGACTATACAGATTGGGCCCCTCCGACTGCCAGGCACAGTTCTAGGCTCTGGGACAGAGCTGTGAAGGAAACAGGCAAGACCCTGCCTCTGGGGGAGGAGATGGTATCTGTCTCTAGACAAACAGAACTCGTAGGAAATATATGAGTGAGTCTGTGTCTATGTATGTGTATGCATAGATGTAAATATGAAAGATTTATTTCAAGGATTTGGTTCATTTGATTGTGGAGGCTGGCACATCTCAAGTCTGCAAGGCAGGCCAGCAGGCTAGAAACGCAGTCAGGAGTCAAGGTTGCTGTCTGGAGGCAGAATATCTTCTCCCACAGGGAGACGTCAGTTTTGCAGAAAAGGCTTTTCCACTGATGAGGTGCTATAGAGGGTAAGCTCCTTTTCTAAAAGTCAACTAATTGTAGATGTTTACCACATCCTCAGAACACCTTCACAGCAGCACAAGGCTGGTGGTAATTGAATAACTGGGTACTGTAGCCTAGCCCAGAGGACACAGAAATTAACCATGCAGCCGTATATACCCTTATGGGTCGTGAGAAACAAGCGCAGCGGGAAAGAAAAAAGCCGAGGGAGGGAATCAGGGAGCCCCAGGTGGGGGACAACAGGAGACCTACCTGTGTGAAATACAACGTGTCATTCAATACAGCCTGAATGAAAAATAAATAAATAAACTACCTAGGCAGTGCGCTCAAAAGGCACAACAAAAACCCTCACCTAGTTACAAATCTGTTTAATCGTGACCGTGTTGCATGGTAACCGAGACCACAGCGACGCCGTTTGTCTAACTCTCATTAGTATTGCTCGACGCAGCCAGAGCCAGCCTGGCCAGTCTCTCCACTTGCTCATTCTGCAGCCGCAAATCCCGGTGGCCACAGCCACCTTCCCCTTCCGGCCCTCTTGGCTCAGCTCCATCCCGCTGGCCTCCTGTGGGTTTCCCCACCCTCCAGCCCACTCCTGCCTCAGGGTTTTGGTCCTTTCTGCTCCCTCTTCCTGAAAGGGTCCCCTCCCAGCCATCCTGCTCAAACAGGCCAACAGTGACCCCCCTGGACGATAGCACCTCCCTGTCAGTCTCTGTCCCCTGTCTTGTCTTCACAGCTCTTATGTTAAATACGTGTTTCTCTGTTAATTGTCTGTCTCCTCTCACTTGAATGCAGAAAGGCAGGGACTCTGGGTTTTGTGTGTCTGTGTGGTACGATAACATAAAATTTACCATTTTAAAATGCACAAATTAGTGTCATTTAGTCCATTCACACTGGTGTGCACCCATCACCACGACCTAGCTCCAGAACATTTTCATCACCCCAAAAGGAAACCCCCATACCCATCACGCAGTTCTTTCCTTTCCTCCCTCCTCCTTCCCCCGGCAGTCACTAAGGTGCTTCAGTCTGCACAGATCTGCCTAATTCCAGACATTGCATGTAAGTACAGTCATACACTATGTGGCCTTTCGTCTGACTTCCTTCACTTGGCGTGATGTCTGTGCAGTTCATCCTGTCACAACAGGATTTCTTTTCTTTTCTGGCTGAACAACATGCCATTGTGTGGATATACCAGGTTTTGTCTGTCTCTTGGTCAGTCAGTGGCAGTTTGGATTCTTTGTATTGCTACCTTTTGTTGTCATGAATAAAGCTGCAGTGAACATGTTCGTACCAATGATTGTTTGAGGAGGACTCCATTTTGATCATCCTGTCTCTGTGGCCCATGAACAGACCAGGAAAGGCGCAGCAATTCACAGCTATGGATAGTTTAATCCATATTTCAAGATGGCAGAGTAGAAGGACATACACTCCTCCTCTCCTGTGAGAACTCCAAAATTACAACTCGCTGCTGAACAAACATTGACAGGAAAATGTTGGATCCCACCAAAAAAAGACACCCCGTGTCCAAGGGCAGAGGAAAAGGGGCAAAATCACAGTTAGAATCAAACCCCACATCTGCCAGAGACGCTCAGAGGGCTCAAACAAACCTTGTGTGCACCACGACCCAGAGACCCCATAGAGACTGAGGCAGAACAGTGTTTGGGTGTTTCCTGAGGAGGTACAGGCCAGCAGTGGACTGCTGTGGGGGCAGGGGCGCTGGGCACAGTAGACCTGGGTATGGCATAGTCCCTCTTGGAGGAAGTCGCCACTAACCCCACCATCGAGCTGCCAGAACTTACACAGGACTCTTGGAGGTCACAAACCAAACCTTGTGTGCACCAGAACCCAGGAGAAAGGAGCAGTGACCTCACAAGAGACTGACAGAGATGTGCTTGTGAGTGTCCAGGAGTCTCCAGCAGAGGCGTGGGTCAGTGGTGGCCTGCTGCAGGGTTGGGGGTGCTGAGTGCCGCAGTGCCTGTGTGGGACTTTTGAAGCAACACAGCCCCGCCCATCAACAGAAAATTGGATTAAAGATTTACTGATGGGCCCCACCCATCAGAACAAGACTCAGTTTCCTCCTCAGTCAGTCTCTCCCATCAGGAAACGTCCATAAACCTCTTATCCTTCTCCATCAGAGGGCAGACAGAATGAAAACCGCAATCACAGAGAACTGACCAATCAGATCACATGGACAACAGCCTTGTCTAACTCAATGAAAATATGACCCATGCCGTGTAGGGCCACCCAAGACAGGTGGGTAATGGTGGAGAGTTCTGAGAAAACATGGTCCACTGGAGAAGGGAATGGCAAACCACTTCAGTATTCTTGCCTCGAGAACCCCATGAACAGTATGAAAAGGCAAAAAGATAGGACACTGAAAGATGAACTCCCCAGGTCAGTAGGTGCCCAATATGCTACTGGAGATCAGTGGAGAAATAACTACAGAAAGAATGAAGAAATAGAATCAAAGCAAAAAGCAATACCCAACTGTGGATGTGACTGGTGATAAAAGTAAAGTCCGATGCTGTAAAAAGCAATATTGCATAGGAAATTGGAATGTTAGGTCCATGAATCAAGGCAAATTGAAAGTGGTCAAATGAGATGGCAAGAGTGAACATCAAGGTTTTAGGAATCAGCAAACTAAAATGGGTTGGAATGGGTGAATTTAACTCAGATGACCATTATATCTACTACTATAGGCAAGAATCCCTTAGAATAAATGGAGTAGCCATCATAGTCAACAAAAGAGTTTGAAATGGAGTACTTGGATCCAATCTCAAAAACAACAGAATGATCTTTGTTTGTTTCCAAGGCAAACCATTCAATATCATGGTAATCCAAGTCTATGCCCCGACCAGTAATGCTGAAGAAGCTGAAGTGGAATGGTTCTATGAAGACCTACAAGACCTTAGGAACTATCACCCAAAAAAGATGTCCTTTTCATTATAGGGAACTGGAATGCAAAAGTAGGAAGTCAAGAAATACCTGGAGTAACAGGCAAATTTGGCCTTGGAGTACAGAATGAAGCAGGGCAAAGGGTAACAGAGTTTTGCCAAGAGAATGCACTGGTCATAGCAAACACCCTCTTCCAACAACACAAGAGAAGACTCTATACATGGACATCACCAGATGGTCAATACCGAAATCTATGCAGTCAAATATGGAGAATCTCTAAACAGTCAGCAAAAACAAGACTGGGAGTTGACTGTGGCTCAAATCATGAACTCCTTAATGCCAAATTCAGACTTAAATTGAAGAAAGTAGGAAAAACCACTAGACCATTCAGGTATGACCTAAATCAAATATCTTATGATTATACAGTAGAAGTAAGAAATAGATTCAAGGGATTAGATCTGATAGACACAGTGCCTGAAGAATATGGACAGAAGTTCATGACATTGTACAGGAGGCAGTGATCAAGACCATTCCCAAGAAAAAGAAATACAAAAAGGCAAAATTTGTCCAAGGAGGCCTTATAAATAGCTGAGAAAAGAAGAGAAGCAAAAGGCAAAGGAGAAAAGTAAAGATACATTCATTTGAGTGCAGAGTTCCAAAGAATAGCAAGGAGAGATAAGAAAGTCTTCCTCCGTGATCAATGCAAAGAAATAGAGGAAAACAGTAGAATGGGAAAGACTAGAGATCTCTTCAAGAAAATTAGAGATACCAAGGGAATATTTCATGCAAAGATGGGCACAAAAAAGGGCAGAAGTGGTATGGACCTAACAGAAACAGAAGATATTAAGAAAAGGTGGCAAGAATACACAGAAGAACTATACAAAAAAGATCTTCATGACCCAGATAACCACAATGGTATGATCACTCACCTAGAGCCAGACATCCTGGAATGTGAAGTCAAGTGGGCCTTAGGAAGTATCACTACAAACAAAGCTGGTGGAGGTGATGGAATTCCAGTTGACCTATTTCAAATCCTAAAAGATGATGCTGTGAAAGTGCTGCACTCAATATGCCAGCAAATTTGGAAAACTTAGCAGTGACCACAGGACTGGAAAAGGTCAGTTTTCATTCCAATCCCAAAGAAAGGCAATGCCAAAGAATGTTCAAACTACCGCACAATTGCACTCATCTCACACGCTAGCAAAGTAATGCTCAAAATTCTCCAAGCCAGGCTTCAGCAGTATGTGAACCATGAACTTCCAGAGGTTCAAACTGGATTTAGAAAAGGCAGAGGAACCTGAGATCAAATTGCCAAAATCCGTTGGATCATCAAAAAAGCAAGAGAGTTCCAGAAAAACATCTATTTCTGCTTTATTGACTATGCTAAAGCCTTTGACTGTGTGGATCACAACAAACTGTGGAAAATTCTTCAAGAGATGGGAATACCAGACAACTTAACCTGCTTCCTGAGGAATCTGTATGCAGGTCAAGAAGAAAGTTAAAACTGGACATGGAACAACAGACTGGTTCCAAGTCGGGAAAGGAATACATCAAGGCTGTATATTGTCACCCTGCTTATTTAAATTATATGCAGAGTACATCATGAGAAACGCTGGGCTGGATGAAGCACAAGTTGGAATCAAGATGGCCAGGAGAAATATCAATAACCTCAGATATGCAGGTACCACCCTTATGGCAAAAAGTGAAGAAGAACTAAAGAGCCTCTTGATGAAAGTGAAAGAGGAGAGTGAAAAAGCTGGCTTAAAATTCAACATGTAAAAACGAAAATCAAGACATCAACTCCCATCACTTCATGGCAATTAAATGGGGAAACAATGGAAACTGACAGACTTTATTTTCTTGGGTTCCAAAACCACTGCAGATGGTGACTACAACCATGAAATTCAAAGACGTTTGCTCCTTGGAAGAAAAGCTATGACCATCCTAGATGGCATATTAAAAAGCAGAGACATAACTTAGCCAATAAAGGTCCATCTAGTCAAAGCTATGGTTTTTCCAGTAGTCATGTATGGATGTGATAGTTGGACCTGTAAAGAAAGCTGAACACTGAATAATTGGTGTTTTTGAACTGTGGTGTTGGAGAAGACTCTTGAGAGTCCCTTGGACTGCAAGGAGATCAAGCCAGTCAATCCTAAAGGAAATCAGTCCTGAATATTCATTGGAAGGACTGGTGCTGAAGCTGAAGCCCCAATAGTTTGGCCACCTGATGCGAAGAACTGACTCATTGGAAAAGACCCTGATGCTGGGAAAGATTGAAGGTGGAAGGAGAAGGGGTTGACAGAGAATGAGATGGCTGGATGGCATCACTCACTCAATGCACAGGAATTTGAATAAGCTCCAGGAGTTGGTGATGGACAGAGAACCCTGGCGTGCTGCAGTTCATGAGGTCGCAAAGAGTTGGACACAACTGAGCGACTGAACTGATAGTTTAATCCTCAGACAAATAAACAGTAGCCAAGGTTTGAGCACCTAATGTCCTTGGGGTCCAGGCCCCCTTCATCTAGCCTCTGCCACAACCCACACCTGAGCCCCCCTTCATCTTCCTCTTCCCATCCCACACTGTCAGTTTCCAGGAGATACTCAGGTTCCACCCAGTTGGACCCCTGCCCTACTCCCCAATGATAAGGTGAAAAGAAATGGGCCCTTGTGCATTCTCATGCCACTCCAGGATCCCTCCCCCAAAACAAAGCATTATAGTCTTCAGGGAACATCAGATTACTAGGCTAATAGAATGTGGAAAATTTCTTTGGCTAGGATAAAATCTTAAATTCACAATTAGGAATAAGATCCTGAAAAAGATAACATCCCTGTATCAGTTTCCTAGGGCTGCCTCAACAAAGTACAATACCTGGGTGGCTTAAAGCAAAGGAAACTTATTCTCTTACAATTCTTGAGTCTCGAAGGCTGAAACCAAAGTGTTGGGGAGGTCACTCGCCCTCTGAAGATCCCAGGGGAGGATAATTCCTTGCCTCTTCCTGGCTTTGGGTGCTTTCCAGCAATCTTCAGCATTCCTCAACCCACAGCTGCATCCCTCCAGTCTCCACCTCTGTCTTCACCTGGCGTTCTTTCCTTGTAGTTTCACATCAATTTCTTAGCACACCAGTCATATTGGACTAAGGGGCCCTCCCTGCTTCAGGATAACCACATCTTCAGTAACCACACTTCTGTGTGTGTGTGTATGAGTCGCTCAGTCATGTCCGACTCTTTGCGACTGCTACAATCACATCTACAATGACCTTATTTCCAAATAAGGCCACATGCTGAGACACTGAAGATTAGAACTTGAGCACATCTTTCGGTGGGGACAGGAGGGGTACAATTCCATGGCTGGACGGCATCACTGATACAATGGATGTGAATTTGGGCAAAAACTTCGAAAGATGGTGAGGGACAGAGAGGCCTGGCATGCTGCAGTCCATGGGGTCGCAGAGTCAGACACGACTGGGCGACTGAACAACAATAAAACATACAATTCAATCCATGGACACTCAATGTCCTCATCTATAAAATGGGGATAGGGACATCTCTGGTGGTCCCTATCCACCAGATTGGGAGCAGCTAAGACTCCACGCTCCCAATGCAGGGGACCTAAGTTCCATCCCTGGTCAGGGAACTAGAGTCCATATGCCTCAACTAAGACCGAGTGCAGCCAAAGTAATAAATAAAATGGGGATCATAGTTCTTTTGAGATGACCCGTCCATTCACAGTCCCCCCAAATCCTGACATAAATTTACAAAATATCCCTGATGTGGAAGAAATGTTGTAACTATTGAAATGGACATTACATCTGCAAGAACCTCAGGAGATTCACTGGGTGCCTGGTGTCTGAGGCTGGGGGGATCCATGACATCCAGATGGAGCCTGGACCAGAACCAGCTCCGACCATCGTGATAGCACCTGGCCTAGGCCCAGGTTCCTCCCCATCCTCCCCTCCTTGGACCCCCACCACAGCCCAGAGTGGCAACTGAAGGGGTCTCTAGAGCAATCCTGTCTCGTTTCAACACACACTGGTAAATTCGTCATCCTTCAAGGAAATAGCTTCCCCAGACACTGTGGTCAGTACCAGCTGGTTCTAATCAGGGCTGGGAAAAGTGGTAGGTATCTGACCACCTCCAGGTGGTTCTATCTTGAGAAGCCAAGTAGAGAGACTGGGGAAATGAGGTGAGAAGAGAACACCCTTTCTATATTCAAAGCTATCTTAGTATAATGGTTCAGCAACTAATCCTCAGGTTGGTTCTGGGTTGGAGGATCTTGAGATAATGTTAGCACAGCACACATAAGGAACCCTTGTTAATACTAGTTCACTCCCCACTCACCGCCTTTTGGGGGTGGGACCTTGTGTATGTCCCCCTGAGGTCTCTGAACCTCAGTCTGGGGTTGAATGAGCTGCCTGCTGGCTTAACTACTTCAGGAGACCCAAACGCAACACTCTGTGTGAGGGTCACCTTGAAATGACTGTTTTGTTGTGCTCAGTCATATCCCACTCTCTGCAACCCCATGGGCTACAGCCCAGTTTACCACACATACAAATATGTTACTCAAAAGAACAATGAGGAATAAAGGAAACAAAACAATTGGTTAGGGCATGTATTCCTTTCCTAGGCTGCCATAACCCAGTCCCAAACTGAGGGACTTAAAACAACAGAAGCAGACGGTGGCCATGGAAGTCAGAATCGCAAAGGAGTAGGTAACAACTCACCTGCTGAATCAATCAGCCCTGAAAATGGATGGCGCAGGAGTGCTGAGCCCATACCCTGCCTGCGTGGTGGTCAGAGAGGTGTGAGAGGGCTGGGATCAGGCTTGGGGCGCGTGGTGCTCCCCCGCTTACCAGGGTGGTGACGCCAACTGAACCCCCCCTCCACCACGCTTTCCCACGAGGATGGGAGGGCCAGCCAGGTGTGAACTTGAAGCCTAGGGCGTGGAGCAACCACAGGTGCAGATCTTTGTGTTAGCAGCTAGTACTCAAAGAAGAACTCTGGAGGCTAAAGTTGCATGTGAATAGCCACTGAATGTGGGTCAGTCCATCCTGAGAGATGGACAAAGGATGGTGATAGTTCTGAAGGATGCGGAATCTAGAATAATGATACAGGTGAACTTATTTGTAAAGCAGAGATAGAGACACAGACATAGAGAACAAACATATGGATACAGAAGGGGGAATGGGGAGGTGGGATGGATTGGGAGATTGGGATCGACATATGTACCCTACTGTGTATAAAATAAATAACTAATGAGAACCAACTGCATAGGGAACTCAATACTCTGTAATGACCTATATGGGAAAAGAATCTCAAAAAGAGGGGGTGTATGTGTACCATACAGCTGATGAACTTAACTATACAGCAGATACTAACACGACATTGTGAAGCAACTAGATTACAATAAAAGTAAAAAAATAAATTCAGGCAGAATTGGTCAAATATTGTTCTCAAGGCCTCAAGATTTGTCCAATTCATCTTAAAGAATGTACCAATACAAATCAAGAGCTTGAAGTCATCATCATGATTCTTTTGCTGTTTTAAATAACTACCACCACCTCTTGCGTAATCCTCTTTGCGCTCACACGCAGGACCACCACTAACCCACACCGCATGATGTACAAATTTAGAAGGTGTCACTTTTTTTCATGCTTATATCAATAAACTTTCATTTATACTGAAAAAACCCAGAAATTTACTGTCTCGCCTTCTGAAAGCCAGAAGTCCAAAATCGAGGTGTCAGCAGGGCCCCGTTCCCCTGAAGGTGCTCCGGAGGGAACTGTTCTGGCCCTTCTTCTACCTTCTGTAGCTTCAGGTGTCCTGTGGCTTAAGTACATCACTCCCGTCTCCCATCGTCACATGATGCTCCCTCTTCATCTTCACACTATTTTCCCTCTCTGTCTGTCCCTGTGTTCTAAAATGCACCTGAGATTTCAGTTTTCTTCAGGTCTGAGAGACCAACAGCTCAGAAGACAATTGCCATTGAAAAGAGAGTTCGTTACTTGTAGTTCTCCAGAGGAGGGTGGACAGGGAACCCTGTCACACACGGAAGCCCCAGGATTGGTCAGGAGGCAGAAGGAGAGGGTAAAGTGTCTTGTCAGGTAATCAAGTCGTTAAAATGAGCCTAGTAGGGTGAGTTCTAATCCAAGATAATTGTTGTCCTTATAGACCCTATTTCCAAATAAGGCCACATTCTGAGGTACCGTGGGACAGGACTTTAACATATCTTTTTCACAAGACATAATTCGATCCACACAGACAAAAAACAGTAAATGTTTTCCATTAAAGGCCAGACAGTGAATGTTTTAGACTGTGATTGTCACAGGAGAGCAGCCACAGATGATATGTAAATAAATGAACATGGCTATATTCCAATAAAACTTTATTTATGGGCCAGACATAGCTCACAGGCCATAGTCTGCCAACCTGTCAGTTAGGAGACAGATTTAAAAAAAAAAAAAAGGGTTCATGCTGCCTTTCAGAAATGGGGAATTCAGCCAGAGAAATAAAGTGAAAGTCGCTCAGTGGTGTCTGACTTTGTGACCCCATGAACTGTATTGTCCATGAAATTCTCCAGGCCAGAATACCGGAGTGGGTAGTCTTTCCCTTCTCCAGGGAATCTTCCCAACCCAAGGACTGAACCCAGGTCTCCGTCATTGTAGGCGGATTCTTTACCAGCTGAGTCACAAGGGAAGCCTCTAGGAGAATAAAAGCCATGATCAAATTTTGAGTCCCCAGAAGTGCTAGGGGTGGACTCAAGGCAGATCTAGCCCAGAATCTGAGCTCAGGGACTTGGATTCAAAATGAGGCAAGACAAGTGGCCCTGGAGGATCCCTCATAGGCCCTAGAGGCATCGATCTTACACAAAAACCCAGTGATTTGCCAAAGGACTCAGAGCTACTAGAGGCAGGAGACAAACCCAGGCGAGGCTGAGTTTATAACCACTAACTCCACGCCTCCCAGACTTCCCAGGTGGTGCAGTGGTAAAGAATCACCAGCCAGAGCAGGAGACTAAGGCACTCAGTGCTCGACCCCTGGGTCAGAAAGATCCCCTCGTGTAGGAAATGACAACGCTCTCCAGTATTCTTGCCTGGAAAATTCCACGGATGGAGGAGCCTGGCGGGATAGAGTCCACGGGGACACAGAGTGGGACACCGCTGAGCAGGCAGGCACACACCTCCCAGGGTGGGGGCTCTAGCTCCTCCGATGACAAGGCTGTGGAGGCCGGGTATCTAAAGGGCCAGAAAGTCTGGAAGGAGCCAGGGCCGGTGCAGAGCAAAAATGGGTGGGTCATCAGAGTCCATGGTCATCAGGTTTCACCCTTGAAATGTCTTTTGGAAGGGGCCTTAGTAATGCCCCTCCAACAAAAGCATCTGAGATGGGACACTTGTACTCAGAATTAACAAAGGCTCTGTGAATTTTATTAAACATAAGTTAATAACTAAACATCCAGGGAATCAGTTCACTAGGGTTGTAAGGAAATAAAAGCAGAAACAAGGTCAGAATACTAACGTCAAGACACTAATTGTGCTTGTTTAGCTGCACCATAAAATTTCACCCTTATTGGCCTGTCATCTTCACACCTCATTGAAAATCCATTAAAACAATGGCTGGGCCATTAACCCTGACTTTCAGGCAGAAGCTTCCCTTGGGCACAGTTTTTGATTAGGGTCCCTTCATTAATACTAGCGTAATTACTTGGAGCTGGATAATTGTGATTACATACCACTATTTAAATATGGAGGAGGAGCACTGAAGCCTCAGTCTTTTCTTTGCATCTTTTAAATTTCTTAATTCGAGTGGACGTATCTCCCTCAGGCATGATATATTGAAACTTGAATTTTTAAAACAAGTAGAGGGCTGACGACTCAATTTACAGAAGAATTCACTCTAGGATTTCTCAAATAGTGAGCTCCCAGAGCAATCAAAATTACTGGATTTACAAATTTTCAATTTGCTAGCATCTTTCCCATATTTTAAGTCGAGGGTAGAGGCTGTATTTGAAAGAGAAATACAAGTGCTAATGAGTACCCTAGTGGCAGCTGAACAAAGAAGACACTTGCATTTGTAACCGGGTGGCCGGAAAGCATATTTTAAGGACACCTTGAAGATGTCCCAAAGGCTGGGGTAAAGCTGTGACCTGCTAGGACAGCAGGGCAGAGAGATGAACCAAAGGAGGCACATCAGTCAGAAAAGAGGGGACCCAGAGACCAGGCTGCAGTTTGGAGCTACTGCAATTAAACACTCTTTAGGTGTGCACAGAGGGTCAAGCCCCTGGTTCCCAGGAAAGGAGTTCTTAGGCCTCCCCTCAGCCACACGAAGTGAGATAAATTTACCCAGCACCACTTCAGATACTGTCTGTTATAAAGCCCAGGAGAATATTAAAGTCCTTTCCCATAAAACAGTGGTTTCTCTTCTAGTATTTCATCACTTTCCACCACTCCGCATTTAAAACCAGCCATGTGAAATTGCTTCCCTGGTAGCTCAGTCGGTAAAGAATCTGCTAGCAGTGCAGGAGACCCAGGTTCAATCCCCAGGTTGGGAAGATCCCCTGGAGAAGGAAATGGCAACCCACCCCAGTTTTCTTGCCTGGAAACTCCTATGGACAGAGGAGCCTGGTGGGCTACAGTCCTTGGGGTCGCAAGAGTCAGACATGACTTAGCAACTAAACCAACCAATGTGAAATTGCAGTGCCATATGCCAGGTATGTGGCATCCAAGTCTGTAGACTCTGTTGAGTAGTAATGATTACTAATTATTGCTAAGAACTGAATTTTGCTAACTATTTACTCTCTAAGTTGTGGTTCTTAGAGTATATTCAAGGCCACCCCTCTATTCGCATCATGCTCACTTGCTTGCATGTCTTTATGTTTTTGTGAGGCAGAGAAAAAGGTGTAAAGTTGACATACTGAGATTGGCCAGTAGCCTTGCCACACGGACACGTGCCCCATTTGTGACCATCAATAGTCCAAGCTTGGTTGTAGGGTGGGGGGAGATGCTTAGCATGTGGCTCCCAGAATTTAATACGCCACACACCAGTAACACGTGCACACAAAGTCTGGGCCCCTGGAGAGTATGGAGAATGTTTTATTTACAAAATAGGGACACTTGGTCAATCATCTGCCATCTGCTATGACCAACATTCCATAAAAGAATGATTACATTAACACCAACAGTCAGAAAGACATCCTCCAGGCATTCCCTCAAGCAAGATAGGTGATAATCTGACACTGACTTTATCTATTTAAAAGCACGATTCTTATTTTTCTCATTCTGCTACTCACTGGTGAAAACATTCCTCATGGACATATAAACATCAGTACAATAACAAGGACAGAGTTTGGAAATCACTGCCCCAGACCTTTGCCATCCAACTCAATGGCTACTAGTAACACATGGCTCATGAGGACTTAGTGTGGCTGGTCTGAACTGAGATGTGCTGTCATTGTAAAATTCACACCAAATTTCAGAAACTTAGTACAAGGAAAAAAAGGATATCTCATGGTAATTTTTATACTGGATATGTGTTAAAATTATAATATCCTGGCTATGTTAATATATCACTAAAATGAATTTAACATATTTTTTACTTTAAAAAATGGTGCTACTAGGAAATTTTTAATTACTTTGTGGTTCATGTTATGTTTCTACTGGACAGTACTGCCTAGATGAGCAGCATCAACTGAAAAATATTAGATGCCATCAAGGTAGTTATTATAGCTTCTGATTATATTCATACATATCTTACATACTTGACATCAATTCAGTCACTCAGTCGTGTCCGATTCTTTGCGACCCCATCGACTGCAGCACACCAGGGTTTCCTGTCCATCACCAACTCCCAGAGTCCACCCAAACTCATGTCCATCAAGTTGGTGATGCCCTTTAACCATCTCATCCTCTGTCATCCTCTTCTCCTCTTGCCTTCAATCTTTCCCAGCATCAGGGTCTTTTCCAGTGAGTCAGTTCTTCACAACAGGTGGCCAAAGTTTCAGCTTCAGCATCAGTCCTTCCAATAATATTCAGAACTAATTTCCTTTAGGATGGACTGGTTGGCTCTCCTTGCAGTCCAAGGGACTCTCAAGAGTCTTCTCCAACACCACAATTCAAAAGCATCAATTCTTCAGTGCTTAGCTTTCTTTATAGTCCAACTCTCACATCCATACATGACTACTGGAAAAACCATAGCTTTGACATTGGAATACAAAATAAATAGGACTTGAATTTATGTTTCAATTTAGGGGAAGGAAAGTTATGACTATAAGAACCTTAATGATTTCAAGACGAACTGAGTAGTTTTGAACCATTCAGCAAGTTAAACTCGCTGTTCCAGACTATACGGTTGATGCATATTGTGACCACTAGAGGGCAGTAGCGTATATGAAAATATGTGCTCCCACACAAAACCATTACAAGGGAGGCATTCAGTAATTATTAGAGCTGATCCTCTTTCCCTTGCTTTTAAGTGCCAGAGGCCTCAAGATGAGGGAGAGACCACAGGAGGACTGGGTAGATCCTGAGTTGGCCCTTAAACTGGGAATGAGGCTCAGATTAGGCTGCAAAGCCAAAAAACCACTCGGTATGGGAGAAATCTTGTTCAAGGGCGGGTATTCCAAACCCAGGCTGTAGAGTCAGGTTTACCTTCCTGGCTGTGCTGTTAACAACATGCAGAGTCCAAAGCAAGGCACTGGGGCTCGATCTCCTCCTCTGTGAAATGAGAAGGCGGAGTGAGGTGATTTCAAGGCATCTTCCAACCTCGATGTTCATTCCACACTTTCAAGTGTAAATAAACCCTGTGAGCCTGGTGTTGTCATAGGCCTGCTGGAGAGCCAAAACAGAGTAGTAGTTATAAGACTTACAGGCACAGCCGTGCTGTAAATTCATGCTTGAAAGTCCCCTCTGCTCCAAATGCTTAGCGATAACAGATAAAATACAAAAAAATTAAAAGTTGAAGCCTTGCTCAAAAGATCAGCATCTCCGAGGATTACAGCAGAGACACAGTGCTGTAAGCTGGGGTGACGCTTGGTGTTGTGAGGTTCCAGGGTGAGGCGCAGCCTGAGGTGGTGAGATTTCTCCTGTGATAAGATAGGTAATACCACATGGGGGGTTGTTTTTCAGTCACCCAGGTGTGTCCAACTCTGCAACCCAGCTGACTGCAGCATGCCAGGCCTCCCTGTCCCTCACCATCTCCCAGAGTTTGCCCAAGTTCATGTTCATTGCATCAGTGATGCCATCCAGCCATCTCATCCTCTGACACCCTCTTCTTCTGCCCTCAATCTTTCCCAGCATCAGGGGCTTTTCCAATGAGTCATCTGTTGGCATCAGATGACCAAAACACTGGAACTTCAGCTTCAACATCAGTCCTCCCAGTGAGTATTCAGTGTTGACCTCCCTTAAGATTGACTGGTTTGATCTCCTGGCTGTCCAAGGGGCTTTCAGGAGTCTTCTCCAGCACCACAGTTTGAAGGCATCAGTTCTTCGGTGTTTCGCCTTCTTTAGGGTACAGCTCTCACAACTGTTCCTGACCACGGAGAAGACCATAGCCTTGACTCTACAGACCTTTGTCGGCAGAGTAATGTCTCTGCTTTTCAACACACTGTCTAGGTTTGTCATCACTTTCCTGCCAAGAAGCAATCATCTTCTGATTTCATGGCTGCAATCACCGTCCGCCGTGATTTTGGAGCCCAAGAAAAGGAAATCTGTCACTATTTCCACCTTTTCCCCTTCTATTTGCCATGCAGTAATGGGGCTGGATGCCATGATCTTAGTTTTTTTAATATTTAATCTTAAGCCACCTTTTTTGCTCTCCTCCTTCACCCTCATCAAGAGGCTCTTTAGTTCCTCTTAGCTTTCTGCCATTAGAGTGGTATCATCCACATATCTGAGGTTGTTGATGTTTCTCCCCCCATCTTGATTCCAGCTTGTAACTCATCCAGCCCGGCATTTCATGTGTCCCCAAAATAGACTGTGCGGGGCTCCCACACAAACATCGGGGTTGGGGGGGTTATAAAGCCATAACAAGATGTTTACAGGGCTGAAGTTGATACAAAGCTTCTTACCTCCACGTGAGGGGGAACCTGATCCCTGGCCCAAGGACAGGATCTGCAATATCCCCAAATCATGACAACAGTAAATCAGGTTCTGAACTGGGGGCTATGGAGGCCAAGAGGAAGCAAAGAAAAGACCCACTGGCTGAGTCTGTACAAGACAGGGAGCCAATGAAGCAAGGAAGGAGGTGCAGGTGGAGTTTTACTGACCCTTGGGAACAAGAATAGGGGCCTATGCCAGGTACAAATAGTTATTGGACAGTGAGGAGGTAGATGACAATCTACTCAGCAGAATTTCATGCTGGTGATCACCCATTGCCCTACTCACCTTTCCCCGAGGCCCACTCTGAATCTGCCTCACTATTGAACACTGTGACATCAGGAACACCTACCCAGCTTTTAGCCAAACGGGGTTACAGGCTGTAAATGAAGAAGCATTTACGGGAACCACATACATGGATGGAGGTTCCCCTTGCACCCAGGAATCTCCCAGGGAGCTTTCAAGCATAGAGACGCCCTTCCCCCAGTCCTATTCAGCCGATCTCAGCTGCTACCTGGGCAACAGAACTTTTCAAAACTCCTAAGGAAATCCTGTTGTTCAATCACAGCTGAGAGTCACTGGTCCAGAACAGCGTAAAAAAAAGAAAAACGTCTTTTCTGCCCCAACAGGCTGAATCTGGGGGCAGGGCCTGGGAGCCCCTCTCAACAGCCAGGACCAGCACTTGGGCAGACTTCAGAGGCAGCCCTTCTGACGGCTTTGGGAACTAGTTCCCTTTTCCCTGAAGGAAAAGTGTAACTCTTCTCTGAAATCAGAAAAGAGGAAGCATAGCATACTTGTCAGCAAAAGTGACAATCCTCCCAGAGGGTAGGAGAGAAGATTCCTCTTCCCTTGACGTGGACAAAATCACAGGCCAGCCAAGGATCAAGCCAGGCTGCAAGAACAGAGGCTAATCCTACAGAATGGTGATGACAGGACTTTGGATTTTCTGTCAAGAAATGGCCTCCCCCACCCTCCTTTAGGAAAGTGGTTTTTAGAAGGTCAGAGCCTCCCTTCCGAGATGTGTTCGAGGAAGTGGGCCACTGGAATGAGAGGAAAGCCTGCCAGCTTGTCCCATCCCCAGAGACGGTCATCTCTGCTCCGAGCTCCATACCGAGCCTCACCGGGCATCCCCGGGAAGGGAAGCAAGAAAGATGCCCCCTCCTCTTAGAGCCAAAGTCCCCTGGAAGTCCTCAACGACCACGCCTTCCCCCAGAGAGGGCGGAGGCCATGTCCCAAGCCTAGCCCACCTGATCTGAATGTCTGCCCCCCCACCTCAGGGCCCAGGAAGTTACCCAGCCTCCTGGACCTTCGCGATCTGTGGTGGGAGCCTTTGGAGGTCTCCGGTTCAGGAGGTCAAAACATAGCAAGTATCTAATGCGCAGCAGCTGACGCTGTGGCTGCCGCAGCTCTGGCATCTGTGCCTGTGTGTGGTGGTTGCTATCGTGTGGTTGCTGTGGTCACCACAGTCATGGCGGTTGTATGGTCATCTGGCTGTTGCAGTGCTGGCTGTCGTGGAGTTTGTGGTCATCATGGTGCATGGCTGTTATGCATCTGAGGTCACTGCCCTTGGGGTCATTGTGGTCATGTGGTTGTTGCAGGTATTCTGGCTCCTCCGGCCCTACAGTCTGAGGAGGGGGCCGGCCCCTGGGGAGAGGTGCCCTCCTGACCCATCTCATCACAGACAGTGCTGAGAGCCTGGGGATGGTGGGGCCGCCATGAGGAGACCCACAGACCATAGCAGAGCCCCAAGCAGAGGGCCCGGCCTCACACCCACTTCCTTGATCCTGGACCCAGAGTGGCCAGGAGGCCCGGCGGGTAGGGTCAGGCCACCAGTGGGCAAGACCTGGACGTCTCCCACCTCACCTCCACCCACCACTTACATGGACCCCCTGAGTGGATCAGAGCCAGGAGGAGGCCCTGGTTTCCCTGGCATGGTAGGCAGAGACTCTGGGTTCCTGGTATCCAGGATAGAATTTTATACCTGCCTCAGGGGACCTGAGTCCTGTGTCATTTATCTGCTTCCAATTAGAGATATATGTTTAAATATATTGGCTTAAATATATTAATGGATAATACTTCACATAGTCCAAAGGTACAAAGGGGAATATAGTGAAATACGCTCTCCCACACCTTTCTCTCAGCCTCCCAGACATAGCTCATAAATATGCAAGCAGATATGCACGTGAACCCAAACAGAGGAACACGGCGTGGTGGGAAGAGTACAAACTGAGCCAATCTATCTGAGCTCAAGACCCAGTACTGCTCCTTTCCAGCGGGTGACTTTGGGCACCTCTCTGTGCCCTGGATCCCCCCATCCACAGAATGTGATGTAATCATAGTACCTACCTTATACTAGGGACGAGGTTAGACAACACATATTCAATCTCACTGTAATAGACGTTGTTTTCTTTCCCGTTTTATAGAAATGATATTGCACTGCTTCACATGTACTGTTCTGTACCTAATTTCGTTCTCTTTCAAGTGTCTTTGGGAGCTCATTCAGTCTATTTTAGAGCTGCATGGTTTTCCATTGCCTCAATGCACCATAATTTACTTAAGCCAGTCTTTTTTTAGTGGGCATTGTGGTCATTTGCGGTCTTTTTCAAGCAATGCCACAATGCATAACTTTGTACGTACTATTTAATTTTTTATACCTCTATCGTGCCACAGTATTATCTTTCTTTTTTGTGATAAGAATGACTAAGATCTAGTCTCTTAACACCTTGGAAGTTTATAATGCAATATCATTGTCTATAATCACTATGTTTTGTATTAGCTCTCCAGGACTTATTTATCTACTGGTTGTAAGTTTTTACCCTTAAATACCATCTCCCCAAATAGATACACTATATTTTATCCAGAATGATTATGGTAAATCCTTAGAAGTAGAATGCTGGTCAACAGGTAATGTTCATTTGTTATTTTTTGCCATCCAGAGAGGTTGTACAGATATTCAACATTCCTTTGGCAACATAAGACTTTCTGCTCCGCATACCTTTACCAACAGTTTATAAACAAGTTTTTTATCTTTGTCGATTTGGTAAGTGAAAAGTGGTAAATGCTATCTCTCTGTAGTTTTATTTTACAATTTCTCTTATTATGAGTAATACGAAGCATCTTCATGTTTATAAATCATTTGTGCTTCCTATTCTGTGAACTCTCTGTTCATATCTTTTGCCAATTTTCTTATCATATAGTCATTTTTCTTATTGATTCATAAGAGGTCTCTCTGTGTTAGGATTATTACCATACATTCCCTGGTTTGATGATACTTTAGAAATTGTTTTTACTAGTTTTGCCATACATAATTTTAATGCAACAGAAGTTATAATTTTTTCTTGATGTCTTCTGTATTTTGTGTCATTTTTGAAAGTTCTTCCCCTTACAAAATAGTCATTGGATTAGTTTTTAATCTCCCATAGTTTCTTCTAGCATTTTTAAAAATTTAAGTCACTGATTTTTCCTGGTATGTATCTGATATAAAAAATGAGGTATGGATCCAACTTAATTTTTTTCCAGATGGCTACCCAGTTGTCTCAACACCATTTATTGAATAATTCATCTTTTTTCCCCCAATGATTTGAAATGCCATCATTATCATAAGCTAAATTCTCAGTAAGTTTTTCTTTATTTCTGGACTTCCTATTTATTCCAACCACATGATGTCCTACACTATTTTAATTATTCAAGTTTTATAATATGCATTATATCTTACAGGGCTAGTTTACTATTCATTTTTCAGCTTCTTTTTCCATATGAGCTGTTAGTTTTGTTGGGATTTCTTTTAATTTATAGGTTAACTAAGGCAAGCTGACCTTGAATATGCTGTTGAATATGATGTTGGGTCGGTTTTTGGAGAATTACATTTCTCAGGCAAAAATGACAAATGTTTTGTTATTTTAGAGGTAACCATTCCATCTAGAAAGTGACTTGTGGCTTACTGAAGGAATGTTTTGCCACTAAATTTTGACCAGGTGTAAGTACAATGAATTGTCTTTTCAAATAAGGTTGATCTGATTCTTGAGGCTAATACAAAGGTGAACCAAGGCCTCCTCAGGGCCCAAAAGTTGCTTTGAATAGATTCTCTCAAACTTGAAAATTTTATATATCAATGGAACATACATCTCTTGCCTAGATGAATTTCTTAACAACAAACACGGAGAGCTCCTCTGTTAAATCTCAAATCTAAAGGAGAAAGAAAAAAGCTACTATCTCTCTCCCATCTAACTGATCATAAATGTTATTAATAAAAATTATAGTATAGTAACTACCATAACGTATGTTTCCATATATGCCGTCTTTGCTTCCCAGATGGCACAGTGTAAAGAGCCTGTCTGCCAGTGCAGAAGACCAAGGAATGCTGTGTTTGATCCCTGGGTTGGGAAGATCCCCTGGAGGAGGAAATAGCAGTATTCTTGCCTGGGAAATCCCATGGACACAGGAACCTGGTGGGCTACAGTCCAGTGTCACAAAGATTTGGACATGACTGAGTGACTGAGCGCGCACACACGCACACACACACCGTCATCTTTATATTCACGTATGTCAAACGCCCTCTTCCAAGAACACAAGAGACGACTCTACATATGGACATCACCAGACAGTCAATACCAAAATCAGATTGATTATATTCTTTGCAGCCAAAAATGGAGAAGCTCTGTACAATCAGCAAAAACAAGACTGGGAGCTGACTGTGGCTCAGATCATGATTTCCTTAATGCCAAATTCAGACTTAAATTGAAGAAAGTAGGGAAAACCACTAGGCAATTCAGGTATGACCTAAAGCAAATCCCTTATGATTATACAGAGGAAGTGACAAATAGATTCAAGGGTTTACATCTGATAGAGTACCTGAAGAACTATGGACAGAGGTTCATGACATTGTATAGGAGGCAGTGATCAAGACCATCCTCAAGAAAAAGAAAAGCAAAATGGTTGTCCAAGGAGGCCTTACAAATAGCTGAGAAAAGAAAAGACACGAAAGGCAAAGGAGAAAAGAAAAGATATATATACCCATCTGAATGCAGAGTTCCAAAGAATAGCAGGAAGAGATAAGAAAGCCTTCCTCAGTGATCAGTACAAAGAAAGAGAGGAAAATAATAGAATGGGAAAGACTAGAGATCTCTTCAAGAAAATTAGAGATACCAAGGGAATATTTCATGCAAAGATGGGCACAATAAAAGACAGAAATGGTATGTATGGACCTAACAGAAGCAGAAGATATTAAGAAGAGGTGGCAGGAATACACAGAAGAGCTATACAAAAAAGATCTTCATGACCCAGATAACCACAATGATCACTCACCTAGAGCCAGACATCCTGGAATGAGAAGTCAAGTGGGCCTTAGGAAGTATCACTACAAACAAAGCTGGTGGAGGTGATGGAATTCCAGTTGACCTATTTCAAATCCTAAAAGACGATGCTGTGAAAGTGCTGCACTCAATATGCCAGCAAATTTGGAAAACTCAGCAGTGGCCACAGGACTGGAAAAGGTCAGTTTTCATTCTAATTCCAAAGAAAGGCAATGCCAAAGAATGTTCAAACTACCGCACAATTGCTCTCATCTCACACACTAGCAAAGTAATGCTCAAAATTCTCCAAGCCAGGCTTCAACAGTACATGAACTGTGAACTTCCAGATGTTCAAGCTGGATTTAGAAAAGGCAGAAGAATCAGACATCAAATTGCCAACATCAGTTGGATCATAGAAAAAGCAAGAGAGTTCCAGAAAAACATCTACTTCTGCCTTATTGACTGTGCCAAAGCCTTTGATTGTATGGATCACAACAAACTGGGAAACTCCTAAAGAAATGGGAATACCAGACCACCTTACCTGCCTCCTGAGAAATCTGTTTGCAGGTCAAGAAGGAACAGTTAGAACTGGACATGGAACAACAGACTGGTTCCAAATTGGGAAAGGACTATGTCAAGGCTGTATATTGTCACCCTGCTTATTTAATTTATATGCAGAGTACATCCTGCAAAATGCCAGGCTAGATGAAACACAAGCTGGAATCAAGATTGCAAGGAGAAATATCAATAACCTCAGATATGCAGATGACACCACCGTTATGGTAGAAAGTGAAAAACTAAAGAGCCTCTTGATGAAAGTGAAAGAGGAGAATTAAAAAGTTGGCTTAAAACTCAACATGCAAAAAACGAAGATCATGGCATCTAGTCCCATCACTTCATGGCAAATAGATGGGGAAACAATGGAAACAGTGACAGACTTTATTTTCTTGGGCTCCAAAATCAAGGCAGATGGTGACTGCAGCCATGAAATTAAAAGACACTTGCTCCTTGGAAGAAAAGCTATGACCATCCTAGACAGCATATTAAAAAGCAGAGACATTACTTTGCCACCAAAGGTCCATCTAGTCAAAGCTATGGTTTTTCCAGTAGTCATGTATGGATGTGAGAGTTGGACTCTAAAGAAAGCTGAGCACTGAAGCATTGATGCTTTTGAACTGTGGTATTGGAGAAGACTCTTGAGAGTCCCTTGGACTGCAAAGAGATCCAACAGTCCATCCTAAAGGAAATCAACCCTGAATATTCATTGGAAGGACTGACGCTGAAGCTGAAACTCCAATACTTTGGCCACCTGATGGGAAGAACTGACTCATTGGAAAAGACTTTGATGCTGGAAAAAGATTGACAGAGGATGAGATGGTTGGATGGCACCACCAGCTCAATGGACATGAGCTTGAGCAAGCTCTGGGAGTTGGTGACGGACAGGGAACCTCCATGAGGTTGCAAAGGGCTGGACACCACTGAGCAACTGAACTGAACTGATGTCAGCTTTATATATGTCATCTTTTGCAATTTTTACATGAGTTCTAAAATAGAGATGGCATTCTGTACATCCTAAAGATGAGAACACTAAGCCTCATAGGGGTTACATAACTTGCTAAAATCACACCTCTTTTTGAGTGGAGGAGCTAGGATCTCACAGTGGCTCTGCCTGATTTAAGCCTTTGCATGTTTTTAGGAAGCCTCTCTTATCTCTCTGCCCCAACTTGCAGCAATAAGGTCAGTCTGCCTCCTTTGGCAAAACTCCTTTTCTAGGCAGAGAGACTACATCTGCTACAGTCCACTGTCAATTAGGGAGGAGTCCAGCCCAGAATTCTGGAACTGAGACACAGCAGGCCACCAGCCATGGAAGGCCTTTGCCTGCCGACGCCATATGGATGGAGACTCTGAGCCAAGCACTAAGGAAGAGAAAGGGGAGGGAAGTCGAGGTGGGGAGGGAATCGAGGTGGGGACTGCGGGAATAGGGGGCAGGCACGGCAGATTCAGGAGGAGGACTTGGATCATGGAGCCTGCACAAGCTAGACACACTCATCGCCTGTGCCAGGCCCATCAGGTTCACCTCAGCTGTCTGACAGCTACCCTCTAACGATGCAAACAAAAGACTTCCCACAGGGAAGGTTTCAGTGTCATTAGCCAAGTCTCAGTGGAAATCAGAGAAGACTACCCCGAGCAGGCTAGAGGCCCTGGTAGCAGCAGCCAGAGCCCACTGGCACATCTCTGAGCTCCTGCCAACTGGGCTCATTGTGAGAACCCTGCTGCCAAGAGATAAGGAATGCCTGATCCAGCCCCTAGAAAGGCAGGGTTTGATATAGCAGCCTGAGTAGGCTGCAAGGGAATGTCCTGGCTGAAGGCCCTTCTCTAGCCCAGAGGAGAGTGGGTGGGTGGAAAGCAGGGAGTTTATAAATAATCCCATGTGTACTGATCTGCTCAGCAGCCTTGTCTTAGCAAGGCCTGGGATCTCAGAAGGAGGGTCATTTATAGGTAATTTTAAGTTTTTTTAATCCTTCTGTTTTCCAAGTTTTCTACAGTGAACTTGAACTCCTTTCATAGTCAGTAAACATGAATACAATTTTGAGAAAGTGAAAAAGAGAGGCGCAAAAGGGGGACTTCCCTGGCAGTTCACTGGTTAAGATTCCATGCTCCCAAGGCAAGGGGTACAGGTTCTATCCTTAATCTGGGAACTAGGTCCCCGATGCCACACGGTGTGGCCAAAAAAGTAAAGTAAAATGAATAAAAAATTTTAAAGTAAAATATGATCAATTTAAAAAAAGAGAGAGGCAGAAAAGGAAACCTTTCAGTTAGGAATCTTCCCCCCTGCTCAGGGATGCCCCAGTCGTGGGCCAGTCCCCTCCTCGTTCTCTGTCCCTCTCAGAGGAGCCTTCCTGTGTCCTGGCATTCACCTACATTGTAGAGAAGGACCAGCTTTCTCAGCTCCCATGTTCCTCAAGCTCTCCCTGCCCCCGTTAGTTCCAGTGTCACAGTTCTGAGGTTTGATGTCATCAGATAAGGTATCCGTCCCCTCATCTCTGCTGGGGGAGAAGGAGGGTCACCCCTGTATGTCTGTCCTGAGTGCCTCCAAACACTATCTTGGTAATGGGGAGAAAGCAATGGAGTCCCTTATAGAGAGTGTGTTTGGCATTCTTTGGCCCTCAGGCTCCTTGTCTGTAAGGTGGGGATAATAATAGCACCTGCCTCCTAGAGATGATATTAAGATGAAAATAAAACAGTGAATGTAAAGTGCCTGACACATTGGAAATGCCAAATCAAATATTTACTGATCATCCTGCCTCTTGCTCTATACCCAGCTGCCCCTTGAATGACCACACCTACCAAATTTGGCCAAAATGACTCTCACTGTTTCCAAAAATAACTCCTCCCAGGAGGTGTGAGGATTCACCATCCAAAAACTCAAAGCAGGAATTCCACAAATGCTTTGAGAGGTGACAGGCTCCTTGCGATCCTTCAGAGAGCCTTATGAGGCACTGTTCTCGTTTGGATGTGTTTCAATGAAGGGCAGCTGGATAAACAGATAAATGAATAAACATGTTCCTTTGTAGTAACGACCTTCTGTAGGCTGAGTTCAGCTTATGACTCTGGGGCAAGTTTTAGGAAACGAAAGTAGGTAGAATATCAATTGATTTCTATTTTTTGAGCAAGTGCTAGGTCCAAAAAGGCACTGTGCTAAGATTCCAAAATGGAACATTAAAAAAAGATGAAAGTCTCTGCTCTGTGAGAGATTACGATCTAGTTGAGGAAGTAAACTGCAGATAAAGAAATAGAAAGCTTTATCGGCCAAGTAGGATAGACCGATGAAGGTGATGGGGTAGAGAGTTTAGAAGAGAGTTTCCTCTGGGTTCTGGAGGTCAGAGCAGGCCTTGTGGAGGAAATAAATATCACTGATAAGTGGGCACCAGGCCTGGTACTATCCGATGCAATCAGGATAATCTGAGAAAGAGTCTCAGGTGTTCAGGTCAGCAAGGGAAGGCCTGGTGCTCTTACAGGTGGACGTACACCATCTTCTTTGATCCCGACAAAAGCATTGTGTGGTGTTGTCATTCCCATTTTACAGATAAGCTCAGAGAGGTTAAGTTATATGCCTCAAGTCACACAGCAGGGGCAGAAGCCAAACCAAGTTCTACCGGCTCCAGAGTCCACGTTATTCTATCACTTGGCACTGAGAGACCGCCCTTAAATCTAGCTCCAAGAACAGCCCTAGGCTGTCTGTGACCAGTAATGGGGCTCTCATTCCATGGCTGTGGCCCTCTGGTAGAGAAGATGCTGCCCCGTGTGGCTGACAAATTCTTTGGGGATACATAGGCCTTATATTGCCTGCGAGTATCCTGGAATAAGATGCAATGATTTCTAAAGCCTAGATTGAAGTAAAAAATTTGACGTCTTATAGTTTTAAATATCTAAGCCCCTCCTTCTACTCTATCATCATATTTTTCCCAGTTCAGCAATATGTGCTATCGGCACGCGGCGGGCCTAAGCCAGCTATCCGTCCAGGCCAGTCGCCTGTCATCATCTTTTACTTCCCTCACCCCTCAACAGGCACGATTGAGGTGATCCAGTCAACCACTAAGTCCTGGCCTCCTATCCTGAATGCATCTGCAGTCCCTCTACTTTTCTTCATTCCCTCTGCTGTCCCTTGGTCTCGGCCACCATGTTCTCGTCTTGAAATTCTGCAGCAATCTCCTAATTGGTTTCCCTGCTTCCAGACTTGCTCTCATTCACTCTCACTGCCATACCACAGTGCATAGTAAGAAATTTGGCCTCAGTGAGAGAGATCTGACCTTTGGCTGGGCTCCTGGAGTAACCTCCAAACTCTTGGAATTTCTGCATTGAGAGGAGTACATTTGTTATTCAAGGTGGGCCCCGCACTTATGCTAATGAGATGATTCAGTGTTGGGGCCGGCCTTGCAGAAAGACCAACATGACAGGAATGATTGTGGCTGGGGCTTTGGGCCACATGGTACCAGCCCCGCCACCAGGCAGGGGAGGGTACCTGGAGATGAGTTTAACCATGTGGGTAATTATTAAATTAATCACGCCTGGGTAATGAAGCCTCGGTAAAACTCTGGACACTGAAGTATAGATGAACCTCCTTAGTTGCAAGACTCATGTTTATTGTCACATAGAGATGCTGGGGAGGAAATGCGTCCTAGGAATACAGACAATTACTGTTTGGAACCTTCTCAGGTTCCACCCTACTGTACTTTGATTTCAGTTTATATATTTTATGTATTTTTATCTGTTTGATTATAATAAAATGCCATTCCTAAGAATAACACTTTCTTAAATTCTATGAGTTGTTCTAGCAAATTATCAAATCTGAGGGTAGTCATGGGCACCCCTGAATTTATAGCTAGCTGCTCTGAAGAGAGGGTGATTCTGGGGACCCCCAAACTTGGGGCTGGTGTCTGAAGTGAGGGCAGGCTTGTGGGAAATGTGCCCTTAACCTTGAGTTGGGCTGACTCCTTGTACACAGCAAGAGGGGTTTTCTAAAATAGGACTGCGATCTTATCACACAACTGCCTAAAACACTCAAGCGATGTCTTACTCTCCCTAGGGTGAAGTCCAAATGCCTAAATTTGGCATCCAAGACCTGTGCTGATCCAGTGTTGCATAGGTCTCCAGTCTCACATCCTCCCAAACCCCTTCAAATTTGCCATTCCAGCCACACTGAGCCACAAGCCACTCCCAGAGTGTTCCAGATTCTCTCAATTCTCCAGGTCTTAGGGCATGTAGCCACTCATCCCACAATATTCTCTCATCTCTATCTTTCTCCCACGCCATTTCTCTTGCCTGATTCCCACTATCCTGAGGTGTTGGCTTAGATGCCACCTCTTCTGGGAATCCTTTCCACGCACACTGCCTCAGGTCAGGACTGAGCCCTCCTCTCAAGGCACTTAGAACGTGTATTGAAACAACCTGTTACGTGGTCTGCACCTCCAACCAGACCATGAACTTTCTGCATATGAGGACATTTTCTCCTCCATTATATCCCTTGAATGCTAACATATAATTTTAAAGAGAGAAGTGATAACTTTGCTTGGAAGAAACCCGGTGGACACCAACACAATTAGTGTTGAATGAATGAATGACAGCCTAGGTAGATTTTGGAAGGCTCACTGGTCTCCTTGCTGGAAATTTGGAAAGCACCCTGGTTGTAGCTGGTAGCCAATTACAAGTCATCTTTCAAGATGGTTCCACCCCACAAGTAGTTGTTCATTCATTTAGGCTGATTTTTATTGGTTTCAACCTCAGAGAATGAATTCTTTGTAACTTTGCAAAATTCTGAGATGTGTCCCTGTTGTGAGGCATGTGCCCAACCGTGAACTGTCACTTAGACATTCTTTTGATCCTATCATTGCTATTTTATATTTTCCACTCTACCCCACCTACAAGGTTCTATAGCATTTGTGAAGAGGACAACAGTGCATTATACTTTAAACATATATAATCAGATAACTTATTAAAACAATATTAATTATCAATTCATACCTGCATGGGCATCTATCTACACTTTCTTATTAATCAATACTTGATAAAGCACTTACTGGGTTAGATAAAATGGCATCTCCTTTTCCATCCTTTTTGCTTTTAATTAAAACAATGTGCACAGCCTTCTTCTCTCTTTCCTCTCCCCTTTCCTTTCCCTTCCCTTCCTGATATGGAAGATCCGGTCCCCACAGGATACTGACAGGAAGAGAGGGCTAACACGTGGAGGTGCTTTGACGGTGTATCTGGTGCCCAGATACACCATGATGTGTACTGGTGTCCAAGTACACGGGGTGCTGGAAGGTGGGGGCAGGGGTGGAAGTAAAAGGCACAGCTGGTGTGATTCGAAGAGTGGTTACATTAAGCAAATAAGAAAATTTATTGAACAATTAGGTACATTTATTGAGAATAATGAGAGCCACGTTGGAGAACAAAGTTGCACATATGGAGAGGGGATGATTTATAAAGAAACTTGAAGGTGGATTGGGATTTGGAGATATAAGTATCAGCTTACGTTGTTTTAAAACATACAAACACAGGTAGATATAGAAATGGCTTCCCAGGCGGCACAGTGGTAAAGAATCTGCCTGCCAAGGCAGGAGACACGGGTTCAATCCCTAGTTTGGGAAGATGCTCTGGAGAAGGAAATGGCAACCCACTCCAGAATTCTTGCCTGGGAAATCCCATGGACAGAGGGGCCTGGCAGTCTACAGTCCATGGGACTGCAAAAGAGTCAGACACAACTTAGCAACTAAACAGCAAAAATGATTTAAGTGTATGTATATGCATGTGTGTTCAAATGAATATATATATTTCCAAACTCTCTCCACTGAAAGGGCCTAGAAGCAATGACACCCCAGGAACAATAAACACACTAAATGCCCAGATCTTGATTTCTAAAAACCATCCTCCACCAAAAGAAAGCAGGGCTCCTTGAAGAAAGAGCTAATTCCAGCCTGCAGCAGAAAAAGAACAAGATGAACCTGGGACAAATTGTGCCAAAAATTAAGAACGTGATGAGAATGAAGGAGACATGTCAGAAAGGCGCAAGGACCACCCTGAAGGGACCGCTTAAATATACACACAAACAGAGAAAATGGAAAAGCTCTTATTAAAGTAGCCTGCCAACTAATGAAAGTGGAAGAAATGATGAAAATAGAAATTTGGCAACTGTCAGAATGGAGTTTGCTTTCAGCAGGAGACATCAATGGAGCTAAGACTGATAGATGGAAGCTTATTAAAGAACAGGAATATCTCCCCTCAAAATGCCAATCAATATTAAAGGAAATGGTAACTTTACGTGGGAGAAAACTGACAGACACCAACATAACTAGTGATCAAGATAAACATCGCCAAATGGGTAAAAATAGTCAAGGGGCACTTTAAAAAATAAATATATTTCACAAGTTGGGGAATTCTCTGGCAGTCCAGTAGTTAGGACCCAGTGCTTCCACTGTAGGAGGCATGGGTTCAATCCCTGATCAGGGAGCTAAGATCCTGCAAGCAGCAAATAAATAATAAAATAAAAATCACCAGTTGTACGATTGGCTAACATCATGTTTCCCCCAGCCCATGCCTAGATAATTCACTAAGAAAACACATTTCTGTGGTATTCTTTTAAGAAAGCATGACTATGCTTTTCACATCTACTATATCCTTCTACTTTTCTGTATATTCAGTCTATTAATTCTTGAAAGCTTTATATTGAAACTCCAAATAAAGAGGATGAGATGGCTGGATGGCATCACCGACCCAATGGACCTGAGAAGCTCTGGGAGATGGTGAAGGACAGGGAAGCCTGGTGTGCTGCAGTCCATGGGATCGCAAAGAGTTGGACACCACCTAGCAACTGAACAACAACAACAACCGTAATGTAACTTTTTCTGTATCTTTCAAGTCCCCTGTAAATGTGTTGTCATACTATCATAATTTAAAAAATAAAAAAGAGAGAAAAAAGAAAGAAAGCATGACCAGCTCTGATCATGAGACTACCCCAGAGAGACCCAGGGACATCCCACAGAATGAAAGGTCTGTACTCATTAATTAAAAAGAATCGGTGACATGAAACACAAAGGAACTCTTCCAGGTTGGAGAAGACTAAAGAGGGGTGAGAACAATGCAACACATATTCCTGGATATAATCTTGGGCCAGAGAGGAGAAAGAGTCATTGTTGGAACGGCCTGAAAATGTTGAGTGGGGGAAGGGGTCTATGAATTGGGCAGTCATGATGCGTCAGTGTTCATTCTCTGATTTGGAGGGTCGTATGGTGAGTCTGTAAACTCTGTTTGGAGGAAAAACACTGGAATATTTAGAAGTGATGGGACATCCCTTCAACAGCTTGCACTCAAATGGTTCAGACATATACATCCATGTACATATATGTCCATGTACACAGAGAAACAGAGAGAGAGAAGGTAATAGGGTAAATTTAGTGAAGTGTTAAGAGTTGGGAAATTTGGGTGTGGGATATGGGAATTCATTATACTGTCCTTGCAACTTTTCTGAAAGCTTGAAATTATTTCAAAATAAATTATTACAAGTTACATGTATATATATATGTAAATTATAAATATAAATATGTATAGTGAACATGCGCAGCTCTCTCTTTCACATCTGGCCAGGGCATCCATTCAGGCAGGTGGTTTTCCTCCAGCAGTGAGCCGTTCTGGTTCCTGGAGGTTCTCTTCCTAATATCTCCAACCAAAACCTGAGGCCTCCTCTTCTCACAATCAGCATTTCTATCTACATTTGACAGAATTACTGAGGAAGCATTCTGTATTGGCTTGCCAGGGCCTCCATAGCAAATTGCCACAGGCTGAGAGGCTTAAACAACAGAAATCTATTTTCCCCATAGTCCTGGAGGCTGGAAGCCCAAGATCAAGGTGTCAGCAGGGCTGGCCTCTCCTGAGGCCTCTCTCCTAGGCTGGCAGATGTCACCTTCTCACTGAGTCCTCACAGGATCTTTCCTCTGTACACGCAGATCCTTGATGTCTCTTGTGTGCCCAAATTTCCTCATCTCACAAGGACACCAGTTAGGTGGGGTGGGGGCCTACCCTAATGGCTAATTTTAACCCAAAGGCTTCTTTAAAGTCCTGTCTCTAATACAGTCCCATTCTGAGGTGCTGGAGGTTAGGGTTTTCACATGATTCTGGGAGACACAGCTCAGCTCCTAATATGCTCTGTGCTGGATACCACACTGGTGTCTGGGTGTAGAGATGGCTAGACAAGGGCGCTCTGCTCATGTGGGTCACCAGCTGAGGCTGACCTGAGAACAACCTGGATCCACAAACGATGCACTGAGCAGAAGGCAGAGGAGATTGTGAACCCTGTTTGAAGAGTGGAGAAAGGGTTCCTTCACAGGGTGGTGCCATTTGAACTGGCCCTTGAAAGAAGAGGTTTTCACCAGACAGGGAAGGTCATTCTCTACAGATCAGAATTGTAAGATTTTAGTTCTAGTTCTGTATTAAACTATGAACCTGTTTGCCAAGGTTCAAGCGTTCACCAGCCATGAATATTCCCTGTGATATTCCATCACTTCGCACAACAGGATTCTCTCCTTACACTCTTCCATGTAATGATACACAGTATTTAAGATATCTTCATCCTCTGCTTATTTTCTGATAATATCTGGAGCTCCAACATCATGTTAGGGCTCCAGCATCCTCTTTCTCCTTTTGTCTTCCCATCTATCACTAAGAATTTTTCTTCTTCCTGACCTGCTTCTTCCTGTTTTCCTTTCTTCAGGGGCTTTTTGTTCATCACAAGTGTAAGGCTTTAGTCTGCCTTGAAGCACTCTTCCTATTAGCTAGGGGATTTTTTTTTTTTTTTGACAAGAAAGGTGTGTCTCAGCCCATTTTCTGTAAAATCTGTCATTGCCTAAGTGGTACCCTGCTGCTTGAGTCCTCGTTTGTCTCCATGGCAATGTTCTGAAATGATTCTGCTTGTGTGATTAAGTTCAAGGCCCACAAAATTATTTATCATAACAGAGTCGGCATATCCCACCAAGGTGCACACATACACACTCGGTGTGTAAATGAAGCCACGGTTGGGTTTGCATTCATTAAAAAAAATAACAGCACTTCCTGTGAAATGAATGGATAGCCCACTCATCAGCTGACTTCATTTACTCATCCTTCCGTCATTCATTTATGCATACAGGCTTAGTCAGGGAGACAGAGACTTAAATTTTTACCTCCTCCTTAGGAGATGGAGATGGAAATCAGGAATGGCTTCACTGAGGAGTGGTCAGTTGACCGCCAAAGGGAAGGGCTTTTCTGACAAAACCAACACATGGGCAAAGGCATGGAGATGTGAAGGAACATTCGCGATAACAAAGGAAAACGATCTGTCAGTCAGGTTGGGAAATGGGCTGGAGACGGGTGATGGAGGGAGGTACAGAGAGACACAGAGCTGGGGCTAGAGAGAGGGGTAGCAACAAGGTCCCAAGGGACCTGTAATAAAAGATTAAGGAGTCCGTGCTCCTTGAGCAACGAGGAGGATCTTTTTTTATTTTCCATTTATTTTTATTCATTGGAGGCTAATTACAATATTGTAGTGGTTTTTGCCATACATTGACATGAATCAGCCATGGATTTACATGTGTTCCCCATCCCTATCCTCCTTCCCGCCTCCCTCTCCATCCCATCCCTCTGGGTCTTCCCAGTGCACCAGCCCTGAGATCACCAGCCCACGTTGGATGCATGAAACGAGGAGGATCTTGAGAGGAAACGCAGCATTGCCAGGTTTACATTCTATCAATAGGAAGTCTTCTTCCGCCGCTGCCCTGGGGTCTCATTGAACAGTGAAGGCACAGAGTTAGAAAGAAGTCAGGGACAGGCAGTCCAGTGCTTAAGACTCTGAGTTTCCACTGCAGGGGGTTTGAGCCCTGGTTGGGGAACTAGGATCCCATATACCATGTGGCCAAAAAAAAAAAAAAAAAAAAGCCAGGGACAAGTTGATGGGGGCCTGAGAGGACCGAGACTGGAGGTGTGCCTGGGAAAGATTTAAGCACCACTTTAGAGGCAAGCCAGGTGGGACTTCAGGACCAATTAGATGGAGGAGTGAAGGAGAATACGAAGATTGTTTGATGTCCAAGAAAGAATAGGGTCGGGGAGAAGATGAAGAATTTAATTTGGGATATCCTCAGTGTAGGGAATCTCTGGACATCCAGGAATACAATCAGACACCCCAGTCTGCCACTTTCCCCTCATCTTTAATTCTCCATCATGGGGATAAAACAATCTGACAGCTAGTCCCCACAGACGTAGACTTACAATGTAAGGGTTAACATGTGACTTCCCCTTAGGAACCATATTTCCAGTTAGCAAGAGGGTACCACCTAGCCAATGTTAACCAAGCAAATGGCTTTCCTATAGTGAGATTCCCAGCAATGGGAAGGGCAAGTGGGGGACGTATTTCCAGGTAAGAAGATCTTGCTAGCATCCCTAAAATTACATTGTGGAGGCTACAACTAAAGCTCTCTTAGTGAAGAGACTGCTGTGAAAAGTTCACCTTCATTCCACAGAACCCTGTTCATATGGTTCTCTGAGCCATAGAGAAAGGGATCTTCCTCTTGGACAGAATTCTGCTCTCTTGGGCTGGGTTGATGGACAGCCGATGCCACAAAGCTCTGGGGTCACTGAGTTCAGGTCCTGGCTCCAGCATTTACTGGATATATGACCTTGGGGACAGCGTTTTACCTTTCTAGGACTGATTCCGACATTCATTAAATAGGGCCTCAGAACACCTGCTGCTCCTCTGGGGTGGTTGTGAGCTTGGATTTCAAGGAGATGGCTGCAGTAAACACGACTGCATCCGTCATCCTTACCACCGCCACCATTTATCTCAGTATCTTTCAACACCCAATTCACTTGGAGAAGCCTAATTTTCTCCCTGTTCATGGACTATTAGCTGCTCTGACAACTTTAGGTGATGAAAAGCCACCACTCGGTAGAGCTCTGAGCTGAGGCTGAGAGCCTGCGAACCCGGAGGTGAAGGCTGTGCCCCTCAACAGCCTGCAGGGGGCAGCATCGGGCAGCGTAAGATCTCCCCGGCTCGCTCGTAAAACGTCGGAGCAGGTCTGGGAAGGACCACGGAGGTGGCCTTAGAATTCAGACTCCAGCTGACAAAGGACCCGTGTTACTCCACGTGGGTCTGACATGCAGCCTCCTGGGGAATCGGGTCTTCGGTGAACAATGGAGCAGGGAAAGTGTCTTCTGCAAGCATCCCCAGCCCTCACAAATCCAACCGGGTTTTCCCCCCGAGCTCACACCAGGACTGACTACCGTTACCTGTCAATTTAGTGCTGATCTGACCTCGAAGAAGCAAGACTTGGCCTTACCTCCCCACAGGGGCCCTGATGCAGATGTCTCAACCCCCATGAGGCAAAGGGAGGGAGTGCCTGACAAGGCCAAGGTGGGTTGCCTGCCACCCCTACCCCCGCCACCCCCTCCCCAGCCCCAAAGCATTTTTAGTTTCGCACACCCTCAGCCCTGCAGGGGGAGTCCGGAGAAGGCAAAAGAAATAAAGGGACACAGCTCCAGCTCTCAGGAGCTAGTAATGTTGTTGAAAAGAGATGTAGACGGAAACGAGGAAGACACAAGGCTACCCAGGATCCCATGCTCGGGTTTTGATCCAGCCTGGTGGTGACTCCGCGTTCCTAAAGCCCAGGAGGCATGCTCAGGCTTAATGATTTCCTGTCATTTGTGAGTATGTTTACGTGGAAAAACAAAGAGGCAGAAGGCTTAGAATCAATCAAGACTGCCCCAAATATGGAGTGACTGTAGGGACGGACGATCCAAGCTGTGGGAATCTGGAGAAGGGAGCCACCAACAGAGGTGGCATGGAGTAGCCAGCCAGGGGCAAGGAACGTGGTCACTCCGAAGAGAGCCCCAGGCCTCGGTGCCAATGGGACACCCTCGTCACTCACTCTCCTACTGACTTTTCTGGGGAGGGGAACTGCTATGTCACTATGACATCACCTCCTTCCAGGAACCACTGAGTCAGCTTGGGGCCTGAGGCTGGACCACTCACTTCCTCCAACCCGGCAGGGGGGAGCACTCCCCCACCCCCGGCACAGCTGGGCCTGTTCCTTCACCACTGTGCTCCGGGACTCAAGAGTGGGTCAGCTTGGCAAAAAGACACACCGGGTGATGCCATCCGTGCCCACCTCCACTGGGATTCTCCTGCCGGGGAATAGGGGCCCCCGGTGCAGAGTCACAGCTGCTTGAGCTGAAGGGCAAGTGTCCCTGGGAGCGGGAGCATGTTTAGCTTTGTCAGTCACTTACAGCTCCTTGTGAGAGGGAAACGCTGTGACAGAGGAATCAGGAGGGATTAAGTAAAAGGGAGTTGAGGGCTGGCTGAAGTGGGATGGTGCAGAGGAACTCTGTGCCCAGTCACAGCTGAAGGCTGCCACAGATGGAGCCACACCAGTCATGGGCATCTTATCCAAGTAACTACTTCCTCAAAAGGCCGGGGCGGGCATGGGGCGCTTACCCACACAGGCAGTCTCATCCTTAGCCAGGAACGGGGCCAGGGGCTGGCTGTCTATAGCCCTGAGAAGATGACTTTCTCTTGCCCCTCCCCCAGCACAGTCACAGGTGCCTCCCCACCTCCCTGTGTCTAACCCTTCCCTTTCCCGTTAAGAGGATTCAAGCCAGAATCTGTCCGCACCACATCAGAGTCAATTTCATCTTGTCATTAAACCTGATGCTCTGTAAGCTGATCTTATGAAAAAGAAAATTAACCACAAGGCAGTAATGCAATTTTATAGCACTGCAAAGGTCCTAGCGTCTCCCTGTTCCCACTAACACACACACACACAATCTACTTTGATCTTTTCTTTTCCCACCTTTTATGATATTGTTTCACTTAATGCCAACAAAATCCTGCCAGGTAAGTATGGCCATCTTACAGACGAGAAAAGGTGAGGGAGATCCTCCAGGGTCACAGAGCTAGTGACTGACACACAGCCAGTCTTGGAAATGAGGTTTGTCTGACACTGAGGAGCTGGGATCTTTCCACTCAGACACTGTGATGCAACGTAAGAGCCTCTTCAGGGTCAGAAATTGTAAAATTAGAATTCTGTTTTGCAACCTGCAAAATCTTAAGGTTGGGAGATATTTTGAAGATTGTCCAGGCCTAAGTGGAAAGGGAAGCCAGGGTAGCCTGGTGTGCTGTAGTCCATGGGATCACAAAGTCAGCTACGACTTAGTGACTGAACAACAACCAGGTCTGTGACCCAGACAGATGTCTGAATCTCCTGCATGATGTCCTAGCTACAGCTTAGATACAGCCGCTCCAGGAAAGACATTTTGTCCTGATTCAGACCATGGCAGCTGAAAATCACTAGACAGCTCTTTGGGGTTTCAGGCTGAAATCTCTCTCCCTATAGTGTCCATACATCAAAACTCCCCTTGAGACCATGGAGGAACCAAGCAGTGAGTCACTCCTGATCTCTCTTTGTCCTGACTGCCCATTCTCGATTCCTTTTAACCTATTCTCACCTGGCAGTTTCTCACCACTCTCCTGGTAATGGGATCTGCTTTCTCTGTTCAGTCTCAAGGTGGGACACCAGTGTGACCACAGTGCTCCAGAAGTGAGCCGACCAGCCCAGAGAAGAATGAGACCAGACCATCAGTTCAGTTCAGTTGCTCAGTCATGTCTGACTCTGCAACCCCATGAACCACAGCATGCCAGGCCTCCCTGTCCATCACCAACCCCTGGAGTCCACCCAAACTCATGTCCATTGAGTTGGTGATGCCATCCAACCATCTCATCCTCTGTCGTCCCCTTCTCCTCCTGCCCTTAATCTTTCCCAGCATCAGGGTCTTTGCCAATGAGTCAGCTCTTCGCATCAGGTGGCCAAAGTATTGGAGTTTCAGCTTCAACATCAGTCCTTCCAATGAACACCCAGGACTGATCTCCTTTAGGATGGACTGGTTGGATCTCCTTGCAGTCCAAGGGACTCTCAAGAGTCTTCTCCAGCACCACAGTTTAAAAGCATCAATTCTTCGGCGCTCAGCTTTCTTTATAGTCCAGTTCTCACTTCCATACATGACTGTTGGAAATACTATAGCCTTGACTAGACGGACCTTTGTTGGCAAAGTTATGTCTCTGCTTTTTAATATGCTGTCTAGATTGGTCATAACTTTCCTTCCAAGGAATAAGACCAGACTATATAAACCTTTTATTTTTTTTCATGAGACTTACTATTTCACACTGGGAACTCACTTTGATCTTATCATGAATGAAAACCCTAAGTGCCTTTCTCATGTACTGTCCCAAAGCCACATCCTCTCCTGGCGCTTGTCCCACTGGGTTTGGGGGTGTTCATGTCCTGTTTCGTTCTTGTAGGCTAGGCCTAACATCTACCACGGGCAACCTGGCCATCTCCCTGCTTCATGGACCCCCGCTCCATGCTTCCTGGCACCGCTGACTCACTTCGGCTCAGCCACGGGCTCCTCCGGTCCCAGCTCTGGCTGTCCGCACCGAGAATCTGCCCAGAGGTCCCGCTGACCTAGTCATTGGGGTGTGACTCTTAATTCCCAGCTTCCTGATGCATCCCTGGGGGTCATCTGGGAGGTCCTGGACACACCCTCATGCACGGCTCCTGGAAGCAAGGGCCACTGTCTCAGGCGCTCCCAGTGCTGAAATGCAACAGTATTTCTACTGTGCTGTGACTGCCCTACACATTCTCCTCCCAGCAATCCACATGTGAAGTGGGCATAAGCCCCTCTCCTCCCCAGATTCTACCACCCCGCCCACTCCACCCTGAATCTGTGGGTAGGGGGCAGGTCACACAGCATCTTACCCTACATCCTCATTCCCTGAGTCTCTCTCCGAGCTTCTCCCAGCACCAGATGGGCTGTCTTCTGTCTTGGGAGGCTAGTACTGCCTTTGTGTTGAACCCTCTGTTCTCTGCACCCCAGCTGGACATGTCACCCTATGCTCTAATCTCCATACTGTACTCTAGACACAGAAAAGGGATCTTCATGGAAAGTAGAAAACCTCCCTCTCAGCAACCCGGCTTTTTTTTTTTAATGGCCATGCTCTGTGGTTGCAGGATCTTAGTTCCCCGACCAGAGATTGAACCTGGGCCCTCAGCAGTGAAAATGCAGAGTCCTAACCAGTGGACCTCTAGGGGATTCCCAAGGCTTTCAGAATTATTGATTATTCACTTCCTATGGACTTGGACTTGTAATATTCTAATTAGAAATGCAAAGCTGGGCAAGACTTTTTTGACCTATGATGGATGAGTCTCCCCAGAAGCCACAAGTCCACTAGTTCAGTGTGTAGGAGCGTCTGCATTACTGAGACTGAAAATCCATTATTCTAATATCTCAGAAATAATATCTCACTTTTTCTCATGACTCAAAACAAACATTTAAAAGAACTTACTTCTTTTCGATTCCCCTATGCAGACATTCAGTCTCCTTACCTCCAAATTCTTCACACGTCCCAAATTCTCTTCTCCCAGACCTGTACTTGACCCTTCATAAATACACCCTTAAGTTAGCTGCTTCACTCATCAGCCATCCCACCCAGTGGCATAAAGGTCACACCCCTGAAGGTGTGCTCTCATCGGCTCACATCAATGTATTTTCAACCCAGGTGTTAGCGTATTTAAAACCAATTGAACTGTTATTATTTTCACTCCAGCCTTATTAACACTCAATCCACTTAATGAGGATGGGAGATGGGGCTTGTTGTTTGTGTAACCCACATAGCCCAATTCGTTATAAGAATAGATGCAACAAGTTCCTAAGAAAAGAGAAAGGAGATAAAAGGCAGGGAGGCCACGCAGGCCTGACAGAGTCACGGTAGGAGCTGGGTTTTACCATGTGCTGGGAGGTGACATGAACTGATGACAACTGTCAAACATCGCTCTGGTTGCTGTGTGGAAAAAAGCAGTGGGGATTGGGGCAGGGGAGGCAGTGGGAAGTAAAGTCAGAAGGCAACTACTGGGGAGTTTGGGGTTTTTGAGCATGAGTCACCCATTCCTCTTGCTGCTTGACCCCACGATAAACCTTTATTTGCTCCAAAAAAAAAAGAAGGCAGACTATCCCACTTGACTCCCTGAGAAGATGGAGGCGATGGAAGAATGGAGATTCAATCTGAAGGGAGCTCTATGTTGGAGGCAGGACTGACCTGCCTCATATGGTTGTCGTCAGACTTTAGGGAAGTGCGTGAGGAAGCACCCCACACTGGAAGTCTCGGAGAGACAGACTGTGGTGAGGGGACATGGGGGGGGGGGGCACTGACAGGTATCTTACTTCATGTGTGGGGGGGAGGGGTGGTGAGCACATGTGCACACATGCAAATAATTTGGGCGCGAGCTGAAAGCCCTCTAGAAAGATCCAGTAGGGATGGGGTAGGAAGAGGTGGAGGTGCACCAAATACTAACAACCTGAAAACTGAAAGAAGCTGTGCTTCTGGCCATGACATCATCGCTTCCCTCGTAAAGTGCTGATGGGGTATTTCCCAGTCATAACAAAGGAATGGTAAAATTAACTACCCATCCCAGCCAAATTCCTTTCTCCTATTGTTTCATCCTAAGTGGGGAGTTTTGAAGTGACAGCACAGTGCACAGCATGGGAAGTTTCAAGCCATAGGTGGGCCTTTCTAGATAGATCTGTGAAAGAAGTGGTTCTGAGTTCCTAAAAGTGACCTATAAATAGAACCGTGGAACACAACTCACTAGGAAGTTACCCCCCAGATAACACACACACACACAGTGCCACAAATCAACTTTTTCTCACCAATCAGTATCCCTGCTACTTACTCATGCTCATGTTTGTGGCCAAGAGTGACACTCCAGGATTTATTTTCTTCTGTAATTTTGCCCAGAAGGGTTTAAGCTGTTAGTTTTTGTGCCAGTTCATAGTAGAATGGGCCAGAGGAATCACGGCAGGAAGCATTTTTAAGAGTCTTTTAAAGATAGCCATTCCTCCTTTATGAGCAAAGTCTAGAGAACGTGTTTTATTTTAGGGTCAAGGGTGAAAACAATTTTGCTTTTAAAGACCTATAAATGTAACTAATGCAAGATTTCCCAGACCCTGCCAGTCTGAGACACGAGAACAAGAGGAATGCATACTGGGCTGGTTCTGAGTCACACCTGTTCTAGTCTCCCTGGTGCCACGCCCCACCCCCAACCCAGGATTTCTGGACATCTTCAGAACTCAGGGTTTCAGAGAGGGCAGTGGTCAAGAGTGCTGACAGATGGCAGTTCCACTGGTAGCTGGACATATTAGCCTTGGTTTCCTCTTCTGAAAACTGGGAAATGTAAAACCAGAAAGTGGGCATCTCACGTCAAGGTACTTTCTAAGGAGAAAATGATCTCACATCTATAAAGGACTGAAGTGCGGTACCCAGCACCTAGGAAGTGCTCAGTAATAATACCCATCTGTATCTACTACTATCATCATCAGTACCCATCCCTCTTCCCCCAGAGTGGACACCCCCGCTTCCCCTGCACCCTGACTAAGACATTTTTTCCAGGCCGGGTTTAACCACGCCTTGAGTCCAGCTGAGGTTCTCAAGAATCTCTGCAGTCTTCACACAGCCATGCCCCAGCAGACATGCCCAGGCATGTCCCCTCCCCCCTCAGGCTCAGGCTGAGCTGTCCCCACATAAACCCAGAGATGGAGGAACGCACCAGCAGAAACACACCACTAGCAACCCTGCCCCTCCCTGTCCCTAGCTGCTCCCTCCTACAAGGAGTGCCACCCCAGGCCCCCAGGACAGGAGACCAAGGCTCTGAAGAAACTGGCTGCTGGCAGGGATGCCAATAAAGAGTGAGCTTTCTCGAAAGTCTCTGAAGTTGTCAGTGGGCCTCCAGAGCCATCGATGGTGAGAGCCAAAGATAAGTCATCTCTGATAAAATCAGGTAAATGGGAGGAAACAGCTGGGGGCACAAGGACATTATGAGTAGCTGAGGAAAGGCCAAGGATGACCCAGCAGCTTCCCCAGTTCCTCCCCCACGAAAGCCCAGCATTGTCAACACAAAGTCAGAAAAACACTGAGGCAGCATTCCCTAAACTGAGTTAAATGCCAGCTCTGTCATTTGTGGAGTGACCTTTGACAAGTTTCACATCTTCTGGGGGAACCACAATTTCCTCATTTAAAACCAGGAGAGCCGCCTGCATTGCATGTCCATCTTCAATGAGGCCATTGCCATTACTTTCACCTGGGCTATGTTCAGTGGGCTCACCCTTTGCCTCCTCTGAGCACCTGCTGTGTGCTTGGGGCTACTGGGCCTGGGGAATAAAGGGCAGCACAAAATACCCCCCAAAACATGCCACTTCAGCATAAGGACTGTGTTGAGCAGAAAGCAACTGAGGGAAAAAACAAGAAAAGCTCTCTGCCTTCTCATTTGCCCAAAGTGTTAGTCGCTCAGTTGTGTCCGACACTTTGCAACCCCATGGACTGCAGCCTGCCAGGCTCCTCTGTCCATGGACTTCCCCAGGCAAGAACACAGAAGGGGGTTGCCTTTCCTTCTCCAGGGGATCTTCCCAATCCAGGAATTGAACCCAGGTCTCCTGCATTCCAGGCATATTCTTTAACGTCTGAGCCACGGGGAAGCCCAAAAGCAGAACATAAATTTATAAAGATGTTCCCCACCCACAACCAGGAAGGTCAGGAGTTAATCACCAAAGACAACTCTAGACCCTTATCAGCCCAGAGAAGCCACCAGAGGAATCTCCATCAAAAGCTCCACTAACCAGCTGTTATCTTCCTTTAGTTTCCCCATGTTCCCACAGTTTGCCACCTTTGGAAACCTACAACCCTTTCCCTTTGTCTTCTCGTTTTTCTACAAAGGCATTGTTCTTTTGTTAAAATGCTCCGTAAGTCCAGGGTCCACCCACCCTTTGAGTTTCCCTTCCCTGAGTTCTCCCATTACAATGCATGAGGCCTCATAAACTTCCATTTATTTTTGTCTTGTTCATCTGTCTTCGTAGGTCTAAACTGTGGGGCCCCAGTGAACGTAGCTAAGGCAGGTGGAAAAAAAGAAGAGTTTTCCCTCTTCTACAAGAGCAGAGACCTGTGGGCAGGAGGGGTCTCATTCCCACGCCAGTCTGCAAACAAACCAGTTGGTGGATCAGTGGCCTTCAGCCCTGACTGCCATTTAGAATCACCTGGGGGAGGATTTAAGATGCCAATGCCCAAGCCAATCTCCGGACCCACAAAATTAGAAACTCTGGGGGTGTTCCTGCTCTTCCCATTTCAGAGAAGTTTCCCTTCTCCCTTCACTGGACAGTTTCCTGCTTACCTCCCACCTTAGATGAAATGTGCTTTCTCTGTGAGGACATCCTAATTTCCCTAAATCTGGGTTACGGGCCCCTCCTATGCTGTCCTTGCCCATGTCTGCATCTATACCCCCAACTCTAGCTCCTCAGGGGTGGGGCCTTTCACCTATCCATCCTTTATTTGACACAGAGTAGACACTAGGGCTTCCTGGTGGCTCAGATGGTAAATAATCTGCCTGCAATGCGAGAGACCCAGGTTCAATCCCTGGACCGGCAAGATCCCCTGGAGAAGAAAATGGCAACCCACTCCAGTATCCTTGCCTGGAGACTTCCATGGACAGAAGAGCCTGGTGGACTACAGTTCATGGGATTGCAAAGAGTCAGACATGAGTAACACTTTCACTTTTAGACACTAGATACCTACTTACTGGCTGAAAAGAATGAATGGATCTTATTTCCATTATAATTTGCTTTTCCCAGAGCTCTGCCTTCTCACTAAGAATTGGAATGAACCCAAATCCAAAATTTGATTTCATCTCGCCCGTGCAAGGTGGAGAGTATGAGAGGAGACCAAGAATTGGTGAAATAAGGGAACAGGAGTAGTCAACAGCTAGGGGTCTGCTCCTTTCCCGTTCCTGCAGAGATAAAGCCAGCAGAAGGAAGCCGTGTCTCTTCCCTCCTCACCAACGCAGGGTCACTGCCATGGCCCCTGAGCCAAAGTGCCACCCTGCCCCACTGCCAGCCTCTCCACTCCTGCGACAAGGTGGGTGAGGTCTCCCCTGGGAAAAGCAGAGTGACTGGGCCCTGCAGGAACACCCCTCTAGGGAGATTCTTCATCTGTAACTTCCCTGAAGGCTCAAGGGGCCACATCTGGGGCAGGTACTGCGTGGCTTTGACCCTGAGCGCCAGCTGGTGACTGGGCCCCATGGCTCCCAGGGCATCGAGGGTTTGGTGGCACTGGGAGAACACAAAATGTAAAGCCAGTCTGTGAGCGCAGCACCTCCGGGGAGAATTAAGAAGCTGAACGGTCAAGGTGAGGCTCTAGGGTTGATTATCTGGGCGCCCTTGCTGCTCACCATGGCCACCTGGACGTCCAGACAACTGACCTCACCAGGTTCAAAATCAACTCTCCTTTCTGTCCCCTCCCCCATCCCCCAAAGCGCCTTCTCTCTGTGACTTCCCCATTTCTATAAATAACCTCACCATCCTCCCAGCTGACATTTCAGTCATTTTTTTTTATTCCTCCCAGGCCCACAACTCTCTGGCCCACACATCTCCCCTCCGCTCTCCCAGCCTCCCCACCGCTCACACAAAAGTCTCCTACCTCAGCCCCTGCGGCTCTCTCATCGCCCCACTTAGACCACTGCCAGGACAACCCTGACCCTTTGATGCCCCAATCAAAACTTTCACGGGACCCCCTCCCCCGGACCTTCTCCTGAAGAAAACACAACCTCCACAGTGGCATTCAGACTCCACAATGGCCCCCACATGCGTCCCTGCCCGGATCTGCTTCCACACTGTGCCCACACCCCCAGAAGAAGCATCAGCCTTCCAAACATCTAAGTCCTGCTCATTCTTTGGGGCGATTTCAAAATCGTTTTCCACAGAGCCCCTCCTGCCCCTGGTTAGGGGCTGGGGCTCGGCCTATGCTGGCCCCTGGCTGCAGCTTGCACGGAGGATTTGCCCTGTACCAGCCGAGCGGGTGGGCGGGAGGCCTTGAGCCTCTCGGGGCCAGGCTTCCTCCCGGTCAGAGATGCTATGGGGACAGCACATCATGAGCACTTACTTAATAGCTGTGGACACAAAGCCCCTTCTCTTCTTTCTTCAGGGGGCTCAGCTGTGCCAGCAGGAGCCCACCTGCAGACACACGTGAATGGGCACCTCCCGTGGAGCCCTGCTCATTTCAGCTGTCCGTCAGCCACGTCTGGTGATCTCCTGGATGGGGGCTTCCTCCAGGGGCACCAGCCTCTCTGGCATGAGTGCTCCTACCCTGCTCCTCACAGCCCCTCACTGAGCCTATGAGAGCCCAAGCCAAGGTCAACTCCACAACACCCACCTCCGATCGGGGTACCCCCGCCACCCCCAGAGCTTCAGAGTGCTTCCAGAGCCACCAGTTGGTGATCTTCAAGTGACTTGAATAGAGAGGAAAAAAAAACACTGCATGTTGCTTGATGCTAAATGGACCTCTTTGCACTAAATCAATCACTTAGCTGTGTGCCTTCCCAGCGCTTCAAGCATGCAGTAGCTCAGAGCAGATTTCCCACTTCAAGGAGGTAACGGTGACTGGTCCCACTTTCCAGATGGGACAGGAAGACAGATGCTGGTAAGGCCGTGGGCAGATGACAGGATGGCTTTCTGGTAATGCAAGAGTGGGGATGCACACGCCGGGTCCGGAGAGGGAGGCAGCACGGCCTGGAAGAAGCCCAGGAAGGGGGATGCGAGCTGAATTCTGAGAGGGCTCCAGGAGCAGAGTCTGACAGGAGCAGTGCCAGGGGAGGAAGGCTTCCAACCCAGGGCCGGTTTGTGTTGTCCGCAGGACAGAAAAAAGACCATTTTCTGTGTCCTTCATGACTTCACCGAGGGAAAAATGCGAGTCTATAGGAATACCAGAGAAACACAAATCCGCACACTCATTGGTATTTCTGTCTGCTGCATGTATGCCCTGCTGCCTGGGGGCCTGCATGGAGGAGGAGGGATATTCTGCCACCTGACAGAAGACAGTTCCCTCAAAGCCCACTGTAAATCCCCCAATGTGAGGTTCTTTAAATTCACTTTCCCTGAGGGGCCCAGGAACACATACTTTTACTCTCCAAGTGCACACATCAAAGCACATGTTTGTCAACACTTTTCTCCCCAGCCCTAGAGACCAACCATCACACCCCTTTCCAGAAGTCTGCGGTCAGTGGCGGTTCTGACTGGGACCCCAACTTGCACAGCTGCCGGGCAGGGCGGGGCAGGACCCCAGGCTGCTGTGACCGGAAACCCAGCCTGCTCTCTCAGCCACCCCCCTCCCGTCACCTACAGCCCACAGGCTCTCACTTCCTCTTTCCTAGAACAGAAATATTCTGGCAAAACAGCTCTGCACGTTGCATGTGGAGACACTTGGTATACCTTTGCCTGCTCCTGGCCTCCATTCTTTCCTGCATAGTTACATCCCCACTTCCAGCCCACTCAGGTCTTCCCTGAGTCTGTCTCCCGCTCTCTCTTTCCTTTTTAGCTTTCCTACCAAGACTCTGAGAGCACCCACTCCTTCTGTGTTTTCTTCCCTCTTCCCCTACCCCCTCTCAGGCTTCAGTCCCTCTGTCTTCATCCCCTTCTTCCACCTCCACTCCTTTCCTTTCTCCCTAATTCTGAAGCAAGCGGTCCAGAGAATCTGTCTTTGCCTCTCCTCTCCCCGCTCCTCCCCCAGGCACACAAAAGGGGACAGAGGCACCAGATGGCCCTGGTGCTAGCAGCCGGGCTCAGGGGGCCTGCTGCCCCACAGAGGTCCCCGCTGGGCCTGCAAGCTAGTCCAAGCTGCTGCCCGGCCCAGCCGCCCAGCTGGCAGAGGAGCAGGGCGCGAGGCCAGCCTCCGCCACATGAGGCCAGCTCCCCCTGCCCAGCCTGCCCCTGGGCCAGCCCTCAAGGCGGGGGAGGGGGAGCGGGCAGACTCACCAGCTGAAAAGCAGAAAGTGTCCCCAGGTGTCTGAGCCTCAGTACCAGAGTGCAGGGCCCAGTGGCCTATGGGGACACTGGGATTTCCCAGGAGGGATAGGAGTACCTGGCAATCTGCTCTTTCTATGGAACAGGCTGTGCCAAGGAAGGGCCTCAGCGATAGGCGAGAGGGCCACAGAGGAGTTCACTGTCCGCCCCCCCCCCAAAAAAAAACTTAGATGATGCAGCAAATAGTGTTAATAGCTACCATTTATCTAATAGTTAGTTGAGTGAGTGAGTGAGAGCTGCTCAATCATGTCCGACTCTTTGCAACTCCATGGACTGTAGCCCGCCAGGCTCCTCTGCCCATGGGATTCTCCAGGCAAGAGTACTGGAGTGGGTTAAGCTAAGTCATTACTGCAGTATCCCAAGTCCTTCAGTAATCCCGCAGGGTAAGTATTTGGATGTCCACTTTACAAAGAAACTGAAGCTCAGAGAAGTTCAATGACACATCCCAAGCATAGCCAGAAAGCCAGTTAGCATTGTTTAAAGTCTCTTTGCTAAGCTAATGTTCCAAACATGGGTGCCTTCTCTCTCTTTTTGCTCCATTTGCCCCACTAAGGCCTTCGGGAAAGCCACGTGGTGCACAGCAGAAGTTTCCAATCCCAGCCATGATGAATGCCTGAGGGACTTTTTAAAAACCAAGATCCCAAGACCTCTCCTCTGGAGATTCTGATGTGCACCCAGCCTCTCCAGGAGACACTTAATGCAAGAGCAGCCTGTGAAAGAGGCAGCCTGAGTTTCCTTTGAGAAAAGATGCTTTGATCCCTCCTGGCCTCAGTTTCCTAGTACAAAAACATGAAGATAATGTTTACTTCACCAACACGTCACGAGTATCGTACGGTGCCTGGCCTGGTGCCAGGAGTACTGTCGATGAGCAGTTGATGTCAGCTCTCTCTCACTTCCCTCTAGAAACTTGAGGTTCCAGAGTCCAGACTTTAGAAGTCTCAAGAGAAAAGGGCGAGGTTCACAAATATTGCACATGATACCCTGACCTTTGAATTGTGCCTGAATAAAGGTCTGTGCACCCTGCCCCCCAAGTCACCAGCTCCCCCAGGACTGCAGGCAGTCTTGACAACAAGCCAGCATGGGCTAGGTGATTTCCAGGGGTGGGGCCTCTGCTCTCAGAACTTCCATGGAAAGGGCTCAAAAGTGATCTATTTCATCTACGAAAGGTCAAAGCCCAGCTTTGCTAAGAGTTTCTGTCTGTCTGTGAGTGTTCCCCAGCCTGCCTTCCCTCATCCACCGAAGCACACACATCCAGAGACACCTTATCGGCTGCCCGCTCTGGAGAGCAACAGGCTCAGCCCCAGGTCCAAGCCCTCCTGCCCTGTCCAGCCACCATCAGCCCCTCAGGACACTCTCTCCTGCCAGCCTGGGGCACCTCCTAGCCCCTGACCCGAAAACCACTTGCCCACTTTGAAAGGCAATGATCCCTGAATTTTCTTAAGGTCATGCAAAGGGGGTTCTGCAGTGGCTCAACAGGAGCAAACATGAAAACTTCTAGAAAAGAGAGGAACTGGAAGAATGGGGAGAACTAAGTGCTGTGAACAAAGATGGAAGAGGTTCCCCGAAGCTTGTGCTCACGTGTGGGGGCTCCCTCACGTGACTTTCAGGAAGGCCTCCTCCAGGAGAGAAGACAAAAGAAGAAGAGGAAGGAGCAGGAGGAGGTGAGGGGGAGGGGGAGAAAGAGAGGAGGGGGGAGGGAGGGAGGGGGAGGGAGGGGGAGGAGGAGAGAGGGAGGGGGAGGAGGAGAGAGGGAGGGGGAGGAGACAGGAACTGCAGTTGTAAACAAGGTAGCCCAGTGACCACAAAGTGGGAGTAGCCCATTTCCAGATGACCTTGGCAGTGAGGATCACGTGAGGAAGTCTGAGTGCACACCCTGACTTCAGAGAGTCGCCAGCTAGACCATGAGAGGCGGAGGGTGGGCAGCAGCGCAGGGCCGCTCTGAAATGCTCAAGTTCCTCCTCGTCCAGCTCCTCCAACTGGGCCAAGCTCTTCCTGCCCTGAGACTTGAACGGGCTGTACCTCTCCACTACAGACTGTGTCCCTGCCCATGCTCTGTGCCTTGGGATGAATGTGGCACTTATCTCCGAAGCATGGATTTTATTCAATTATTTGGTGAGAGGCAATGTTTTGATTAAACATTTAGGGGTTTTATTTTGCAATAGGTACAAGATGTATGTGAATTTTCAAGATAAGATAGGAATCTTTCAGAAATGTCCCACCTGTAGCCATCTTTATCAACAGCCCAATGGGTGTCTACTCTCTCCCGATGTTCAGAGGTATCACCAGGAAGAGTAGAAGGGTGAGCGGTTCGATGCACAGGCTTGAGCACCAGACTGCCTGAGTTCACATCCAGGTACTGCCGGCATGACCTTGCACAAGTTGCTCAACCTCTCTGTGCCTCCGTTTCCCCACCTATGGAGTTGGGCTGACAGTAATGGTACCTACTTCCTAGGACATGTGTGTGAAGTGTGCAGGGTATGTCAGCTGTTTCATTCCCCAGGACACTTGATTCCATGCCACCTGGAACGACCTTCTCTTCCCAGCAAGAGCACTGGTAGCACTGGGAGGAAGGACAGGGAAGCCTGGCATGCTGCAGTCCATGGGGTCACAAACTGGGACACAACTGAGCGACTGAACAACGTTGGGAGGGGGACAGTGATCGGTGCTCTTGGGCGTGACCAGTGGGCTCCAGGCACCAGCAATTTCCCTCCCGACACCCAGGCCCCCAGGTGGCTCCGGGGGCTCTCACATCAGGCCGCCGCCCCTGCTGCCCGCTTCCTTTATCTGCAAGGTGCTTTACTCACCGTCACTATCTTCCCTTTCCTACTAACTCTGCCCATCCTCAGGGTCAGGGCTGGGAATGAAATGAGTCAAGGCTTAGAGCATAAAATTTAAGGAGACTTACACTCAGCGTTGTGCGAGTGCTCCTAGCTCAGGTCAGGTGTCACCTCCTCCAAGAAGCCCTCTCTGAACCCCATCCATCCAAGTCTTCTTGGATGTCCCTCACCTCTGATCAAATTCCATGGCAACTGCCCATTGACTAGCTGGCTCCCCCGCCAACCTATGCTCCTGAACGTCGGGCGCATAGTACCTTCCTTTCTCCTCCAGCAGAGCCTCACACTTGCTGAGCCAGGGAAGGAAGGCAATGAATGTCCGGTGGATAAAGATAGAAGGAACCTTTCTAGAGGAGACCCTGAAGCCTGGCAAAAGTAAAGTAATATGCTAATTGCCCAGGTGGGGTAATGAGACTGGAGGGAGGAGGGAAGAAGGGGAGAGTAGAGGAAACGGGGATGGCTTACGGCAGAAATGGCCCCCATCTGAGGGGCAGACACCCAAGAAGGAGGGCGAATACTTCCTCGTTCCTGAAAGATATGGCACTCTGGAACTCACTCTGCTCCTTCATTCACACAACAATCCTTAACCAAGGACCTGCTGGCACGAGAACTAGAGCAAAGAGCCAGAGGGGGGCAGGACCCACCCCCAGGGCTCCCAGGAGCCCCCGCCACCGCCTCCACGGAGCCAGCTCTTTTTCTCCTTCTCTCCACGCTGATACACACCACTCAGGCCTGGGCCCTCTGTGCCTGATGCTGACCTGAGCCACAGGGACCTCAGTCTTCAGAGCCACCAGTGACAATCCTACTGTAGGAAGTGTGCTTCCAGGGAGACACCACGAGGTGTGCTGAACACACACAAGAAAAACCAGGAGGTTGAGTTGTGGGGTCTTGGGCGTCCTCTCATCCCTGGTCCGCTATCCCTTAGCCCCTCCCTTGCCACAGTCCTGGTAAGCTCCTAAATGGCCAAAAGTCAATCCCCACACTGGAAAACTGGCCTCCCAACAGGAGAGGCCCCAGGAGGCAGTGGGAGGAGCAGAGCGTTGCCTGGATTTGAACCCCAGGTTTGGCAGGCAACTGCTAAGTGACTGTGGCTGTACCATTCAGGCTGTCTGTGGCCCAGCCCAGACCTACTGCTTAGATGACATATGTGAAGGCCCATCACTTCCCACTGGAGGCTTCAACAATTGCTAAACCTGTTCCTTTGAACAATGAACTCCATGATTTATCTGGATAGCTTTATAAATTTTCTTTTTGTAATGTTGCAGTGTCCCCACCCCAACTTAAAAGCACTATATTCTTAGGTTGTTCCTCTGTCAGATAACCACTACAGTGGTCAAGCTCCAGATCATTCCACCTCTGGTGAGCAGAGAGCCAAGCTCCACTCTGGGGACAGATAGCACAAAGGCTGGGGCAACCATCTCCACCCCGGGCATCTGGAAACATTAACCAAAAGGGGGGAAGCTCAGGTTAGGTCAGAAGACACATATGGGAGTTGGGGTAGTGAGTGGTCATGACTGAGACAGAGGGCAGCCTGGGGAGAAAAGCCAGCTTGAGAAAACTCACAGGCATGTGTGGCTCACGTGGGAACCGCACACAGGTCCTGGGCCCAGGGCCCTGGAGAGGAGATATGGCATCATGGGTGATCAAGGTCCAGTCCAAAAGAGCCTTTTATTTTAAATAATGGGTTTGTATTTATCCTGAAAGCTACAGAGAGCCACTCTCCAGCAGAAGGTTGGATGAGCAAGGTAGGGGGGTGGGGGATGGCTCCAGGCAGAGGCCACTGTAATGAGCAGCCTCATTAATTGTTAGAGCCTGGATTAGGACAGTGACCCAGGAACGGGAAAGAGGAAGTGGAATCAGGAGATATTCAGACGGTAAGAAAAACAAATACAGAAAGCAGAGATGAGAGAAGGGGTGGTATCTAGGATAACTTCCAGATTTCAGGCAGCTAGACCAATGGCCATTTACTTAGGCCGGGAACCCAGGAGGAGATGGTAATAGTGAACTTGGTTTTGGATAAAAGAAGTTTGAAATATTTGAATGACATCTAAGTGGTGTCCTATAGAACTAGCAAGCGACAATGAGTTCACTGAGTCTGATGAGTACTCTTAGGGCCCCCAGGTTCTGTGTTCTCATCTGTAAAATGGGGGTGATACGTACTTCCTAGAATGATTGAGAGACTGCTGGCTAAATAAGAACCATGGGAAAGCGCGAAGCCCCCCAGCTGGCACATGGTGGGAATTCCATGAATATTTGTTGAAACTGGAGGTGATGGTGACCATGGATGTTTCTTTGTTTGAATACCTTTACAGAACATGTTCATCATGGTCTCCTAGGGGCAGTTCTGGTTATATGGAGAGGATCATGGTCAGGTGGCCAGGAGACCAGCCACTGAGCTGGGAGCTCTTTGCATCCACCTCCTCAGCTCCCACACCAGGGATATACCTCACCTCTTCTCACCTCCCTGCCCTGACAACATTCCAGAGACTAGGAGGTGATCTTCCACCTGACTCAGGCAAACTGACATGCAGAGGCCCCAAGGCACATCTTGCCCTGGGAAGATAAACAGGTTTTTATTACCTCCACCTTAGGACAAAGCCCCAGCCTCTGGCTGCTGTAGGAGGCGCATTCCCAGGAAGAAAAAGTGACCTCCAGTAGAAGTGTGCATGTGACACCTAGACTGTGAGCTCATTAAGGGGAGGGAACCGAGTCCCTCAGGCCCCCTTTCCCCCTGGCACCCAGCACCATTCCCATCTGAGTACACCACGGTCAAGGAAGGTTTATTGAATTTTCATTCCTTTGTGATTTGTTTCTGTTTCTGAGCCAGGGGTTCCGTCCAGGTGAACAAAGTTAGACACACTCCACAGAATTCAAGAGGAAAATGCCATGCGTACCCGGTCAAGGTTGACAGAGCTGGAAGCTAACAGGCCCCACGGCTGTGCCCTCCTCCTTCCCTGCTCTGCTCCTGCCCCAGCCTGTCATGCTGAGGGTCCTGGGAGTAGACTCCTGAAGCAGGCCAAAGACAATGCTGTAGGTCCTTTAACAGAGAAAATTCAGTTCACTGGCCCCCAGATTATACCACCCGGAAAGCTCCAAGGGCTTTCTCCTTCCCGATGATCTGAAACTCTGGTCTATGGAAGGGCTTCCCTGGTGGTCCAGCGGTTAACACTCTGAGCTTCCACTGCAGGGACCACAGGTTAGATTCCTGGTTGGCAAACTAAGATCCCACGTGCCTCGAGGCACGGCCAAAACAAGAAAAACCCCTAAAACCTCTCGTCTATGGAGCCCAGAACAGTGCAAAAGGCACTAGGGTCTGCCTAACATACCCAAAGGGACCTGCCACTAAAACAAGCCAACTGACACAAGCCCACCTGCCTCCTCTCTTTATCTTCTCTTCCGCTGGGTCACCTCTTAGACCTCTCTAGCCAGTACCAGGCAGCCACCCAGAGCTGCTTCTCAATTGGCAACAGCAGTAACACACCTGAACTCAGCCCCACGCCCTAAAGAGCAGCTGTGGCATTTCAGCAAGAGGGTGGCTCCCAGACCAGCTTCCCTTCCCCCATGCCCCCCTCCTCCGGGCTGACTGATTCTCTTCTTCAGTGACCAGCCTCTGACACCCCCCTCCTGACTTCCCTCCACCTCCACCAGGTGAGCAGTCAGTCATCCAAGGTCTACACGTGGAGAACAGCTGCTTCAGATTTCAGAGATTCTGGAGGCCTGGGGAGACTTTCCCAAATGAGATCCCCACTTCCTGCGCAGAGTCCCAGTTGCCTAGCAACTGCAGGACGCGCTCTGGGAAATCTGAAGCTTCGCCCCCAGCCCCCTGTGCAGTGATGAGCTGGTGTGGCCCACCTCCGAGGGCGTGCGCTGCAGCTGATAATTATCGGGTGGGGGGGTGGGTAACGATCATAATCCCGGACCTGCTATTACTGTGTTTACCGAGGAGCGATTGCCACAGGAGCTCACACCACTGGCCTTTCCCAGGCCCTCACCCTTCCCGCCCAGTGCTGACTAAGGGAGTAGAATTAGCCTCGGGCTGTTCCCAGGAGTAGAAGCCACAGTCTCAGAGAGCCCCGGGGCGCTCCGACACCGGTTCTACCACTTATGCTGCTCCCCAAAGCTGAGAGCGGCCCCCAAAGAAGCAGGAGGAAGGCTGGGAGTGAGGCTCAGGCCACACACCCTTGGCCTGGGTGGGGGCAGGGAGGATCCCAGGCGAAGAGACCCAGAGGTGATGTATGGGGTGGGGGGGGAGGGAGGGAGGGAAGGTGGGGGCGCGGTCTTGCTGGACTCTCAGAGAAGCCAGTGGCCTGCTCTCTGCCCTCTTTTCTGAGTGGCCCACTCAAGGCCAGGCTAAGGATGAGGAAGATTTGTGGAGTTGAGGATGTCCAGCATCCCACTCCCATCCCACCCCACCCCCACCCCCTGCCCCTTGTGGTCATGTCTGGAACTTTGTCATCTGTGTCAGCTCAGTTCAGTCCCTCAGTCATGTCCGACTCTTTGCGATCTCATGGACTGCAGCACGCCAGGCCTCCCTGTCCATCGCCAACTCCCAGAGTTTGCTCAAACTCATGTCCATTGAGTCGGTGATGCCATCCAACCGTCTCATCCTCTGTCATCCCCTTCTCCTCCTGTGTGTCAGCTGTGTGGGGAAGAGTAAAAGAAAATTCCATGCCTTGTCAGGAAGCCAATGATGAAGGAGGACAGAAGTCTATAAAGCCAGCCCACTGCTTCTCTCCTGGGAACTCCCTTGTTTATGAGATCCCCACGTAGGCTTCGTGGGTGAAAAAAAAAAACAGGCTTTCAGAAAACTGTCTGAGAATGACATGGCACTTTCTGGAATGCCTGGAAGAGAGATGTCAGTGACAAGGGCCCTCTCAGGATCCCTGGGTGCCTCTGCGGTTGTCATCAGTGTCATCACAGTGCACCTCTGTGTTCATGAGGAAGCCTGGCCTGTGACAGCAGTTAGCTGCTCCTGCCTGGACAAGGGTCGTCCCTCCTTTGGACAAGGCTTTCTCTGTTTAGGCTGTTGCCGACAATGTGATCAGGCAGTGGTTCTCAAACTTCAGAGGACATCAGAATCACTTGGTGAGACCCTGATAAGTTCAGACTCTGGAGCCCCGTCCTGAGAGTTCTGTATTCAGTAGGTCTGGGGGGAGCCTGGAAATTTGCATGTTAGGTTCCCACGTGAAGCCAGGGATGTTGGTCCAGAAACTACACGTTGAGAATCCCCGTGATGAAGGCCACGACGGATACAATCTGTGGTCAGCTACACGGGTCCGGAGTATGGACAGGATCAGAGAGTACAGAAAGGAGGGTTGGGGCTGGGAAGGCGTTTGACTGCGGACCAGCCACCTGCATTTGGAATCCAGCATGTACAAGTGGTGTACACAGGTATGACGACTTAGATGCTTGTGCCGGGGTTAGGGAAGCAGTTTGGGAATGCGGAGACTAGAGGTTAAAGGCCCTGGCAACTTCGTAGACAATTCTTGTTAGCATCTCCCTCTCCCCGCTACAATCAGTCGCTTCCCTCCAGAGGAAGTTCCCTGAGCTACGGCTCCCTGGTGACTCAGGTAAGCGGTGGGAAGGGAGGGCAGCGCGAGCTGAGCTGCGGGTCTCCAGGCACACCTGACCAATAGGAGCTCACAGGGCAGGACTCTCTGGCTCGGTGGGAGTGGGGTCCAAACGTCAGGGACAGGGAGGAGGCGGGGACAGCACAGCCTGTCTTCTGCTGGCAACTAGCGCTCTCCCCTCCTGGGCTCTTCCAGAGGGCACCCCAGCCAGATGTGCGCTAGATGTCTGGACCAGTGGGAATCTAGTCCCTTGGGAGGTGGCAGGGGTGGCTCTGGGAGAAGGGGCCACCTCTGGGCGGGGAGGGGGGGTGACATCCAGAGATTCACCCTGGCTCCCAGGTCCTTCAGGGCAGGAAGGCTGGGAGGAGTTAAGACAATCCTTCTGGCCATCAAGTGTGGCTGCCCAGAGAAGACTCCCAGGGAGGATGGGAACCAGAGACCTGGGCCTCCAAGAGGTGATGACTAAAGAGCAAGAAAGCCGACCCAACCCTCCTGAGTCACTTCCCAGAGCTTCCTGGGAGCCGATGGGCTTAATGGGGCTAGCACCTGCCTCACCTGTAGGCTAAGAGGGCATGTAGCATACAGTTTAAGGGGCAGCCAGAGAGATTTCGCGTCCCCCACCAAAATCGTCTCCCATCACCTACGGGAGGGCCAGAAATGAGTTTTCTTTGCTTTGGGACTCAAGCTATTTTGGAGGGAAAACATGGGGTGAGGGACAGAAACAAAGGAACAGGATCCTTTGGAGCAGAAGGATGCCATCCAGGAAAGGGCACGGGGTTGACAGGAAGGCATGTAGGGGATAGCAAGAGAACTTGCGGAGTCACTGCCCCTCACAGGGGGCCTCGGCTTGTGCCAGAGGATCATCTCGGACATGCCGGCCACCTCTGGCCCCACGAGCAACAGGCTGGGCCCCTCCCGGCCTCCACACCCTGCTTTTTCCCGCCTCCCACCTGTCAGGCATGTTGCAAGACTCCATTGACCAATGTTGACAGCATGCTCCAGAGAAGAATGATCCTGTTGCCAAATGACTGAGTCATCCAGTCTCGTCACCCTTCGCTCCTGCCGGAGGAGCAGGGATCACGCGCAGTAACATTTCTTCATAAGGCCTCACCCCTTAGGTGGCCAAACAGGCTTCCCAGGCCTGCCTTTTCACAAACACAGGAAAGGAACCTTTAGCGAGTGCCTGATGCATGCAAGGACTGAAGCAGACGCTCTCCCATATATTATATTATCCAGTATGACAAACCTTGGGTGACGTGATGACACCCATTTTTTCAGCTGAGGCAACAGAAGCAGAGCAGTTAAGTGGTTTGACCCAAAGTTAGTAGGTAGCAGAGCAAGGAGTGGACACTGGTTGTCTTCACCCAGGTTCCCCCAAAGCAGAGCCTGATTATATGTGAGCAGTACATTTGAGAATGTGGCTCAAGGAGGCAGCAACAGGGCAGGGGAGAGCACCAGTACAGACCGTAGTTATACAATGAAGCTGTCCACAAGGGTCAACTTGTTGACCAGTCCCATGGGACCACCTGAGGACATTTTGAAATGTATCTCAAAATCATACAAAGTGTAGAGACCAGACTTATGGGGGCCGGGGGGGAGTGAGGAGGGATGAGTTGGGAGATTGGGATTGACATATACACACTGCTATACACAAAATAGATAACTAATAAGGGCCTACTGGATAGCACAGGGAACTCTACTCAATATTCTGTAATGACCTAGGCAGGAAAAGAATCTAACAAAGCCTGGAAATATATATAAATACATAACTGATTCACTTTGCTATACACCTGAAACTAACACAACACTGTAAATCAACTATACTCTAATAAAAATTGTTTTTTAAAAAATCATCCACCAGAAGAAAGGGGGAAAGCATTTATCCACTGGCTGTGGTTCCTCATTGGGCAAGAGTTGTCCCACAGGGTATTAACTCCTCTGCATTTCTGAGCTGTGAGTATACAAGTCTGGGAATTCTGCACAGAACTGGCCACAGCAGCAGAGGCTGGAATACGATCCCAGGCACTGAAGGCTTGAAGAGGTGCCTAAGGGCCGTGCTCTGGTCCACCACCTGTCCCACCACACCATCGCAGATACGCTGAGTAACTTGCACATGATCACCAGAGCACTCAGTGAACCAGTGAAGTTGCTCAGTCGTGTCCAACTCTTTGCGATCCCTTGGACTATAGCCTACCAGGCTCCTCCATCCATGGATCTTTCCAGGAAGGGTACTGGAGTAGGTTGCCATTTCCTTCTCCAGAGCACTCAGGGGAAGAGCCAAAATGTGGATCACAAGCCCTGACTCCCGTCCAATCATTCAACAAATATTTACTGCAGGCCTACTATGTGCTAGACCCTGGGGCATAGCAGTGAACCAGGAAAGCAAGATCCTTGCTCTTATGGAGGTTAAATTCTAGTGGGGGGAGGGGGGGCATGGGGGACACAGGCATTTAGCAACTGAACAAATACACAAGTGCTGATTGTTATCAGGCACTGTGCCAAGCACTGAGAAATCCCAGAAGAAACTGTTTTCTTCTCAGGGAGACCCAGGAGCAAAGCATCACAATCTAATATGGTAACTACTGTAATTCGGGTAATGGTTAGGGTTTGGGTTAGGCACAACATCCCCTGGAGCACTTAGAAGGGGCAGCTTACTCTAGAGTGGGGAGGGGTGGTGGGCATCGAAAAAGATGAGATGCAAGCTCTTTGGAAGGCCAGGCATCTCTGGAGTTGGGAAAGGGGAGGGTGTTCTTAGGGGGAGGGAACAGCATAGGCCAAGTTAGAGAGGATTGAGAAGATGCTATGCTCTGGAAAGCTGCAAATAATTCAGTGTGACTATTTGGTGTCTATATGCAGGATAGTATCAAAAGATGAGGCAGAAATGGTAGGCAGGGGATGAACCACAAATATTTGAGTCCCTAATACTGCAGCATTTGGATTTAATTCTGAAAGTGAAGGCAAACCTCTTTTAGTCTTCTAAGCCCAATTAGCTCTTGAACATCTCAGCTAAGAAGGGAGATAAAACCAATCAGTCAGCACAGAAATAGACCCCAGTGACCTTGGAGCCCCGGAGGATGACTGACCTGTGTTGCTTAGCTTATAAGTCAACAACTCAGCCCTCGACACTTGAAAAAGAATGAGGGGCAGAGGGCTCTCTCTTGGCCACTCTGTCCAGTGTACCAACCTCAAGGTCAGTTCCTCTGGGGCTAAAGAGTCCACCCTCTGGTCCCCAACCTTTTTGGCACCAGGGGCCAGTTTCATGGAAGACAGTTTTTCCACAGACGGGGCAGTGGGGGTGGTTTCAGGATGATTCAAGGGCATTACATTTATTATGCACTTTATTTCTAATCTAATGTTGCCACTGATCTCACAGGGGATACCAGTCTGTGGTTCAGAGGCTGGGGACCCCTGCTCTACCCCATCTTTCAGCTGCCAACTCAGCCCCTCGCCTTCTCAGCCTTGCCCACTGCAGGCAGAAATCCAAGGGCTGCCACCCACAGGTCTGTGACATTGAGGACTTTGAGCGCAGGTGTGGTGCCTCTGGCCCTCTCTTGGTTTGCATGAAAAACTTTCCAGGGCTTTCCAGCTGAACCCCAGCACTAAAAGCTAAACCCAGAAAAGCAACCAGCATCTGGCTGCCTCCTTCGCAGAGGCCCATCACATCCATCATCTGGGCAGGAGAAGAGCTTCCTGCAGCCCACAACAGCATCCCGCAATTTCCCTGCAGAGTCCTTGTCAAACTGAGCTCCTGGCTTCCGTTCATCCTTCAAAGCAAAGAACATGGCGATGATCTGAATGCAGACAAGAGCAAAACTCCCAGCAGCAGCCTTCCTGTTCTCAGATTTAGAGCAGAATGAAATTCCATGACAGCATCCCCCTACCCCACAGAGATTCTGAGATGACTCAGGCCACAGTTGAGGGTGCACAAGCCCTAGAATTCAGAGATGGTTGAACACCTTGCGCCCACAGCCAGGACCTGGGTCAGTTTCAGAGTCCTTCCGCTCACAGGGATGAAGTGAAGGGAGCAAAAACAATTCCTAACCCTAGCTCTGGTATTTGGGACTTTTTCCTTCCTTGTCTTGTGCCCATCCCCAGCAAAATTCCCTGGTCCTAGACCCCATTCCTTCAGGTTTCTCGTTCATGCTGGGTGGCCTTCCTGTGCTTGCCAGTCTGCTCCTTCCAGCAGATGGTGATCCAGGGCAGCACCGTGCCCACAAAGGCAGCACTGGCATTTCAGTGAGAACTGAATATTGTGCTTCAAAGTAGGCCAATATCCCAAAAGAAGCTGTAGGCTAGTAGGGGTTGTGGTTAGGGACATAAAACTGCTCCCTTCCCCCTAGGAAGGCTCTTAAAATCATACTCCCAGGTCCTCCTGGAGCCACAAGACATGACCCCCTAAAGGACATTCTCGGCAATGGTATTCTGAGAGTGTTCCAGGCAATGGAAAAGGGGCGGTATTTGGGACATACACAAATATACACCGACAAAGCAGAGGTTTCCATCCCCTAGGATGCCAAGGTCTCTAATTAAACTGACTCCTGGTTGTTCCCTTGAATAGAGAAGCAAATCAGAATCTTTGTGAGGGACTCCTCCCTTTCCCCAGCCACTCACCATCCTACAGTGATCCCCTCCACGCCCCCTCCCATTCCACCTTACCCCACCACTCTCCCTGGCCTACAGGTGCCTGGACTCTTCCTGGGGAGGCTGCCAATGGGAAGGGGGGCAGGGTGCTGAGCACCAGCCAGGGAAAGAGTTCTCAGGTCTTAGCAGGACTCCTCTTGCCAAAGATGGGAAAAGAAAAATGGGACCAGAACTGATTCCAGGCTGCCCAAGAGCTGGGATATCATCGTCTTTCTCAGCAACCATAGCAAGCCCCCACCTGCTCACTCCCCAGGCTCCTGGTAGGAGCCAACAAAACAGATCTGTCTTCATAAATCCAGGCCCTCTCACTGACACGTCTCATCTTTTAAAAAGACTGAGAGAGACGAAACTCCCCGGTCTCTTCTTGGATCTCAGTGACAGATTTTTTTGATTCACCTCATTACCTCCTCCTACAGGGGCCCATTCATTTCCACCTCATTTTCCTCCCAGTTCTCATTCCTGTCCCCATCCTAGCATATCCTGATTTGGGAGGGGAGGGGGTGTTGTCTAATTTCACCCAGCTTTCAGCCTTCCAGACATGGCCTCACTCCCTCAGCACTACTCTCTGGATTAATATAGGTTCTTTTTCCTGCCCCTCTCCTCGAGATCAAAAGCCCTGGAAATCTTTCAATCTAGCATCTCAGGAAGAAACAAATCACGAGGCAACGGTGTAAGAGGAGGCTGACCTCTGGGCTTTGATTGAGAAGTAATGGGAGACAAGACTTCTCGCTCTGGCCTGGAACTCTTTCTGCTTCAGTTTGCTCTGTGGGTGGCCTTTGCAAAGATCTTGGACCCCACCATTCACATCTCATGAGTCCTCCACAGCATCTAGCAGAGCAGCAGCACAGAACACACACTCAATAAATAATTGATGAATGCAATCCCTATAAAGTTTGAATTGTTCATTGAACACTACCTAGAATCATCAATATATTTCAAAATATCAGACTCTTGGAGTTAGAAAGAACTTATAGGGGTCATCAGGTCATCAAATTCACCTCCCACCCAGCACAGGAATATGTACTGCAGTGTTACTGACAGGTGGCTATCTAGTTTAGACGACCATCTCCATGACCACAAATACCTAAGGCAGCCCAGCCTCTGTCATAGTTGAGATCTCCAGTTATGAGAAAATCCTTTCTACTGTTTACCATGAATCTCCCCTCCCCACTGCTTCATCCCACACCCCTTCACACAGGAACTGTTTGCAGAGTTTGTGTTTTCTGCAAGAGTGTAAATTCCCTGAGGCAGTGCCCAGGGCAGACTGGCTTGCAGATTGGTTTGCTAATTGAAGGTGGTAGAAAATTCTCTCTAGAGCACTGTGTAAGTAAGACAGAAGGAAAGGAAGCCAAATCCCATGGTTCTGCCCGTACTTTTCCCAACTCTACACAGCCAGGCCCCCATCAAGAGACTTAAAACCAAAAGATACACAAAAGGAACTAGGGTTGCTGGGCTCTGTTCCTGACCCTCAGCCCCATCCCAGGCCATGGAAAAATGTTATTGATGACACTTTCCCCTCAGGAGGGTATGCCTACAGAGAAAGCAGGGGTGAGCTTTCCCAGACTGAGAAAAACAAAACCCTACTTCTTCTGCCCACTGCTCAGTGTTCAGGATACTGATAACAAATCAACAAGATGGAAAGACCAACATCAGGATGAGTTTAGATTAGATTTCAGGAAAGCTCTTCCCAAACACAAATCGATTGTTTTCACTCTGAGGCTTTCAAAGAACAAGATGCCGCCAGGCATTTGGATATTAAGTGAACAGAGATGCAAAGATACACTATGCAAATAATAGTCACATGACAAACCTCTTTAAATTCATAACTTAATACCTCTGGTACTGGGCCACAGGCCAAAAATGGACCAAAGCACTTTCTTGTCTGTATTCCTGGGGGCTGCAATTGGGGCCTTGGCCAGAAAAAGAGTGGAGGGAAAAAGAGTAGAGAGCAATATGGATGAATATTCCCTGAAAGGCTGAGTTTTAAAGTTAGTGGGTGAAAGGGACCAGGTAGGGATAATAATAAAGAGTGAGATTAGGTAGAATTAAGTGACAGACCTTTATAAACTATAAACTGCATTAAATGTGAAGTATTACAGACTATAAGAGTAGATTCACTAAGGTCCTCATAAAAATGTTAGATAAATTTTTCTTAAAGGAAGTATAGTTCTATCCTGGGGCTTTTTATAGGGGGGAAAAAAGGGTTGGTTTTTTTTTGTTTTTTTTTTAAAGCTGACTTTGTTGAACAGAAAAGAAACAAAAGGAAATGGATACACAAAAAATATAAGTTTTTAGAATCTGCAGCACACATTGAACTCTGCCCACCTCCCTTTAATATGTCCCTGAAAGCTTCTGACAATCCCCTTCAGGTTCAGGCAGGCAATCCCCCCTGGGGTTCTGGGATGACCTTGGGCTTGACTCTGGAGAGCTAAAAATGAAAGGATTTAAAACAATGCAAAGCCCTCCCACCGGATTCCACCTTCTGTTGGCCACTTCCTTCCTTCCCTCCTTTTTCCTTCCCTTCCTGCACAAGCTACTCTGCCCCACCTTCCTTCCTGGGGAGGAGGACCTGCCCTTTCCTCTTCTATCCAGGGTGCCAAAGGATGAACAATGTGATGTTGGGGGTGGGGGGGGGGTGGGCATGGACCTGGGTGAGGGAGTCTAGAGGTAGGAAGAGGCAGATGCTGCATGACCTGAAGCAAAGAGTGAGCAAGCAGAGACAGTTTACTCCTCCAGCTGCATTTCATAGGTCTTTGGCCAGTTCTCAGAAGTTTCCTTTAGCCAAGCTTACAATCAGAGAGACGGGTAATGGTGAAGGCAGCAGAATTCCCAAAAGCCCACAAGAGTGTCACCTACACTACCCAAACAATGAGATTTCAGGGTCAGGGTCACAGAAAAAGGGTGGTGTCAGCAAAAGTTGGACAATAAAAAAGGCTGAGTGCGGAAGAACTGATGCCTTCCAACTGTGGTGCTGAAGAAGACTCTTGAGAGACCCTTGGACAGCAAGGAGATCAAACCAGTCAATCTAAAGGAAATCAATCCTTGAATATTCATTGGAAAGAGTGACGCTGAAGCTCAAGCTCCAATACTTTGGCCACCTGATGCAAAGAGTCGACTCATTGGAAAAGACCCAGATACTGGGAAAGATTGAAGGCAGGAGGAAAAGGGGACCGAGGACAGAGGACGAGAGGGTTGGATGGCATCACCGACCCAATGGACATGAGTTTGAGCAAGCTCTGGGAGATGGTGAAGGACAGGGAAGCCTGGCGTGCTGGTCCATGGGGTCACAAAGAGTCAGACAGGACTGAGCGACTGAACAGCAGCGAGAAACAAAAGGGAGCTCAATCTAGGTAGCCATTTGCAGTCTCCCTTCTGCTGTCCACCGTCCTCTGAGAGAAAAAGGTGGAAAGGAAACTGGGAAAGAGGCAGAGATGTCAAGAGGGTTTCGGGGAGTCTTCAAAAGGCTGAGAACAGAAAATAGCCTGTGTTAGGTAGGGGAGCCAGCGGCTAACAGAAAAGGTAAGACAGAGCAGTCGCCCTTGAAACAAAAGCGTTAAACCAGCAAAGGATGACAGCGTGGGGGAGGGGCAAGGTCAAATGGAGTCGTTTTTTAAGGCAAAGCTCTGGGGTGAAGGCCAAACTTGAGCTGGCGAGCACAAAAGAGAAGGCACTCCAGGAGGCGGCTGTGAGAGGTGGAATGAGTCAGAGATGAAGATGAGAGTGGAAAGAAATCAAAGGGTCCGTCGAGTGAAGGGGGACACGAAGGAAACGCGCCCGGGAGGGCCTCGCTTTGTTAGGCGAGGGCGGCGGCGGGGGCTGCACGTGCAGCCGGGAGCGCCCGGGGCCGCGGGGCTCCATGCCGGAGAGCGCCCGGGAGGAGGCGCGACCCGCGGGAGGCGACCCTCCCGTTACACGGGCTTCTAGCCCGCGGGCCCCGCGCTACAAAAGGGGCGCATTGTCAAGTCCCAGGCCGCAGCAGATTGCGGCTGTCCTGCCATACCCTCGCACCCTGGCACCGCGCCACCGGCACCACCCGGGGGTTGGAAATAGCTGCGCCGTTCCCATGGCGACCAGGCAGCGACTCCCGCCCCCACCGCCCGCCCCAGGCCGGTCCCGCCCCGCCCGCTGCGCAGGTCCGCCGGCCCGCGGCACAGCAGCCTCCCGCCCACCTGGGCGCGCCCCGCCCCCGTAACCTTGGCAACTGTGGCCGCGGCCGGCGGTTGCGAAAAGCGGCTCCTCGAACACCGCCCGGCCGGGTCCCGCCCTCCCGCCAGCTGCGCAGCGGGCGAGGGCCAGACCAACTCTCGGGCGGGGCCGCGAAAGGCCCGGCCGCAGGCGCCACGGGAGCCGGCGCAGGAAGCCTTCCCTCCCCGCCGCCGGCCTGCCCGGAAAGGCGGGAGCAGGGGAGGAAGCTCCGCGGCGGCCGAGGCTGCGGGAGCACTACGCGGGCCGCGTTGTCTCCTCGGAGCCTCCCCCGGCCCAGCCTGACCTCCAGCCCCTCGAAGCCTCCCGAACCTCCCCGCCCTTCCTCCGGCGATGGGTGGAGGCTTTGGCCGAGGGTCCCCGGCCTGCGCGGCCAGGTGAAAGGGAGGGCCGGGGAAATAAAGCTCTCTCTCCTGCCCGACCGCCCGGAAAAACGGGGAAGTGTGGGCCGAGGGGTCTGGGCTGGAGCGGGAATCGCCGTCGGGCGCGGGGGTGGTCCGTTCGAGGGAGCCCTCCTCAAGTGCATTGCACCTCGTGAAAAGTCCCTCTAGCTGCTGGATGGGATCGACGCCCCCGCCCCGCCCCTCCCAGAGGAAGATGCGTCACCCTCCAGCTTTTGCTTGTTGATGTGGTGTGCTAAAGTATTGCGGATCCTCAAGTGTCTCAATTTCCAGGTGATTGGCTCAGAATTGAGACTGACCGACCAAACAGGGTAGGGTGAGGGGAGAAAGTGAAAGTCGCTCAGTAGTGTCCGACTCTGCGACCCCATGGACTGTATCCATGTAATTCTCCAGGCCAGAATACTGGAGTGGGTAACCTTTCCCTTCTCCAGGGGATCTTCCCATCCCAGGGGGTTGAAAGGGGCAGACCAAAGAGTGTTCCTTCCGCCATCCCTCTTCAGGGGCGCAGCCTACCCCTGACTTCTTGGATGGCGAACTCCTGCAGGATAGAGACCATGGCACGTTAAAGATTCTGAACAAAATGAACGTTTAGTGAAGGGATATGATTAAAACCAGGTAGTGCTTACCTCGTTCAGTTGTCCTGGGTGGGCAGGGCATCCCACGGGCATATACTTAAAGTATTAAAGGTCCCTTGAAATTTGGTCCCATATCAAAGAAACCTAATACAATAATTAATACTCTGCATTTGTAAAGTCCTTTCCTCCTAAGAATGTTACCTCATTCCATATATATTTGCTGCTTCAAATTCCATAAAATTCCAGAGCAGAAGAAAGGATTCATATGGGGCAAATAAGTTTCCAGCTCTCCATGATCAGAGTGGAGGAGAATGTAGAGTTGAATCGACTAGTTCTAAGAGCCCTGTGTTTTCTTTGAAGTGGCCTACTGGGGTTACTTTAGTATGGTGGAAAGAGTTTGGGGATGTAAGTCAAAGGACCTAGGCCTGAGACTTGCTGGGCCATTTAGGTGTAAATTTCCTCATCTGAGAAATGATTGCTGTGAAGATGAGATAATGTATGAAGTATTCTTCATAAGCCATAGGATATGCCACACAAGTGCTTTGGTTACTGGGACACCTATAAACTGATATATAAGTTATAATTCATATACCGTAGCTGCAAAATGCTTTCCCAAGACTTTAATGGTTATTTCCCCAGATATACTAGTAAGACACAGACAACCTCTTTTCCAGGCACCTCTGAATGGGGGAAGAAATTCAGTCATTTTTCCAGGGCCACTCCTCCTGTACCCTTGGCTCAGATTGGCATCAAAACACCAGATGATTTCCTTTTTACTTCTTAGTCTACCAAGATGGCTTCAACTACCACACAACCCCAGTGTAGACACCAAAACCCAAGCCCAGAAGAGCAGCCCCAATAAGAGACGGGAGTTATAAAAAGAATAAATGTTGACACAGGACCAGAAAGACAATCTGTTGTCCAGAGAACAAGACAAAAGGGTCTGTGGACTCAGAGAGATGCCAGATCTGCAAGCTGGGGCACCTAGGGGCAGGACTGAAGGGAGCTCTGTGTGCTCTTGAATCTCTTTTAATATTAACTATGAACTGAATTGTGTTCCCAGCTCTTCCTTGTGTATGTTGACGCCCTAACTCCCATTGTGACTGCATCTGGAGATAGGGTCTTTAGGAGGTAATTAAGTGAGTGCACAAGGATTGTGGCTTTATAAGAAAAGGGAGAAGAGATCAGCCCCATTACTATCACAGGTGTGTATACAATGAGAAGGCAACCATCTGCAAGCCAGGAAGAGAGCCCTCACTAGAACCCAACTATGCTGGCACACTAATTTCAGACTTCCATCCTCCAAAACTATGAGAAAATAAATTTCTGTTGTGTGAGCCACCCAGTCTGCGACATTTTGTTACGGCAGCCTGAGCAGACTAAGACAAATATGTCTTGCTTGGAGCCGAGCACCCTTCCTACCACCTCTACCACCTGGCGTTTTGTTCAGCACTTCCACAGTTGTCTCATTTTTAATTCCTCACTGTGTGAGTTGGAATTGGCAGGATTTATTTTTAAATGAAAGAGCTAAAACTCAGAATGATTAAGTGACTGTGCTGAAAGTCACACAGACTGTGAATGGGCCAAACCAACACTTAAGTCTCCCCAGACGATAGCTAGTCAACTAATGCTAAGTACTTCCCATGTGCTTGATTCTGATTTGGATGTTGGGACTAGAAAGATGACTATGATTTAGAGATGGGAAGGGCACAGTCTGGTCAGAAAGAGAAACACGTGAACAAACCATTACAGCAAGGAGGACTGTCTACAAGAATAATTGGCCCAGCAGGTTTGTGGGGAAAGCATTCCAGGCAGAGGAATCCTGGGAAAACATGGCTTCTCAGGGAGCTACAGTCTGCTGAGAGCTGAGTACAGTGGAGGGAAGAAAGAGGCAGAGATGCTCCACATGCCATTGGAGATACTGTTCCTCTTCCTTCTGCCCAAGGACTCTGATTGCCTCCTCAGAGCCCTTGCCCAAGGGGAGAACCAAACATAACAGAAATCAAGGCAGTCCTTAAGGGACCTATATCCTTAAGGAGATGCAACAGTAAACTCTGCAGTTAGGGTCACATTGACATTCTATAGCAAATTAGGTTTGTTTGATTGTTTGAGCTGGGGGTCTCCTAAGGGTTAGTTTATTACAGCCCTAGCCATTTTGTAAATAATCAAAAATGTGCTTTAATTAGAAGACATGAATTTCATACCTATGACTTTTACCAGCAAGTGTCAGTGTTCACATAGAATGGCTAGCTTCCAGAGGAACAAAGTCTTAAACTAATAGAGGATCATCCCTCACAATAGAAATGCAGAAAAGGCCCTTAGTTAATGAAGGGACTAACATCTATCTGTTCTGTTTTGGGAGCATTAGCCCAAGTTCTTAGCAGTTAGATATGAGGATTCACTTTCTACTGTTTTCTCTATGAATACAAGTTGCATGCTTGTGTTTATCACATCTTGAATCCACTCTGCCTTTCAGTGATTTATTAAATTGCAGCACTCAAATGCCCTCTCTGGGGGGCAAGACTGTAGGTTGGGGAAGAAGTGATCCCAGAAGGGCTACTTGCAGTCTCCCAGAAGTTGAGTACCAGAGGTTTGCCCACCTCCCCAGGGTGCTCAGTCCGCACACAGGCCAACAGCCAATTTAGGGGCTGGTTCTGGGATTTCAACATCTCTCTGCCTGGGACCAAATGAAGACTATCACCTCTGCCTCACTGGAGACCTCATTAGAACTTGAACACTGGTCTTTGTTCTTTCCCAGAAGGTTCAGTATAGTGGAGAAGTTGAGGGTAGAAGGGGGATTGGTAAACCCACAGCTCCCAGAGCAGCAAGCGTCCAACAGCCTCTGCGAACTGGATGGGAGTAAACAAGCAATTACCTATAAGACAGACTGGTAACTGGAAAAGTGGCTGAAAGGGTTTGATTCTGTTCACCCTCTGAAAGGATGACTGCCTTCCCTCCAGCCCCCTCACCTCTTCCTAGCTTCTCAAGGCTAATTTCACCACCTTCTTCCTACTTTCCAAGTGATACTCCATGGCCCCAGGGCTGAGAGGCAGAAGGTTCTATTCTGGCTACTATCTTGGCCTGGCCATTGCCAGCATCACTGCTCTTTGTCTATTGTGGGAAACGGGGAAAGAATCAGAAGGTGCTGCTACCCCCTCCCTACTCCAGTAACCCTACAGCCTTCAGAGCCTTTGGAGGAAGAGAATTTAGCAAGAAAGAGGTGACTCAGAATTTTCTTTGCAGAAACCAGAGTGGGAACCCAGCTGGGCTGCAGAAAGAATGGGGTCTGAGCAAAAGAAACCTCACATTCCTTTTTCTGTTTGGCTGTGAGCTCCCCCACTGACTACTGTTGCTAGGTCTCCATTCTTTTTTTCACTTTTTCTAGTTTGTGTGTGCATGCTCAGTCACTTTGGAGCCTTTGAGACCCCATGGACTGTATCCCATTACGCTCCTCTGTCCATGGGAATCTCAGGCAAGAATACTGGAGTGAGTTGCCATGCCCTCCTTCAGGGGATCTTCCCGACCTAGGGACTGAACCTGTATCTCCTGTGTCTAATGCATTGAAGGCAGATATTTTCCCCCCTGAGCCACTGGGGAAGTCCCCATCGATTCAGATCCTGACACTGAAAGGCCTCTACACAGATAAGATTAAGGGCCCCGCACTTATCTTCAAAGAATTTACAATCTGGTGGGGAAGGGAGGAGGAAAGAATTTCAGGAAATTAAAATACAAAACAAAACAACATGTACCTAAATAACAATCAAAACAATGTACCATAGGTGTCTAGGAGAAGTGCCGCTGCAGCTACTAGTCCAGTCATTTCTCACCTGAGTTATTGAACCACTCTAACCAGCCCTGCCTCACCCTACCTCTTCTTTCACTCCCAGTCTTTGGGAACTCAGTACAGAAACAACCTCCTCTTCCCAAGAACCCTTCCCTGATGCTCCAGTTAAGTACCCCTCATCAATGTCCCCTTATCACCACAATATGAAGCCTGAATTCTAGGGAGTTTTTCATCCCCCTCCCCGCTAAATATCAAGTTCCTTGTTCATCTTTGTACCTAGAGCCCAGCACAGAGTAGACAATAAACATAAAAGGCTGCATGCCTGCAGAGGAGTTCACAGAGAGTATGGGAGTCATTAAAGGCTTTTGACTCAGAGGCTGATAATATCATGAAAACTCTATGGTAAGCTGAGTAATCCATTAGTTATTCAGTGCTGGGGGGAGGGAGGTTGAGGGAAAGGAGAGAACAGAATGAAGTAGTAAGGGCTGGAAGAATGATGAAGGCAACAGTGGGGACCATAAAGGGGATGGAAAATGAACTTCATGGGGAGGAAGTGCTAGAAGCTTGAGCTAGATGTTTGGATGTGTTGGCAAAAGGGGAAGGTGAGGCAAGGGAAGCCAAGGTTTGCACCCTTGGTGCCGGAGAAGGAACTAAAATAGAGGAAGCAGACTGCAGTCAAGGGAAGGCACTGGAAGTGGCGGGAACCTGTGGGAGGAGGTGCTGCTGTTTAGTCCCTAGGTCGTGTCTGACTCTTTGTGACCCCCACGGACTGTAGCCCGCCAGGCTCCTCTGTCCATGGGATTCTCCAAGCAAGAATACTGGAGTGGGTTGCCATTTCCTTCTCTAGGGGCTCTTCTTGACCCAGGGATGGAACTTGCATCTCCGGCATTACAGATAGATTCTTTACCACTCCGCCACCAGGGCTTCCCTGAGAGGAGATGATCTGTTTGTTTTTAGAAATAGCTTCATCTAATGAGGACAGAAAGCAGACCCACTGGAGGAATTCTGAGCTCTGTGTTGATTTTGTCTCTCAATGATGTGAGGAAAGCCTAGCAAGCTAGGGTCTCACCTTGATTTGTCAAAACTTGTAATGAAGATCCAGGAATAAGGTTGCTCTAGTAAATCTCTCCTCCAGCTTTGGCAGAAAATGCACCGCCCCCCCCCCCAGCCCCCCACAAGTAGAGCTATTCATTCTTTTCCATTTTCCCAGTGTTCCAGAGGACTTTGCAGGGGCATAATGCAGCTCTCCATCTGGACAGGGCTGTGTTTGATCAAATACACTGCAGCTCTCAGTTCATTACCTTTTCCTCCTTCTCACATTTTTCCTGTTTTCTGACTCTTATTTTCGTCTTGGGTCTCTTGAAATCATCACAGACATCTGTCACTCCTGCCTTAAATAGCTGCCCACCCCTCTCGCCTCTCCCATCTCCTTAAACCTCTCATCAGTTGCTTTAAGACACCTAAAACTGCTCAACTTGCCTCCCTCTTCTCAGCACCCGGAACCTCATTGTTGGACATGTCTCAACCTGTTCTTGGTCTCAGACTAATCCTCTATAACAGCAAGAATGACAGATGAGGCCAGACGTTCTTGGGAGGGAAGGAAAAGTAAAGTTCTTACCCAGGAACCCATGCTCATTCATAACTAGCTTTCCAAATGAGGGCAGACTAGTGTGTGTGTTTTCTGCTGACAAAACATCCAGTCCTGCTTTCCTCAGAGCACATGCATGTGTTCTGATGTTTTAAACTCCTCATATATAAAGAGGACAAAACACCAGACATATATATCTTTCGATTAACAGCTGGCAGTGCTAGGGTTTCAGGGAGTGATCCTTTATCCTCCGGGATCCTGTTGCCCTTCGTTGCCTTGCCAACTGGTATGTTGGGGCTAGAGCTGCAAGAGTCTTCATGGGCTGAGAGTGAGGAAGAGAATGCGGTGGCTGATATTAACAAGGTCCCTTGAGTGATTTATGAGCTTCTCCAGTCTCCTTTTATTTGACAGGAAAAGGGAAAGAAAGCATTTATTCCTTCTGATAAGAGACCCTTACTTAGTAGCTTACCTATTCAAAACCCATTCACCTCAATATAGCTGTTTCAGTGCCCACTGGCTAAGACACATGCACACCCTTTCAACTGACCCAGCATCCTCTCTAGCAATTATGCTGGTTCTCTTTTGCCTTTTATGTCAAATTTCTTGAGAAGGAAGCAACAGCTGGAGCCTCCACAGCCTCTCCACTCTCTTTATAATCAAGTTTTCCATCCCATCTTCTGCCTGAATCTCTCTCAAAATTCACCAAGGACCATGTTTCGTTCAGTGGTTCCAGTTTCCTTAACTTTTATGTTGCCCATCTCTCTGAACACAAGCCTGACTCCCACCTCTCCACCAACTGTGGTCCTGCCAACAGCACCCTCTTCCTACTCCAGCCCTACCTTCATGCTTCCCCTTCACTAGGTCCTTAGCTTCTGCCCTTCTCTCCTGCCTGCAGTTTCTTCGTGCTCCCAACTTTAAGGACCTTCTCCAAACCTGGCCTTGCTCCCCCTGGGGAGCAGCATATGAAAAGGCCCAGAAGCCTGCAGCTAGTCCCATGTGGAGGAAGGAGTGTGTGAAGGATGGAATGACTAGAGGGAACTAGACTTGAGTGACCTCAAGTTGAGAAATTCACGCTAGACAGCCCCCCCAAGACCCTTCCCTCCAGATCACCGGAAATAACTTTTTTAACTGGAGTAGCGGTGATTAACAATGCTGTGATAGCTTCAGGTGGATTGCAGAGGGACTCAGTTATACATATACACGTATCCATGCTTCTCCAAACTCCCTTCCCACCCAGACTGCTGGAAAGAACTTTGTATTTAATGTGCATGCAGGTCACCGAGGAATCTTGTTAAAAGCAGATGCAGTAGGTCTAGGGTGGGACCTGAGATTCTGCATTTCTGATAGACCCCCAGATGACCCAAGTTGCTGGGTCAAAGACCATACTTTGAGGAGCAAGGGGCTAGATCACACTTATCTATTGTCAGATTTTCTGGGGAGGATAGGGTGGTTTCTGTGTTGTTTTTGCATCTCATCTGGAATGTAACCCACCCTACATGAGGGCCAGGATCCTGCTGTTTGCACTTTTGTATTTCCTATTGATGAGTTTCTCCTGGGTGTTCCCGTAAATACTTAATTGATGGGACCCAGGGCTGAGTTGTTTATATCTTCGGACTTTGCTTTACAAACTAATTTATCTTCAAATCACAGTTGTGAGGCCAGTAGATACTTTTTTTTTAAGCTATAAATAGAAACTGAGAAAGATGAATGACTCTCCAAGTAATGAGTCACATTTTCATCAGATTCTGACCTACAAGTCCCTGGCTCAGAGGGATCCCAGTCCAGGGGTGAATTCCAGCACGGCCTCTGCCCGGGTTCTCACCTAATCATTCAAGATGCCCTACTCACTCTCTGGACCTTGTTTCCTTTTTCCTGACAAGTAGGAGACCCTTCCTCTCTGCCCTCCCCTCACAGAGGAGCTCAGGAGCTTTAAGGAGCGGCCAACTACAGGTTAGGCTGAGGCCAGATGTCTCATGCTGAGGTGACTAAAAGGTTGGGAAGCAGACAGCTGGGCCAGCCCACACGCCGGAATCTCCCACACACCACATCTTTACAGCTGCCTTCCTTAGTGCAGACTAGGAGCGCCTGTTCAGAGACATGTGAAAACAGTGAGTGGAATGCAAGGAGAAAACCACAGAAATCACAGATAACGACCTCAGCATAGCATCCCATGTACCCTAAGTTTAGATTCTAAACAGAATCTTTGCTTTCAGGGATTTCTCCCACAGCCATAAACATAAAAGCAATTCTAGTCTCTAAAGTAGGTCATACACAGAGAGAAGGCTCATGTTGATAAATGCACATGTCAAGGTGCTTCCACCCTTTTCCAAACCAAAAATAAAACTTGGAAATTGTCTGAAGAAAATGGAAGGTTGTGGTATAGTTTGAGAACAGCCAGGGAAGAGAAAGCCAGTGGGGTGCTAAAGTCCCTCGGCCCACAGCAGACCTTGACTGTGGAAGAACTTGACTCAACGGTGATTCCCGCCCACCACCACAACTGTCCTGGGCCACACAGCGTCACCTCACAGTCTCCAGCTCACTTGCTGCCCATCACTTTTGTTGTGTGATCTCAGTGGATTATGACTACTCCCCACCCCAACTTCTAGTAACTCACTGTAAAAAGTTTCTATAATTGATCAAAGTCTAAGGAGAGACAAAGCAAAGAAGCACTTAAGAGATTTCTTGAGACTTCCCTGGCAATCCAGTGGGTAAGACTGTGCTCCCAATGCAAGGGGCACATGTTTGACCCCTGGTGGGGGAGTAAGATTCCCCCACATGCCATGCGATGTGGCTAAAAAATTAAGGGGAAAAAAAAGAGACTTCTCCATTAGAGGGGCCTGTGGATTCATTACCTGTTCAGAAAGTGGCAAAGGAAGAGGGAGCTATGTAGCCCAAGGGCTTCCCAGGATTTGCCTTTCCTTTCCCCCATCTGGTCACAAGCCAAGCTGCTTTTCAGTGACTGTTCCTGTTTCTAGGATAAATACTCCCATACCCAGTCCCTACTACTATGCTGGAATCTGGGACTGGATGACCAGTGATCACAGCTGTGACTTGATCTCTGGTAGGCAGAGTCTCTGGAGACTGCAAGCCTTGAAGTCAAGAAATCCAGCTCTGTTCCTTAGCTGGTGGTAGCATTCCCAATCATAGCTTTTCCCTGCTCCTCAGACCTTTCCGCAGACAAACAATAAATGTGAGCACACTCAGAAAAGGATGGAGGGCAGGAATCTTAGACTCAGCATCGACAGAAAGGCAAAACAGCTACGGCACTGAGGCAAGTATCTATGGCTCAAAGGGCAAGATGATGCTAGAAAAAGTCATACACTTGTGGATCAACTCGGAGAAAAACTCTTAACTGGTGGTGTCCTCGATTCAGGAAGTGCATCAAGTGTGGGGAGTAGCCTAAGGAAATCCTGCCCTCAGAGACAACTTCAGTTCTCTGAGAGGGAATAGAATGGTTTTCTTTGACCTTAAAGAAAGCAAGTTTCCAGCAGCCTCCCTGCCCCGAGACTTGAGAGGTCACGTGAGTTGAAGAACAAGCAGGTGGGAACACATAGCTTTGGCACACCCCTGAGTTCTAGAAAAACTGAAAGGAGTCTTGCCTTGGCATCTCAGGGAATGACTGGGCCGGGGCAGCCTGACAGAAGCCCAGTTCTGAAAGCCCAGGGAGAAAGCAGAGGGCTGGGATTAGGTGCCTAAAAGGGGCAAAAAAGGAAAGCTGTGTCTCACCATCATCTTCTAAGTTAGGAATGTGGTTTATCACACAGAGACTTGTTGTGACCGGGTCCTAGAAAACCCGATTATATAAAATATCAACAGGCCTACTTAATGCCAGTCCCCAGAGAGACCTGCTGGGGAGGCTTGGTAGTGATGACAGGGGCCAGCCCTTCTTCCTGCAGAGACCCAAAGCTGCCAGCCAATACTGTTTCTCACCGACCCAGAAGTAGGCAGCATCCAGAGGTGGAGGCTGCTGCTGGTCAGCACAGCATGCAGGGAGAGGCCCTTTCAGGAATCCAGTCCCAGAAGGCTTCTCCCTCCCTCCTTGTAGGATTCCAAAGGTCTGAGATAAACCCCAGGATACAACCCAGCAATATCCCAGCTGGGCTATATTCTCCCAAGAGAAAGCAACTGCTAGAGAGAGATCTTATTTTTAAAACCCTCTTTCCCACTTGGGGTAGAAGGGCGGTGGCAGGCATTGGGGAAAATTGTGTTTGAATCAGGAAGGGGGAATTCTACTAGATGTATCCTTTTGGACTTTTTGTTCTTATTCTCTTCTCTAGGGCACCCTCCAGAATTGCTACTGAAAAACTCCCAGGTCCACAAGTTAAGATCACAATGATTCCTAACATCAACTCTGCTTCTACTGTCTTTTTCCTCCCAAGGCTTTCCACTGGGTGGAATTTGAAATGCGAACAATGGTTCAAAGGCTAAGAGACAAACTGCTCATTACTGCAAAGAGTGCCAGGAATCCTGGGAAGCAGACCTCACTCCCCACCCGAGTTCTGTACCTAATCGGAATGGCTTCTTTTATAGTCACGGGAGAGTTGGATCAGTGTTTCTTTTCATTCCTGTCTTCTTCAAGGAACTTGCTGGGATAAAAGCAAGCCTAGGAGAATAAAAAAATTCACAAACAGGACAAGAATAAAATATTTAGGGCAAGAGATCAGAAGTTCTTTGGTTATTCAGTGAACTGAACTAACTCTACTTTAAAAAAAAAAAAGTATAAGGAAATAAACGTCCATCAAACTGCATGTCACAGTGGGTATTACCCTTTTGACCTCATCTCACAGGCTCTAAGCCGAGTAGTTATGCCTAGCAAGTTGAAGGGACTCAGATTAATCCAGTGATAAAAACGGAGTTTTGTCATCATGAATTCTGTTCCTGATATTTTATCTTTATTCTGAGAAGCATTCTACCAAAATTGTTAGATGGGCCATCCACTTCCACTCCTCATCCCCAAATCCAATCAGTGGTAAACAATTGGAATACAAGGGTTATTATTACTACATTAGGTGCCTTAGAGCAAAGGCAGTCACGGTGGAGGGGCAGGTTCAAGTTTTCCAGCATTAGTTCCTTTTCCCAAATATAATCAGTGGTTTCTGAGAGGGAATACAAGTTTAAAGAGTCCCAGTTGAGATGTTACTGAAAATGACCACGTCTATTCACTACTCATGTGATCTTCCTGGAGTCCTTGTCAGAAAGCACTTTAAATATCTGGAAAAAATTTTTTCCAGGCCAGACCTGAGGTTAATTGATCAAAAAATTCCCTGAGTGGTCAAGAAGTGGTTAGGTACTAAAACTATGGTTCATTTCTGGTCACACTGAATCTGATAACCCCATCCTGGCATTGGGAAGGCTCTTTTCCAGGACCTATCAATTAACACGGCTTAAGAAACATTCTATGCCCAAGCAATTCAGGCTAAAAATAACTCTGTGGGCTATTTTTTTTTCCTCTCTGCTCATCCACAGAAAGCATTTCTATGTCAACAAGATCTCTGCTCCTTGAAAGTTTTCACTCCTGCTTACTCCTTGCTGAAAATAGAGCTGTTTGATACAATCAGCAAAGTCACAGGGTTGGTGAGAGACACACAGAACAGCAAAACTGTTCTAAGCTTTGTGGACTGCCCAGTGTCCAGAGAAAAACAAGAATAAAAGAACCCGGAATTCACAGATTGGATTAATTTCAAAACAGACTCTCCTTCCCCCTTTCTTACAAATATACACAATTCTTTTTACCACAGATCTGATTTATACACAGAACTTACTTCTACATTAACAACAATTGTATGCTTACTTATCCTATGTATGATGTGCTTTCCTAAAAACTTTAGAGGCATTAATTTCCACAACCCTACAAGGTAGGCACAATTATCTCAATTTCATAGCTGAGAAAAAATTAAGGCACAGAGAGATGAGGTAACTTGTCCAGGATCCCTCAGCTAGTAAGTGGCAGAGCCAAGATACAAACCCAGAAAGTCTGGCTCCAGAGCCCAGCTCTAATCATGACATATACTTCTATGATAAAAAATAATCTTTACTGATTTCTCCAAAGCTGTATTTCCCTATCAAATATATCCATTTACCTTTTCTAAACTAAGCAGACTCATGGTCCCATGGTTCATCCTAATGTGAAAACAAGGATCAATGGCAATTTTCATCTCAAGCAAAACATATCAACTCGAACACACCAAATGTTCCCTTCTTTCAAATATAAAAATGTACTGAGATAGTTGTTCAAGCATAATAATTACTTTCTAGCAACAGGAAATGTTTGCAAAATTAAGGCCCTAGACACCTCCAGTTTAAGCAGTCGCACTCAATGGATCTCTTGTGGCTGTAACTGAACTCTTGTGGCTGCTAATCTCTGAAAGCAAAACAAGTCAATGTTAATGTTAACAAGACCCTGATTAGAGAATGTTTAATTCTATGAATATATTACTTATGGTGATGGAGCATAAAGTAGAAAATTCCTTTGACTTAACCAGTCACAGACAGATTTGCAAAAATACCAAAACATGGGCCCTACTAGCCTGACGAAGTTCACACTGTCAGGACTTTAGGGAGAGCAAAGCACTCCCTTATGCTTCTGCTCAAAGGCAATAATCCCTTCTTAGAAGTTTGTCTCCTCTTTCCTCAATTTTCCCCACCTCATAAACACCCAGTTTATTCATAAGCTATTTTAGACCAGTTCCATCTTTTAAAGTACTAGCAACCATACTTTAAGACACCAATCTCTGATTTGCTTCTGAGAGATTACTATTACCCTTCAAATACTGAACATTCTGCCTTAGACCCCCCAGAAATGTATCAATAGATGGCTTGGCTGTCAAAGTATTTATTTACCACAACCCACAGCCAAAACACTGATGTCACCATTTGGGTGACAAAAACAAATCAGGCTTTGCTAATTCATCTAACCCTCCTTGGCCTCCAACCTTATCTAGTCTGAAAACAAGCTATTTTCTTTCACTGATGCATTTACTTTCTACAGACATAACTTTTTTTAACATTTCTTAAAGCACTGAAATTTCCATCCGACATCCACTGGAATCCAGAGGCAGACCTGACCAGCTGGCCATGTCAGTCTCAGCAGTTTCCCTCCGGTTTTATTATCAGGAAACTAAAAGTTTTAGTGAAAAACACTTCTGTGGATGGGAAGGGCCTCAGAAGTTTTCACTTAAGCTATTTAATATTAGACACTGTCAGATTGGGCTAAAAATCAAATTGCCTAAATTGACTTTAGAAAAGAGAGTTTTAGTGGCAGGTTTCAAGAAACTGGCAGACCACTGATATTAGTACCTAACAGCGGTCTTCTGATGTGAGAGAGAAAGCTTAAATGTGCCCCTCTCCACTTAATGAAGTCAGCAAACAGTGTTCCCAGTCTGCACAACTGATATTAAGAACTACACCTTCAATTTTCCAGGCGGACCATAGTTGCCCTCCTCCCACTTCCCTCGCAACCCAGACAGGCGATTTACACACAAGGAGGCAGTGAAGTTGCTTCAAAATATTTAATACGTGTTAGACACGTAAAGTTACATTTTTATACAAAAATCAATACAACGAAGGAGAAAATACTGTACAAAAAACTTGTCAGTTCCCCCAACCTTTATACAACAAAGACTGGAGTCACTATCTACAAAACCATAGGGCCTTTTCCACTGAGGGTTTCTGTCTGTAAACTTTGTTTCCTTAAACACTTTTTAAAAGCACTGTGTAGTAGTTCTGATCTAGAGCTTTTAAAAAATAAATCTTTCTCTATAAACTCCATATTTCCAAGCTTGAACTCTTCTGTGAAGTTCATCAAGTTTTGTTTTCCCCCCCGTGAGGAAGACAAGAGCCGCTAACACTCCCTCTCCCCGAGTAATCACAGGGTATAGACGTTTCTTCAGTGACAGAGAAAGGTGGGGAAGGAGAGAAATAATACAAGTCTCTACTCCAGCCTAAATCCCTCTAGTCCGAGGAAATCCTGGTAGGAAACGCCGCTCCTGGCCCCGGTGCGGTTCTAGCTTTCATGTAAGAGGTGTGTGTAAAGTCCCTTCCTCCCCCGAGAGCGAACGGGGAACTCCCCGGCCCCGGCCTTTTTCGCCGCTTCCTCCTCGGCGCTGCCGGCAGAGGAAAGTCCCTGTCTGCCCCAATCTCCTAAACCGCGGGGAAAGGGTGACGCTCTCCAGAGGGACAAAATAGCCTTAATTCAATGAGACAAACTGACATACACAGACACAGACACAAAAGTCCACGATCGCCGTCCTCTTCCAATAAGTCTCCCCTTCCCAAGTCTCCAGAGGAGACCCGAGAGGCTCGGCCCAGGCGGCCGCCAAGCCCAAGGGCAGTCTGTGCCGCCCGGCGGCACCCCCTCACGCTCGGCGCCGACGGCCTTGGGGGCGTCCTCGCCACCGGGAGAGGCCCAGCCCTCACGTCGGGACGCCCGCTGCTCAACTTCCTCTCCGAACGGGGACCCCGGGGGCTCAGAAGGCCACGATGGCAGTGCTCCAAGGGTTAATGTCTCTCAGCACCGGCTTATCGCAGCAGATCTGCCCGGGCTCGGCGTCTTCCGGACCGCTCTCCTCTCCCTCCGCTTCCTCCCGGCCGCCCCCGGGGCTTTTCCGTAAGAGTCCCGAGAAACTGGAACCGAAGATGCTAATGAGGTTAGCCACGTTACCGGTCTCCATCTCCTCCTCCTCCTCCTCCGCGGCCGCCGCCGCCCCGCCCGGCTGTTCCTCTGAGTTCCGGCGGGGTTTCTTGAGCGGGGTCGAGCCGGGCGCCGGGCAGTCCGCCGGGCCGCCGCCCACCCCTGCCGCGCCGCGCTTTCTGGCGCAGACAGGGGGCGACGCGGGGGGCTCAGCCGCGGCGGGGCGCGGCGCGAGGCAGCGGTCCACGCGAGGGGCCGCGCTCAGCTTGTCCTCGTCCCCCGCGGGGCAGCCGCAGGGGCCGCGCGCTGCCTCGGGCCCCTCGGGGAAGACCCCAGAGACTCCGGCGGGACCCCTGGCTCCGACCGCCGTCTCTCGCGGTCCCTCCACGCGGCGCCAGGCAGCTTCCGGCGCCCCCGCCTCTCCACCCTGAAGCGTGTCCCCGGCGGCCGTCACCGTGGCCGCGGGCTCCGCGTCACCCGCCCTTGGCACTTCTGGGACGGCAGGGCGCTCCGGCTGAGGCTCGGGCTCCGGCCAGGCGGCACGGCCGGCCGGCGGAGGCGGCTCCCCCCAGCCCGCGGGTGGCCCGGCCGCCGACTCCTCGGGCTGCTGCGGCGGCGCCGGGGCCCCCGGGTGACCGGCCAGGTAGAGGCCGGGGCACGGGTCGCTCAGGTAGACCTGGCGGGCGCTGCGGAGCACCAGCGAGACCAGGAGGTTCTTGTGCAGTTTGATGCCGCCGCGCTGGACCCGCGAGTTGTAGATCTTGCCCAGGGAGATGCTGACGATGCGGTGAGCCTCCAGTTTGAACTCCATCCTGCCTCCTCCTTCTCAGGGCTGGCGCGGAGGTGAGGGGGTGAGCCCTGGCCCACGTTCCGAAGCTGAGACGGGAATAAGAAGTGTCAACAAGTCCGCCACCGGGGGGTGGACCCTCGGTCTGGGAAGACTCCCGAAGAGAAACGGCTCTGACGACGCGCTCACTAGCCTCCACGCCCTCCCCACTAGAGTAGCACAAGCAGTTTCGCGTCCGGTCGCTAACTGAAGGCAAGCTGGCCGCCCGGCGCCTTATAAAGGCCTCTCGACAGCCAATCGCGAGAGGCCGCCAACCGTTCCGGGACCTTCGGCGCGCCCTCGTGCGCCTCGAGCGACCAATCAGAGACCGAGGAGGGGCGCCAGGTCTATTCGAACGTTAGTCCCGCGGAGAAGGTTCTTAAAGGGGGAGACGCGCGCGACCGCCCGCAGGCGGTTACCCCGAGACAGTGCTGCGAGCGCCGGTGATGCGTAGAACGGGACAGCCACGGTGTTGTTTGTCCTTAAAGGTGCTGGCCTGTGCGCTGCTTCCCGGAACCAGAGCGAACTAAACCATTCGAACTTTCATCCGAGTATGGTGGTGGACTTTGTTCGGCAATAAAGCCTCGATCCTTCCTGGATCAGCTCTCCTCCCATTCCCACCCCGCACCACCGTTTCCAAGGCGACAGACACCTGTAAGCTCCGCGCAACCTAACAGAAATGGAGACGAAGGCAAAACGCGGCACAGGATTCGCCTAGATAACATAATTTTGCTACAAGATATTTAGCAGATATTAATTTTGCATAAGTCCCTTGCCTCCTAAAGTCACATACACTCCAGTACCTGTCAATTTTAACACCGAAGAAAGAAAACGGGGGTTCTAAAAGTTCCAAAGTTTTTGTCTCCTCAGGAAGGTTTTGTGTCTACCTACAAAGTTTTTGGTTCTCTATTCAAGCTAGTATTCATCACTTTGTTCTCTAGTTTCTAGAACGAATACAGTTGTAACATCAGTTACAGTGAAAGGTGGTTCACGTTCTTCACAACGATTTTTCTTCAACACAAGGACTGACCAATCCACCCTTGGGGAAAAAAACCTAACATGTTATAAAAGTACAAATAGAGAAGTCCTGTATTCCCATCATGATGTCATAATTTTATTTTGGGTCAAGGTAAAAATTTAGGGGAAGAGTGTTCCAGAATTTTCTGGTCAGTCGATGACTTAGTCTATTTACTGATCCTTACACCAGAGAGTTGTCCAGGGTCCTAGACTGGGTTCCTGGAGAGTCAGTTTGAGTTAGTCCCAGCTAAGCTCCACCACAGACCTGCCTGATGCTGGGTAAATAACCTCAGGATGCTTCAATTTCTCCAAGCCTAAAAAGGAGAAATCACATACACATCTGCTCTATTATGCATATTCTTCTGATGAATGACAACTCTCATCCACAATCTGAGTCACCAAACTAAGCACAGTTTTCTTGAAGTCCATGTGGAACACTAGCCTGATCTTGCATCAGGGTTTGGCCAAGTAATGTATTTAGTTGGGGAAAGTACTAGTGAAAGGCAGGTCTGATTAGGCTAATTCATAATCAGGATGTGATGGCTCAGTAATTATCTATCCTCACGACTTAATGATGATAACAGACACTAGTCCATAAGACCCAGAGTTCCTCTTCCCTAGGAATTTCCAGCTCACCTAAAGAAGGAGATAAAATGACAACACAAATAATTACAAAAGCAAGCCGTGTGTTTCGTGTAATAACGAGCAATTTTTTTCTTCTATTTGCTCTTTCTTTGAGAGCTAGTCATCACTATAAAACACTAAGAACACAGGCTCTGAAGATAAGCTTCCTGAGTTGCAATCCCAGCTCTACTTTTTGCCTGCTGTGTGACCTTTGGAAAATTAATTCACTTCTCTGTGCCTTGGTCTTTTTTGTCTTAAAATAGAGATGGTAGTAATAGTATCTACCTCTTACAGCTGTTGTGAAGAGAAAACAAGGTATCACATGCTAGCAATGAATGTTTAGAACATCACACCTTACATGACTTGGGGTAGAAAAAGACAGGGGAAGGAAGGAACCTAGATGGAACAAAGAATTTGTATTTGATGAGGGTGTTGAAAATCCCCAAGGTGGGGTCCACAAGTTCCAAGCAGCAGGGGCCACTGAGTCCACTGTAAGGAATACTTCATTTGGCAGGAGTGCCAGGCACCTACAGTAAGTGGAAAGACTGGAAATAGAGGCTGGGGTTACATAATAGAGTGTTGTGGATACCTATGAGCAGATGAAGAAGCTACCAAAGACTGTTTACTAAGGGAACCACAGAATGGATTCTAGAACAGTCAGCACCCTTAATTCCCACTTAATTATAAAGGGGACCACTTAATCATGAAGATCTAGGGGGACTTTAGGCAAAGAGTAGTAAATGTCTGAACCAGGTGGAGATAGTAAGAATGAAAAAGGCGAGAGACAAAAGGAACTTTAGTGATGAACTGGATGCTCTCCCCGACCCATGCTGGTCCCTGATAGACCAAGCGTTCCTGACCCACCTGAGCGGGGAGTCCCCCCACCCGCCATACACCTTCATCACTGTCCCTGTTACTTCTTCCCATCATGCCTAGGACTGCTCCCCAACTGCCCTCTGATCATAGGCAGGAGCCCATCTCATGTTTGTAGCCAGGAGATAGTGAAACTATTTTACAACTGTAGGACACAGGCACTGACCATCAGGTCCTGGAGGCCCTTCCAGTGCAGGGGTTTGGGGCAGGCTCCTGCAGGAGGGGCTACATGGCCTGAAAGAGGGGCACTCAAGAGTTTCTGCCAACTGGTATGGCAGCATTTCAAGGTTATGACACCTGAGGTGGCCATACCAAGTCCACGGTGGTTTAGTCACTAAGTCGTGTCTGACTCTTATGACCCCATGGACTGTATTCAGCCCACCAGGCTGCTTTATCCATGGGGTTCTCCAGGCAAGAATACTGGAGTGGGTTGCCATTTCCTTCAGGGGATCTTCCTGACCCAGGGATTGAACCCGGGTCTCCTGCACTGCAGGCAGTTTCTTTACCAACTGAGCTACCAGGGAAACCCACCAAGTGCATACACACTTGGATTAATGAATTCCACTACGAACAAAGCTAGTGGAGGTGATGGAATTCCAGTTGAGCTATTTCAAATCCTGAAAGATGATGCTGTGAAAGTGCTGCACTCAATATGCCAGCAGATTTGGAAAATTCATCAGTGGCCACAGGACTGGAAAAGGTCAGTTTCCATTCCAATCCCAAAGAAAGGCATTGCCAAAGAATGCTCAAACTACCACACGATTGCACTCATCACACACGCTAGTAAAGTAATGCTTAAAATACTCCAAGCCAGGCTTCAGCAATATGTGAACTTCCAGATGTTCAAGCTGGTTTTCAGATGTTCAAGCTGGTTTTAGAAAAGGCAGAGTAACCAGAGATCAAAAGGCCAACACCCACTGGATCATCAAAAAAGCAAGAGAGTTCCAGAAAAACATATATTTCTGCTTTATTGACTAAGCCAAAGCCTTTGACTGTCTGGATCACAATAAACTGTGGAAAATTCTGAAAGAGATGGGCATACCAGACCACCTGACCTGCCTCTTGAGAAACCTGTATGCAGGTCAGGAAGCAACAGTTAGAACTGGACATGGAACAATAGACTGGTTCCAAATAAGAAAAGAAGTACGTCAAGGCTATATATTGTCACCCTGCTTATTTAACTTATATGCAGAGTACATCATGAGAAACGCTGGGCTGGAAGAAGCACAGGCTGGAATCAAGATTGCTGGGAGAAATATCAATAACCTCAGATATGCAGATGACACCACCCTTATGGCAGAAAGTGAAGAAGAACTAAAGAGCCTCTTGATGAAGGTGAAAGAGGAGAGTGAAAAAGCTGGTTTAAAGCTCAACATTCAGAAAACTAAGATCATGGCATCCAGTCCCATCACTTCATGGCAATTAGATGGGGAAACAGCAGCTGACTTTATTTTTCTGGGCTCCAAAATCACTGCAGATGGTGATTGCAGCCATGAAATGAAAAGATGCTTACTCTTCTTGGAAGGAAAGTTATGACCAACCTAGATAGCATATTGAAAAGCAGAGACATTACTTTGTCAACAAACATCTGCCTAGTCAAGGCTATGGTTTTTCCAGTGGTCATGTATGGATGTGAGAGTTGGACTATAAAGAAAGCTGAGCACCGAAGAATTGACGCTTTTGAACTGTGGTGTTGGAGAAGACTCTTGAGAGTCCCTTGGACTGCAAGGAGATCAAGCCAGTCCATCCTAAAAGAAATCAGTCCTGAATATTCATTGGAAGGACTGATGCTGAAGTTGAAACTCAATACTTTGGCCATCTGATGTGAAGAGCTTACTCATTTGAAAAGACCCTCATGCTGGGAAAGATTGAGGGCAGGAGGAGAAGGGGACGACAGAGGATGAGATGGTTGGATGGCATCACTGCCTCAATGGACATGGGTCTGGGTGAACTCCGGGAGTTGGTGATGGACAGGGAGGCCTGGTATGCTGTGGTTCATGGGGTCACAAAGAGCTGGACGCGACTGAGCAACTAAACTGAACTAAACTGAATAATGATATTGTTGACCAGGCACTGAGCTCGCCACTGTAGAGGCATTATACATCATCCTTACAAAGTTCTGAAAGTAGATGTCTTTATCTCCATTTACAGGTGAGGTAACTAAGACTAAAAAGTTAAGTGATTTTCCCGAAGTCATACAGCTGTAGATGGAAGAGAGTGTGCTTCAGCTCTGAATCTGTTTGATTCTAAAGCCTGGTGAGTTTGCGGCTCAGGGGCTAGATTACCCTTGTTTCACTTCTAGCTGTTACCTTTAGGAAAGTTATTTCACATCTAGGTGAAATAAGTAAATCATGTTTTGTAACAGGGGCAAGTTATTTCATCTTTCTGTGCCTCAGCCACCTGTTGTGTACAATGGGAATTATAAGCATACCTACAGTGTTTAGTACAGTTCTGAGTACCACACAAGTATTTATTTATCATAACTCTTATTATTATACTAGTGCCTAGCTCAGTACTAAGCACGTAGTAGGTGTACTGTTAGCACTTGTTGAATTTTGAATGCTTTTTTTTTTTTTTTTACTATACCAACTAGTAGGTGCTCAATAAATGTCTGCTGATTTGAAATTGAGCATGATCATTGTTATTGTCAGGAGTTACTCAATCTTGAGACAGTAAAACAGAACCTTGAGAACTCATATCTGGAGGACCTGAGCTCTCAGGATCAGCAAGCTTCACCTTCATCTGCCAAAAAAGTGGGAAAGTATAGAACGTATTCTTCTAAGCTTTAGAAAGCAGTTAGAATTTACTGTCATCTTTGGGATTTTCTGTTAAAAAGAGTAATTGGTAGCATGATGAGACTGGGGGTATCAGAAGGACAGAGCAAGAAACTGCTTTAGAAGTGGGCAGAGGATGTCCATGAAGTCTGTCTTGCCCTTCCACCCCATCTTCTCCACTGGGCACAAGCAACTTAGTACACTGAGTGTGGTCACAGCTATCCCTACTCAAGCACTGTCTTAAGCTCTGATCTGAGGATTCTTTTTAACGCAAGGCCTGTCCACCTACTTCTGCTGACTTTATTTCTCGTTTGCATGACTAGGCATTATTATCAGATGATGACAGAGCTAATATTGCCTTAAATGGGGTCTAGTCAATATAAGAACAATGCAAACCTGCTACGGATCATGGACACAATGTTGTTATGTAGTCACTAAGTCATGTCTGACTCTTGCAATCCCACAGACTGTAGCCTGCCAGGCTCCTCTGTCTATGGGATTTCCCAGGCAGGAATATTGGAGTGGGTTGCCGTTTCCTTTTCCAGGGGATCTTCCTGACCCAGGGATAGAACTAACATCTCCTGAATTGGCAGGTGAATTCTTTAGCACTGAGCCACCAGGGAAGCCCCACACATACAGTAGCTCTGTGATAAGTAACCATGGTTAAGAAGTGGGCGAGTGAAATAGCAAATTATCTGCACTGTACCTACCTTTCAATGTTTGAAATTTGGAATTTGGGAGGAGTCAAAGTTGCTTATGTAAATGAGTAATTATTTGTGTGGCATCCCATTCTTTAGGAGGAAAACTCTACAAAAGCATACTATAAGCACTTTTATGTAAATAATACGGCCCTTGCTCTTCTGAAACAGGCAATCCTCATTTCAACTTTCTCTCACTATCCTGGCGTATTTTACATCTTTTTTTTTTCCTTCTTGGCACCTTGACAGCTATAAACTTTCTTTATCTTCAAATAGCATTTGACTAGGGGTGGACATCAAAACCTGACAGTCTTCTTTTTCCTCCTCAAAATTTCCTTTCTGAAACTGTTACAGCCCCAGCCCCCATCATATCCTCAATTTTGTATGTTAGTTCAGAGAAACTTAGGTTGTTTTTATGATCACCTTTGTCATCCCTTGTCTCCTTTAATACTCCAAAAGAAAAACAAATTCCCTCAATAAGTACAGCATTCAAACTCATTCAAATGACCATGGTACCCTCTCAAGTCACAGAATGTGAAAACACCACTGTAGAAAAGCCTAGTCCTGCACGGTTCAATACTGTAGCCCCTAGGCCAACGTGGCTAGTGCCACTGAGGAACTGACTTTTGAATTTTATTTCCTTTGCATCTAAAAAATGAAATAGGATAAAGTCCTTTTCCTGAAACCCAACTTGATTTTGCCATTTTAAAAAATATTTATTTAGGCTGCACTAGGTCTTACTTGCTGCAACTCACAGGATGTTCACTGTGGCATGCATGTGGGATCTAGTTCCCCAACCAGGGGTGGAACCCAGGCCCCCAGCATTGGGAGCAGAGAGTCTTAGCCACTGGACCACCAAGGAAGTCCCTACTGTGTCATATTTTCTTTTATTTGTTAGATTTTTTTGATGTGAACCATTTTTAAAGTCTTAATTGAATTTGTTACAATATTTTTCTTTTAATTAGTTATTATATTTGGCTGCCCAGGGTCTTAGTTGTGGCATGTGGGATCTTTGTTGCAGTATTCAAGATTTTTAGTTGAGGCAGGCAAACTCTTAGTTGTGGCACATGGGCTCTAGTTCCCTGACCAGGGATTGAACCCAGGTCCCCTGCACTGGATGGCAAAGTCTTAACCACTGGATCACCAAGGAAGTCCCTGTGTCATATTTTTGAAATCTGAACATTTAGCATCCAAATCAATGCTGTAATTGTAAAACACATAGCCGGTTTCAAAGAGTTAGTATTGAAAAGAGAATGGTTACACGTTGAAATGATAAAATTTTGAATATATCGGGTTAGATAAAATTATTAAAATTAACTTAACCTGTTTCTTTTCACATCTGTGGCTTAAACTATATTTCTATTGGACAACACTGCCCTATGGATAATAAAGGGATTGGGAGGTGTGGACATATAAATATGCATGAGCATATTGTGAGCAATTAACAAATATCCTTGATTGGTGAAGGGGGAGAGCAGAGGAAAGATGAAATGAAAAGGAAATGAAACATGAAACACTTAGATGGTTGTAGAGGTGAGGAGAAAAATCAAAGAAAAATGTAAAAACCAGAGCTAACTGGTCAGAAGAAAGTTCCTTCTAGAACTGAGAAGTAGTCGCAAAGTTAGTGAAGCCCAATTCTCCTTATCTGAATATGATAATACAGAAATTATCACAATGTTATTTTAAAATTCAAAATGCAACCATGCACACTTAAATTTCAGAGAGAAAACGTACTCACTTGGACAGCCTCATTCTGGTGCATTTATAGGCTGTATTGATTCTTTTCAATTCTGACGTCCACCTGGAATGGCAGGACCATTTGTTTTTAATGTGCCGCTTTCCTGCACAAAAACCTTCAGTGGTTCCCCATGACCTTTGTGGCAAAAATCCAACCCTCTGGCCTGGTCCCCAGAGTACTACACAATACACTGTTAAAGACAAACAGCCTGGAATGGACAGAGCCTGGCTTCTTACCAGCTGTGCATGGGCAGATTTGCAGGTGGCCCTTGTCTTGTAAAATTGGACAGTTGGACTAAAATCAGTGGTCCTCAAATGATGGCTGCATATTAGAATCACCTGGGGAGGCTTTAAATCTGGAGTCTTCCAGCCCTCACCCCAAATGACTCAAATCAGAATGTCTGGAATGAGACCCAGGCAGTGGATTTTTTTAAAGCTCAATGAGCAGCCATATTTGAGAACCGATGGCCTAGCTGATTCTTTTAGGATCATTTCAGGTTTAGAATTCTACGATTCTATGAATCTAGGCAAATCTTTCCAACCCTTCTCTTACCCTGAGCGGTATAAATGTTCCACCTCTCCCTCATCTGGACAGGTCTAATCAAAGGTATATAGCTCATCTCCCACTTCCTCAACACAATGCACTCTCTCCTTCTGCCCAAATGCTGCACCATCACTTCCTCCAGGAAGTCTTCGATGCCCGCTGGTGTTTGCAGTGTGTTCACTTGGGCACACATACTCTCTCATAACCCAACATTCATTTGCTACTTAAAACCACAATAACCACTTGTTATCTTATGATATCTGTTTTTCTCCTTTTTTGTATTTTATTTTCTCACATGTCATTTATTTAACTTTGATGTGGATATATTTATTTCCTAATAACATTATAAAGTGCTGAGAAATGCTACATTATACTTTTTTGCATCCTGTCTCCACAACACCCAGAAAACTGAGTATTGCTATGTTCATATCAAGGGATCGGTAACTATCTGATAAACTAATTAATGGGTTCTCCAAATTTGAGACTAACATATTCAAACACAGCCAACTAGATTAGAGGAAAGAGTACCTGACAAATTATTCTAGTGGCAATGTTAACCAAATTATCACTGTGAATACATTTTATCTTACCCTGGCTTATTATTCATGATCCTAAGCTCTACCATTTCCCTGTAAAAGCTATTTTCACATAAAATAAAGTGGGGGGGGGGTTTGGTAGTTTGTTTTTTGTGCCATGCTATTTACAAGTGTGTTATATTATTACTGAGAAAGTAGTTACTTGCCTGTGTCCGTGAAAAGCCACTTCAGTCCTGTCCAACTTTTTGTGACGCTATGGGCTGTGGCCCACTAGGCTTCTCTGTCCATAGGATTTCCCAGGTATGAATACTAGAGTGGATCGCCATGCCCTTCTCCAGAGGATCTTCCGCAACCCAGGGATCAAACCCACATCTCTTGCATCTCCTGCATTGGCAGACAGGTTCTTGACCACTAGCGTCACCAAGGAAGCCCTAGTAGCTTTCCTGTTAGTCACTCAGTCATATCCAACTTTTTGCGACTCCATGGACTATAGCCCACCAGACTCCTCTCTCCGTGGAATTCTCCAGGCAAGACTGCTGGAGTGGGTAACTACTGCCTTTTCCAGAGGATCTTCCCAACGCAGGAATGGAACCTGGGTCTCCTGCATTGCAGGCATATTCTTTAGTGTCTGAGCCTGTTCTAATTAAACGTTACTGGTTACCAAAAAGCCTACTGGGTATAAGCACCTCGTTTAGGGGCAACATATATCTCTTTCAGCCAATAAGAAAGCCTTGCCTCATCTCCCTACTCCCCTTCTAATTGCTGTAGCCAATGGAACAAATTCTAAATCACCAATCAAGTCCATTTTAGATCAACACAGCTGATATAAATTTCAACATGAATGTTCATTCAGTTCAAAAACCTCAAATCACTAGCCCATCTCATGCTCATTTTGACTAAGCAAATTCTGAGTAAATTTATACAGACACATCCTCCAGTGTAAAAGGAAGTTTCAGATCTGCTCTCTAACCAGGAGCTAGTGTGTGGATTAGCAGATTTATATTTATAAGGCAGCCTGAGCGCTTTTGAGGAAAAGTGAATGTAAAATAGGCAGCATTCTCATACCCATCCCTGCACCATTATCACTTCTAAAGTTCTTGGAGTTCAACTCCTTTCATACTAAAAGATAATTCCTTTTGACATTCCTTGAAAATACCAAAAAGATCACTCTGTGTGTGTGGGGGGGTGGTGCAGGGGGAAGTGTTCTTTAAAAGTCAGGTAGGTCTAGACATCCTTCCATGAGAACGGGTCAAGGAAGAAAAACCAGTTAGAAAATGTTTTGTGGCATTGCCCTTTTAAGAAGCATAAGATTTTGGTTCCCAGTCTTTTCTCCCTCCCCTTTCCTTGTAGGCTGACATAATGCTTATGAAGTTTCAGAGTCACGAGGGGGGCCCCTGAGGTCAGAGTCCTGAGGAGCCGGTTCTCAATGTGGGTCATTTTCTGTTTGATTTTGAATTTGTCCATGCTGTGATGGACTGAGTGTGTGTCACCATGGATGTTGCGATTAGTGTGCCTGGGTAGAATTGTTTTCCATTGTGTCAGTGGGTGTCGGCAGGGGCAGGGGGCAGGGGCGGGGGCAGTGGCGCGGGTGTGCCGGGGATCTGCTTAGTCAGTTTGGCCACAGCGGTTAGAATAAATGCTGTGGTCCCCCCATGGATAACAGACACCCTGATATTTCTTCCGTTGTGACGGGATTTTTGTTTGTTTGGGATTTGTTGTTGTTGTTTGTTTTGAGGCTTATAAACAATTTTAAAATTACTTTGATTGGTTCTTGGGCCAATATTATGTTTCCAGTTGGGCAGAAGAATTTCTTTTTTTAGACATTAGATTGTGTGCTTATGCTTTTGAGGAGGAAAAGAAACCCCTTATTCCCAGCTTCTCCCTCCCCCACCTCCCCCCAACCCCACAGATGGGAGAGTAAAATAGAATGAAGGAAAGGGTATGGCTTTGCCCCCTCTTTTTTTTCTTCCATGAGATCTAACTAGACTGGAAGGGTTTGACAAACAATTAACAATCCTCCCCACTCAGCTGCTGTTTCCCAAAATAGCATCTCCTTGGCTGCCAGGGTAGATGGGGGCCTTCCGGGGAGAAAGGCACAAAGGTGCCCTCTTTATGAAGCCTGCATCTCTGTGAGATCTTGAAGGCAGAGGGAGAAGCCCAGGGGATTAAATTAGCAGGCAGCCCAGGCTCCACCTGGAAGGGAAACAGATAATAGGCTTTAAAGACAGGAAACAGCTTGTGCTCCAAAATAATAATTTTCGAAAGCAACACATGATGGATGCTGGGAAGGTTTTCTCCCCACCTCACACCCCCAGTTCATAATTTCGAAGCAAAATCTCTGTTTAAGAGGCCACTCGCGGTGAGTGAGTCAAGTCCTCTGGTATTCCTGTAATTCTGCTCCACGTCGCCCCCATGTTGGGAAAGACCGTTGCAGCCAGCTTTTTTCTAAACCTGACTCCCAGTGACAAAAATTGCTCAACACCAGGTCTGGAGAGATCTGATTAGAACTGGGGTTGCTATTTTTTTCTTTTTTCTTCCTCCTTCCTTCTCAGCCTTGTCCTCTTTCTTCTCTTTCTGCTCTCTCAGCCTGCCATTTTTACCTCTTCCTCATGCTTTTCTGTCAAAGACGACCTCTCCCACTCCCACATGTCAATTTGTCCTGCCAGCCTGAGCTCTCTGGGGTCCTGAAATGTCTGCTGTCATAAGTAGGGACGTGGATGGGAAGGGAAAGCACAAAATGCCCTAAACAAAGGAAACAGACTAACAACCTGCCTTCGACAAGGTCGGGAGCCTGAAGGTAAAGGAGAGATGCGGAGAAACAGAAGGACCAAATATGCCCCCAAAGGATTAAATGTTTATACATATCAAATTGGATTCTAGGTTTTGCTGTTTCTAAATTTCCTTGGAAATATACCCAAAGGGAATTAAAACAGTTATCAAGAACTGTTCCATGAACTAACTCACAATCAGCCTCAGCTGCTAGAAGCCATGGGCTTGGTTCCTTTTGTGTTGAGTACATGCTTCCACTCTAACAGTGATGTTCCGGCTCATGGTCTGATCATACAACCGTGTCCCTCTGGACTGGAACTTCCCTGAGGCTGTTAGCAGATGCGTGTGCATCCTCAGTGCCTAGTACAGCATTTGGTCCAAAGGAGGCAACAAAATTTTGGAAGTGTTGGGGTGAGTGGATGGACAGATGGACGGCTGGATGGATGGATAGGAGAATACATAGTAGAGGAAGACACTTGGAACATTCAGAAATTATCCCTTTTTCTCCTGATACTTTAGAAAAGGGATTATACAATTGGCAAACTTTCTTCTAACAGATAAACAAAGCAGAAAAGTGATGTGATTAACTTTGACCTTCCAAGAGTTGTTCCCCATGTATATTCTTCAGCACCTAGCACTGTACATGGCATGTACAAAGTTACACTCAACACACATTTGTTGAATTAATGATTTAGGAGAAAGACGGGTATCCTCCCATGAGGAAAGTTTCCAGGGAAGAGGATGGAGGAGCGGTATATAGCTCCATAAATGTAAAGTGTTTTGTGACTTTATCTTTTTGAGCCTTGATTTTGTCAAACATCTTAAAGAAGAAAAATACCTTATGAAGAGAAGGGATATTCTGGAGACCAGAGGTGGGCTTTTAGAGTAAAGAGAGGAATATATGCTGTTATATTTCCAAAGGACCCTCCCACAAAGGCATCTGTGGCTGACTCAAATGTTAGATGTTAGGATCCAGAGATGCTTATGTTCTTTTTACCTTGGCAAGGACTCTGCCTGATGCAGGGATGTTAATTAGAGAGCAAAGTTAGTGCCAGAATTAACAGTCAAAATAGAGTACGTGCAGCTCAGAGAGCACGTCTGTCCTGACCCAAACTGGGTGGAGGGGAAGGCTGCGTGAAACCATAAAGGACTGGGATGATGCTAAACAAATATGTGATGTTCTGATATGTAACCAGGGCTTCCTTGGTGCCTCAGACAGTAAAGAATCTGCCTGCAATGCAGGAGACCCGAGTTTGATCCCTGGGTTGGGAAGATCCCCTAGAGAAGGAAATGGCAACCCACTCCAGTATTCTTCACTGGAGAATCCCATGGACAGAGGAGCCTGGTGGGCTATAGTCCATGGGGTCGCAGAGAGTCAGACAGCACTGAAGCGACTTAGCACGCATGCAGTCAGTATTTGATACAACAAGATAGCTTAAATTGGGATTTGTCACTCAGCTAACTTTTCCTTTTCCAACTCCTCTCCCACTTCCCAAGCCCTGCCAAAAAAACAACAAAAACCATAGGAGAGCTGAGATATACAAAGGCCAGGAGATTTACTAAGCTCTGAACACAGAATATGCCTGGGAGGTTTTAGAAAGAGCAGTTAATTGGTTGGCTCCCGAATGTGTTAATCCTGAGCAAAGCTGTGTTACTACCTCATTAGCACATTAATTCTACTGACTGTTCTCTGCAGTCCTGTATCACTTAATATCCTGGGCATTTCTGGAGGTGGTTTTACAAAATCAAGTTGAACCGACTAGAACTGCAAATTAAGACTCTTGGCCCGAAAAACTTCCTTTAGGAACATTGTAGATTAAGAAAAGATAAGGACGTAAGTATGTGCCTGAAATATTGAGCCTGGTTCTTTCTTCTCTGTTCAGAAAACCTGTGGTTGGCCTAGACATTGTCATGGTTCCTGGCCTCTCCTGTAAGAAGACAGTGAGAGGTGAGCAGCGTTCCAACCCCACCAGCTATGCTGGAAATGGTCTCTGGGACTAGTGAAGGATTTGACGCCCCCACCTCCACACACCCTCAACCACTCTCCCTATGGTGCAGAGTGGGCACACTTAAGATGTCACATTTGCTCCAAAGTCTTCTCCCATTCAAGTTGAAGTTCGTTGTCACATGGATTTCCATGCAACCTATTTTTTGCATGTATTTTCTAGAATTTTCCTCAAATGTGTCTTTCTTTCCATTCATTTATAAAATTGTTCAAGGTAGGGGCCTTTTTTCAACCTGTCTCTCCAGTAGAAACCACCAGCTTACTTCTTATATCTAATTGTTGTTCAGCTGCTAAGTTGTATCCGACTCTTTTGAGACCCCATGGACTGTAGCCTGCTAGGCTCCTCTGTCCATGGGATTTTTCCAGGCAAGAATACTAGCGTGGGTTGCCATTTCCTTCTGCAGGGGATCTTCCCAACCCAGGGAGCAACCCCAAGTCTCCTGCATTGGCAGCTGGAGCGTTTACCACTCAACCACCGGGGAAGGCCTTGTATCTAATAGGTACCCCCCAGAAACATCTGTTGTTTTGAATTTTTGAGAGAGAAAAACAGCACAGGATTGTGGAGAGATCACTGAGTGAGGAGTTAGATTCTCACAGGGTTCTGTCACTAGCTGGTCAGGTGACCCTGAGCAAGCCATGGGACTTCACAGTCTAGGATCCTAATCTATGAAATGATGAAGTTCATCTAAGGTCCCTTCCAGCTCCAACACACTAGAAAAAGAGGAACAAAAAAGACTTTGCGTAGCCCAATTTTATTTGCTGAGTTAGTGGCAGTGGAGAAATATTTTAAGGAAAAAGGAGTTGAGATGTTTCCTGAGTGTTTCCAGCATTTATTAAAATCCCTGAAGTTCGGGTTCTAAACTAACAAAATATGAGAGAACAGCAAGAGCCAACACAATATTCTAGTTAACTTTTTTTTTTAGTTAACTCTTAAAAATAATTATTTGACGTCATTCACCCAGTGAAGAGGCACTGTAGACTCATGCTGGGCCACATACTGGGCCCTGGGAACACCTGGTGTGGTACCATTCAGCCCCATGCAATATATGACATGAATTAACATCACTGAATATACTTTCTTCCTTGAAATCGCCTTTCTTGGCTCCTGTGATGCCACTGTGTAACACTCTGAACTGATGGAAAAGTAGTTAGGGATAAGGTGATATAGAGGATGAGTTTTAATGTATTCTTTTTATTCGTTCATTCAACAACTACTTTTTTGAGCACTTCTACGTGCCAGCTACTGTCCTCGGTGCTAGAGATACCTCAGTGAACAACACAGACACCTGTAGTTCCCTGTTTCGGGGGCAGTTGTTGCTTTGTTAAGGGTTAGATAGTGGCTGGAACTCCCCTACTCACTCCTATCTTATTGTATTTTATCTTCTGCAACTACTAGAAGAAAAAGCAGCTCAAGCCTCTTTCTCTGACACCATGAGCCTTGGTCCCCAGCACTCCCCTTGCCCCCTTCTCAAAGAATTTGCCGTCTTCGATCCTTCCTTTGTCCTATTGGAGGACCAACCACGATGAATTTCTATTGTGCCCTTACCTGTCTGTCTCCCCTACAAGGAGACGAACTGCATCACACCTAACCACATATGCAGATTAATTCCACGAGGATCTGCCCCTTAAGGAACTATGCACTTAACTGAAGTTCATTCATTAGGTTGACCAGGACAGTCATAATGGAAAGCATTAGTCATAACTCTTAGGTCACTAAGAGCCACAGAAAATGGGTGATGTATTTGTAGACTCAAGGTACAGCTGTGAGCAACTAGAAAACAGTCACTGCAAGGGAACTAACTTAAGAACCCAACAGTCAGAATGGCTGAAGGATAATCAGTCTTAAGACTGTGCAAAAAGAGGCTTAACATTCAAATCATCTTGAGCTCCTCACCACCGAGGGTTGAGTATTGTTGGCCATATAAGTGATGCTTACCTTGCCTTGGGTGAGGGCGCCTTCAAATGGCAGCAAGATCCAGGCCCCAAATACCTCACACTTCTTCTTCTACGGGGTTTTTAAACAGTGGAAATGTTCCAAACACTCCCCAAACAAATTATTTTAATGTTGTAACATGAAATTACCAAATTCTAGTAAGACAGCTTTTTCAGATGATTCCATTGTTAATGGGTCTCCTTAAGTGTCTTAATTTTACAATCTTACTGATTGCAAATGCAATGGAATTTTTCGAAAAAGGAATCTAGGGGTAGCTATGATAACAGGCACAAATCACTTTAACAAGCTAGGAGTATCAGTCTATTATCTGGCCAATATCTATGTGGAACTTGTTTCAAAGAAGCCAAATAATTACGAGTATCATAATTACAAGTGGCTTTCATTTAAGAAATATTTTGAAATAATTATAGATTTACTGGAAAGCACAAAGATAGTACAGAGAAGTCCCATGTACCCTTCACCAAATTTCCTCCATGGTTACAGCTTACATAATTATGGTCAATGTGGAAGCCAAGAAACCAGTACTTATACCATATGTGAGTATAGTTCTGTTATTTTATCACATGTGTAGATTTCTGTGACCACCACTGACACAGGTCTACTATCTCTCACATGCTACCCCTTTATAGTCACATTCAACCTCTTCTCCCCAACTACCCCTAACCTTGGCAACTACTAATCTGTTTTCCATCTCTCAAAATTTTGTCATTTTGAGAGTGTTGTAGAATGGAATTATGTAGTATGTGACCTTTTGAGATTGGCTTTTTTCATTTAGCATAATGCTTTTGAGGTTCATCCAAATTGTTGCATGTATAAATAGTTTATTCTCTTTTACTGCTGAGTAGTATTCCATAGCATGGATGTACCATTGTTTTATGGAGGGACCTTTTGGTTGTTTCCAGTTTCTGGCTATTACAAATAAAGTTGCAATGAGTAATGTGTACAGATTTCTGTGTGGACATAGGTTTTCATTTCTCTGGAGTAAATTACTAGGAGTTTCACTTCTGGATAAGTATATTTTTAGTTTTTAAAGAAATGGCTGGGGAAGGAAATGGCAACCCACTCCAGTATTCTTGCCTGGAAAAGTCCATGGACAGAGGAGCCTGGCGGGCTGCAGTCCATGGGGTCACATGACTGAGCATGTGTGCATGAGGGTGGAGGGAGATGGGTTGGTAGCAATAAAGTGGGAGAACTAAAATAAATAAATAAATAAATGGCCAAACTATTTCGCTTTTACCATTCTGTGTTCTGTAAACAATGGGTAATTGATCTAGTTTTTTTCTCTGCATCCTTTCCAGCATTTGGTGTTGTCACTACTTTTTATTTTAGTTCTTCTTATAGTTGGGTACTGATAATCTGTGGTCTTAATTTGCATTTCCCTAATGACTAAGTGATGTTATGTTCTAAAGATATAAAGTTTGTAATTAGTTTTAGCATTTCTTTTGTCAAATCATTTTATTCTAAGCCTCAACTTTCTCATCTGTAAAATGAGAGAATTTAACTGTATAACCCCTAACCTGATATCCCAGTTTGAAAATCCTTTGTATCCCTAGATCTACCTTGGATGAGTTTGTTTGCAAGTTTTCAGTTTTCCCTTTGTGCATCAGCTCTTCCCATCTGCCAACAATTGCCAAGGAATGAATCTTATCCATGGCCTTCACTGACATTTCCATGAAACGCATGACAATCCCTATGTATTTCATTTGGCCCTATTCAGCATTTAAGTCACATCACCAAAGCCTGAGCAAAAAGATCCAGACTTTCACAAATTTATAAGGAACTTTATTAATTTTCTGATTCATTGTAAAGTTGTTTTGATTCCTTTGTTCCCAAGGTTCATTATGGAACATAGATTTTTGCTTTTTTTTTAATTTTCATTTATCAATTTTTGGCTGCATTAGGTCTTGGTTGCGGCTCTCTCTAATTGTGGCGAGTGGGGGCTACTCCAGTTGTGGTGCTCAGGCTTCTCACTGCAGTTGCATCTCTTGTTGTGGAGCACAGGATTTAGTAGTTGCAGCAGGCAGGCTCAGTACTTGCAGCCCATGAGCTCGGTAGTTGTGGCACATGGGCTTAGTTGCCCGATGGCATGTGGAATCTTCCCAGACCAGGGATCAAATCTATGTCCTGCATTGGTGGCCAGATTCTTTTTTAAAAAAGCTTTTTATTTTATATTTGCATATAGTTGATTAACATGTGTGTATATTTACATACATATACAGGTATCCATGCTGGTAAAGAATCCGTCTGCAATGCAGAAGACCTGGCTTCAATCCGTGAGATGGTAAGATCCCCTGGAGGAGGGAAAGACTACCTACTCCAGTATTCTGGCCTAAAGAATTCCATGGACTGTATTAGTCCATGGAGTCGAAGAGTTGGACATGACTTTCACTTTCACTTTCACAGGTATCCATTCTCCCCCATAAATAGGTATGTATCCATTCTACCCCAAACTCCCCTCCCATCCAGGTTGCCACATAACATTGAGCAGAGATCCTTGTGCTATTTCATAGGACCTGATGGTTTTTCATTTTAAATATAGCAGAGTGTACATGTCAGTCCCAAATTTTCTAACTATCTCTTCCTTATATTCTTCCCCTAACCCCAGCAACTTTAAGTTTGTTTTCTAAGTCTGTGAGTCTGTTTCATAAATAAATTCATTTGTATCATTTCTTTTTATATTTAACATATAAGAGATGTCATATATTTGTCCTTCTTTGTCTGACTTGCTTCACTCAGCATGACAATCTCTAGGTCCATCCATGTTGCTGAAAGTGGCATTATATAATTCTTTTTAATGGCTGAGTAATATTCCATTATGTATATATTTACCACATCTTCTTTATCTATCCCTCTGTTGATGAACATCTAGATTGCTTCCATATCTTGGCTACTGTAAACAGTTCTGCAGTGAACATTGGTGTGCATCTATCTTTTTGGACTGTGTTTTTCTCTGGATATCTGCCCAGGAGTGGGATTGCAGGATCACATGGGAGCTCTCTTTTTAGTTTTTTAAGAAAACTCCATACTGTTCTCCATAGTGGCTGTTCGAACTTACATTCCCACCAGCACTGTAGGAGGGTTCCCGTCTCTGCACATCCTCTCCAGCATTTATTGTTCGTGGATTTTTTGATGATAGCCATTTTGACTGGTGTGAGCTGTTACCTCATTGTAGTTTTGATTTTAATTTCTCTAATAATTAGTGATGTTGAGCATCTTTTCATGTGCCCTTTTTTTGGCAGGTAGATTCTTTACCACTGGACCACCAGGGAAGTCCTAGAACATAGTTTAGAGTAAAGTGAAAGTGAAGTTGCTCAGTCATGTCTGATTCTTTGTGACCCCATGGACTGTAGTCAACCAGGCTCCTCTGTCCACGGGATTTTCCAGGCAAGAGTACTGGAGTGAGTTGCTATTGCCTTCTCCAGGGGATCTTCCTGACCCAGGGATCGAACCGCGTCTCCCGCATTGTAGGCAGATGCTTTACCATCTGAGCCACCAGGGAAGCCCTTAGAGTAAATGATACCTTATAATTTTCATCAAGCATCAGTTGAGTGCCTACTATGTGCAGATAGGGTGAGGTACTGAAAAGAGCGCAGCTCTATATGGAGAAGGACCTGGGTTTGAATCATGCATCTGTCATTTATGAACTCTGAGCTCATTAAGAAATGTAACTTATCTGAATTTCAGTGACATGGAGATAAGACCTGCTGCTGAAATTATGAGGAAAAGAGATCATACATGTAAAGTGCCTAGTTCATAGTAAGTATTCCATAAGTGGTAGCTATGATTATGTGGGGCACGAGGAGTAGTCCCTGGAGAAAACCTAGAGGAAGACTGCCAAGTGCTTTCACACACACACACACACACACACATACCTCCTATGACTCCCACACTAACACCAGGAAAGAGGTACTTAACTGTTTTTTTTAAACTGAGGCTGAGACGTTAAATAACTTAAAGTCCCCCTGATGCCAAGCAAAGGAGGTTGAATTCAGACTGTGTCCTTAAGTGGCGTCCAGTCTAGCCAGAGAGATCAGCTGTGCAGAAACATAAATTTCAGCACAGAGTAGCCAGTGTCCTTTGAGGGGCAGAGCCAAAGGGCACTGAGGGGTTGAGAAAGGGAGTAGATTCTGAGGACTCGCCAGCTGGGGAAGGCAAAAGGAAATTAGAGGATTAGAGCTTCCTCTGTCTCACTGGACATCTCTGAGTTCCTCGATGTCACCACCACAATTGCCGCTTGACCTTGGAAGCCCAGCACAGCTGCTGCGGCAGGGGGAGGGGGGTTGAAGGGGGGGAGGGCAGCCCTGGGCTCTTCCAGCCCTCCCCTCTCTCTCGCTCCTCCCCTTCACTAAAGCAGTACTTATATACAAGCCTTCCTATCTTCATTAGGCTCTGGAGTTCTATCCAACCTGTGTTTTTCTGCATTATCCCCAAAGGTCATTGTCAGAATTGTATTTCTTCTATTAACATGAAGCCCAGGGTCTATTTTACAGAAATACATTCCAGATTATCTTCCCTAGAATCATTCTCTATCATGTGAGCCTGACTTGCTTATAAGCACATGTCTGGGCCATTTCTGCATTTGATTTTCAAAACATCATTGGGTTCCATTTTCTATATAGTCTGGCTCATAGTAGATATTACAGAAAATCATTTAGTCAATATACACAGCTATTGAATGTCTACTATGTGCCAGGTACTGGCGTCTTAGGCCTCATGGAACATACATTCTATGAATGGCTGATTAACTAATGAAGGACATATTAATTTAACTTGAGTATCAATATCCATGGCAGATTATTAGTGAGAAATTGGAATAAATAAACTCTATGGCTTTAATGAAAGTATGCAGTGCCACACAAAGAAACGACTAATTCATTGTGGCAGAGGCCAATCCTTGAAAATGGCATCACTGGGCCTAGAAACATGTCATCTTGTAGATGTAGACGAATTTCAGTTGCAAAGACCTAAATTGGGTTAGAGCAGTTTGCCTTTCATCCTCAACCTTCCTTGCTCCTCAGGGATCAATGACTAATTCCGTTTTTTAAAAGTCAGATGGCAGGCAGCCCAAGTTCTCAGCCTCTGGGGGTTACATCTGGTTTGGTGACTTCCTGTGGTGCGTCACGCAGGGGCCACATATCTGTAGCCATTATGTCAGTAACATGCAGAGTATAAGCATTGGAATCTTTTCAAGTACGTCAAGGGGCTGTATTTCAGCAGCTGAGGGGACTCCAAATGTTTTATTTTTTATTATTCCAGATTTTTCTGGAATTGTCCCACCTTTTGAGTTTGTGTCATCTCTGTGTGTTCCCAGAATTCTTTATTTAGGCTACTGTCATGTTGCTGTAAAAAAAAAACAACAACAACATAGAGAGAGCTTTTACTCAGTTCAGTTAACAATGTCACCTTAGAATCTACACTGATTCTTCAAAAAGGGAGAAAAGCAGGCTGCTTTAGCTTGGGGGTGAATGTCTCATTTCTCCCTTGGTTTCACTTCCTTTTCCATTCTGGTGGCTTCCCGTTTCATTCTGGAGTCTCCTGTTCCCTGAATTTAGTTTCCATTTAAGAAGCTATTTTCTCAGAACCTGTTTTTCTCCTTAGTTGTTGCCACTTTCTGGCCCTGGTTTTGCATCTTCAGAGGTCTGCCTGCTGCCACAGCACTTGCCTTAGCCCCAGCCTCAGCTTGCCAGGGCTCCAGGCCAACTCAGCTTTTCTGCCGCTCACTGCAACTGTCCAGCTCCAATGGACTCAGAACCTTCTGGTCCCAAACATTCTCTCATACCCAACCCCCACTGCGGAACAAAGGCAGACGCTCCTCCTGGGTTCCGCTAACCCTGAATGGAAGGAAGCAGGAGAGGAAAATATACACATGACCAATTCTCTTTAGCACTGTTTCCTATACTTCACAGGTGATGGGTAGGAATTGATGGAATTTGTATTTCAAGAATCTTCATTGAGCTTCCCTGGTGGCTCAGTGGTAAAGAATCTGCCTGCCAATACATGAGGCATGGGTTCAATCCCTAGTCTGGGAAGATCCCACTCGCCACAGATCCCACTTGTGTAAGGCTGTGTGCCACAACTACTGGGCTTGTGCTCTAGAATTTGGGAGCCACAACTACTGAGCTCAAGGTCCACAACTACTCAAGCCCTTGTGCCCTAAAGCCCGTGCTCCACAAGAGAAGCCACCTCAGTGAGAAGCCTGCACATTGAAACTGGAGAATAGCCCCTGCTCACCACAGCTAAAGAAAAACCTGCACAGCAAAAAAGATCCAGCACAGGCAAAAATAAAAATAAAATAAATTAATAAAAATTTTAAAAACTTGCATTATTAACTAAATACTTCTGAGTGATGGTAGGAAATTTCAGAATCCTTAAGAATAAAAAGAAACATATTAAGTATCAGATATTTGGGTCCCCAAGATGGCTGAGTGATAGCCACAGATTTTTTTTGTTTAGTCACTAAGTCGTGTCTGACTCTCTGTGACTCTGTGGACTGTAGCCCGCCAGTCTCCTAGGCAAAAATACTGCAGGAATACTAGGATTTCCTAGGCAAAAATACTGCAGTGGGTTGCCATTTCCTTCTTCAGGGGATCTTCCTGACCCAGGGATTGAACCCATGGCTCCTGCAGTGGCAGGCAGATTCTTTACCACTGAGTTACCAGGGAAGCCCCCAAGATGGCTGAGAACTCTTTTCTCAGCACCTGTGTTCGGAACCTTCCAGAAAAAGGTGGCTGAAGGTAAGAACCTCTGAAATCTGTCCTTGTCCCTAATGTGTGTGGGGGGGAAGAGGAGTGTGGTTAGAATGTTTGGGATACCTAATCTCACAGACAAGGCAATAACAGGATAACATATTCAACAAAGACTGTTAATGCTGATGAAACCTTTGAAGAATTCAGATGAATCCTTGGCGTGTTCATCCTGGGCCCCTTGAATGTCATACAATCCTGAGTGGGATATTTCCTCTCTATGACTTCATTCGTAAGATGACACTGTTCTTTTTCACCAGTACATGTGGACCAGCTAATTAAAATACTGTACTGGTTCATTCAAGAAGTATTTACTGAGTTCCTACTACATACAAGGCATCGTGCAAATGGACTGTCTAATATGACATAGAAATTTAAAAATAGATTGCCATAAATAAACTCCATGATAGGGTTATGTAAAACCTTTCAGATAATTTTAGCTGTTTGTATACACAAATAGGACTTCTAATTCTACCATTTGAATGACTTAACCTGTATTTTTCCACCATCACCCCTCCCTTCCAAACCAGTTCATTCATCTTAGTCTGCAGCCAATTTCCATCCATTTTCTAATGGTAGGATTAGAGCTGTCATGTAAGATTGTGCCCTCTACAAGGACATCTCACCAAAGGGGCAAACAGGGTAGAAATACTCTACGTTCCACTGGCTAAGCCATAAGACCTGGCCTTGGTCAGCGTTCACCCAGAGGAAGGAAATAGTTTTCTAATTTGCACAAATGTCCCTTATATTTTAAGTGTGGCCCTCCTCAGTTGGTTCATGGGCCAGAGATGGAGTAAATGGACAGAGTTTAGTATTGTAATCAAATAAGATTTACAATAAAGATACATATAATGGCATAAATGGTGTCTATCTAGCTATGTGGTAAGTCACTCATATAGGTGGCTATATTTGGTGTTCTTTTTACTCAGCCAAGCCAACTATGGGGAAGCAAGAGAGAAGGAGAAGGAGGCCACAGTGAAAGCTTGGTGAGTTCCTCTGGAGCCCCAGTTTGGGCTTCTTCCTCAGCAGAGGGTCCCCATCAGCTAAGTGTTTCCAGAGATCTTGTGTCCAGGGATCTGAAGGCATGGTTAACCTACTTGAAAGACACCAGCATCTTCCCTCTGAACCAAAGAGAGCAGGCATCAGAAGCCTCAGTCTCTAAAGGAGAAGCTGTTGGGCAAGTAGATCAATGAACAGCTGCTTTCACCATCAGGGATGAAAGCTGGAGGCCAAAAATACCTTTTCTTGTCATGCAAAGGTTGGGGGGAATGATCCTTATAAATGAAAGAAAACCAAGTGGTATGATTTAAAGAAAGGACAGCAGTCCCCCAAAACTCCCCCAAAACCATATGCAAAATTCTGCCAGATTCATTTGACTTAACTCCTCTCATGGCAAGTTAAGGTCAGGTGGATTGTTTACAAGTCAGTCTCACTCTGGGGAGAGTTCATTTAATTATTTTGATTTCCTAAGTGCTAGCTGATTCACTGGAGCAAAAGGAACTTTTGCTGGAATGAGAGGAGCCTGCAGAGGTTTGGCAGAGGTGTGCTATGGGCTAAACTGTGTATACCCCCAATTCAAGTCCTAGCCCCAGTACCTAAGAATGTGACCTTGTTTGGAAATGGAGTAGTTGCTAATGTAGTTAGTTAAGATGAGGTCCTATGGGAGTAGCATGGACCCCTAATCCAGTACAACTGCTATCCTCATAAAAAGGGAAAGTTGGACACAGAGACCCACACATAGGGAGAACACCAAGTTAGGACTGGAGTTACACAGCCACAAGTCAAGGCACTGCCAGCAGCTGGGAGGGAAGCCTGGCACAGACTTTTCCCTGGTGGCTTCAGAGGGAGCACAGCTCTGCCAACACCTTGATTTTGGACTTCTGGTCTCCAGAACAGTGAAATGGAAAATCTGTTGCTCCAGAAGCCACCCAGTTTGCAGTGGGTTGTTATGGCAGTCATAAGACACTAATGCATTGTGAATGGGGAGAGAGTGGTGAGACATAGTGCTTGTGATGGGCTCTGGCTTTCCAAAAACGACCACAACCATACCTCCCACCCATATGTTCTTCCCACAACGTGACTTTGCCAATCTTCCCATTGAGTGTTGAGGTCTCTATACCCTCTCCTTGAACCTGAACAGGATTTTGTGACTTCTTTGACTAATTAGAGTATAGTGAAGGGGACATGATGTGGCTTCCAAGGCTAGGCCACTTCTGCCCTTATCTCTTGGGACACTTGCTCTAAGGGAAGCTAGCTGCTATGTTAGTGGTCTTGCTGCCCTGAGGCCACCATGCTGTGAGAAAGCCCAATCTAACCCACACAGAGAGACCACATGGAGAGCCCCGGAGTCTACACAGAGAGAAAGATGTCTGACCCTCCACCCTGAGTTGCTCCAGTCCTGCACTGCTTTAATTCCAGTCACTATCTGACTATAACTCCAAGCCAAAACTGCCTACCCAAATCCCCAACCCACAGAAACTCTGAAAGATATTAATGATAAAAACAATTGCTGTTGTTTTAAGCCACTAGGGCTTGGGATTTGTTACACAGCCTGCAGGGGTAACTGGAAGATGAAAGGACTTTGGAGAAAGGGAGCCCAAAGGGAAAGAGAGATGCAGAGATGTTACAGTGAGATCAAAGGCTAAAAGATGGCAAAAGTTCAAAGAAAGAGAGGTGGTGAAGGCATTTCAGGAAGGACAGTGGCAGCTTTTTCTCCAACAAGGGCAGTGCAGTCAAGTGGAAAACATCTGGGCTGGAAGACAAATGACCCCACACCCCTCCAGTGCTGCTGCCCACTGGCACTTTGAGCAAATGCCTTTCCCTCCCTGGAGAACGTTTTGTGAACTCATGGTGTGTGGAAGAACAGCTCACCCTGGAAATGTGGAGCTAAAGAGCAAGAATTGCACCCCCACACACACCCGTGCATTAATTCTGGGGCCTCCAGGCACCCTCTGACTGTGATGGGTTGTTCTCATGTAGACTCTGCTGCTGGAAGATGCACTGACCAGCCGAGACAAGCATCTGACCACTTGGCAATCACAGTAAATGAATCCAATGACACTCCAGTTTATGCACCCACAGGGATGCTTGACCTACACCTGTTAGGGCAAAGACCCCAGACACAGGTGATGAAAACAAGGTGTTACCACTCAGAGGGACGCTGCCCAAAAATGATCAACTGGCCTCCCTAGAGGACAATTATTCCTCAGGGCCACAACTGCAAAAAAATCTCTTCTTAGGTTAAAAATAGGAGAGGAAAAACCAAGTATGTAGTTCCTTGGAAATAAGGAATGAGCCAGAAGAACTTGAAAATAGTGGGAGAAGCAGAGGAGGCCAGCTCTCTGGTGGGACAGCTCATGCCTACGACAGAGGAGCCTGGGCCAGGAAAGCCTTGCCTGACTTTCATTCTGCTCTTCAAACCGCTTTCCTCCCTTCCCTCATACACTGTCATTTAAGTATGCTATATCTTGGTCTGTATGTGCTTAATGAGAAAATATATAATAAATAGAGTTTAAAAAACAAGATGAATAAGAAGGGAACTGAACATATGTCTCATCCAGTATTCTTAACCCAAATAGTAATCTGCCAGGCTCCTCTGTCCATGGGGATTCTCCAGGCAAGAATACTGAAGTGGGTTGCCATGCCCTTATCCAGGGGATCTTCTCAACCCAGGGTTCAAACCCAGGTTTCCCACATTGCAGGCAGATTCTTTACTGTCTGTGCTACCAGGGAAGCCCAAGAATTCTGGAGTGGACAGTCTATTCCTTCCCCAGGGGAATTTCCTGACCCAGGAATTGAACCGGGGTCTCCTGCATTGCAGGTGGATTCTTTACCAGCTGAGTTACAAAGGACGCCCAAGTAAAGACAATCCAAAGTCAAAAGATGATTGTGGTGATAGCACAGTTGTTTTTAATGTTTAATTAGGTTATCAAAAATTTCATAGATTCCAATAGCTGAGCATCTGTAATCAACAAACACGAGCTAACGAAGCAAGAAGTCCAAAATTATCAAGAAATAATGTAATCTTGAGCCACTTGTAAAACAAAGGTACAAAATCATCCCTTTATATTTATATGATAACTCTCTTTATGTTATAAAATCCCCAAGGGAGAAACAGATGTTGCAAGTACGTTACTGGATGTCTCATCACCACATCCTTGCCCTTGCCTCTGCCTTCTCCTCTTCATCCATACAGACATTTTTATTACAAGTGAAGTGTAGGGCAAGGCCCTGGCAGCACAAAAAGGCTTTGACTATTAACATCTTTGATGAGAGTACTGTGCAGTTGGAAAGACAAGATATTTATATAGATATAGCACCTGAATCACTGTAAGTGTCCATTCAAAAATATAATAAGTCCCTAACTATTCTAATTGTAAGAAGAAACCATGCTAGAAATAAAGCTGCTCTCTTCAGAGTGCAACACTACTTAAAAGATGGTATGGAAATCGCCCATAGCAACCCTAAAAGCAAAATAAACAAACACAAATGTACTCTTATGCAACTCAGCTGGCGCCAGGAAAGAGATGTGGGGTGGGAGCTTCATCCATGGAAGGAGGTGGGGACAGTAGAGCAAGAAATAGCCCTTGCACACTGAGAATGTCTATACCTGTGACTGTGATGATTAAAGCCGGAGGGCAAATGTCACGGTCAAGAAAGAGCAAAGGTCAAGTCTGATGTACACGTTTAAAGTCAGCTGTCAAAGTTGGGTCCACCGAAGTATCAGGGCTGAGGTGTGTGGTCAGACAGGGTCAGTGAAGTGGGACAGATGAATATAGAATTGACGGTCAACCAGAGGACCAGTGGCTACACAGGGGCAGGATGAGAGGAAAGTGATGGTGAGGATTTTAAGAGGCTGAAAAGAGTAAGGAGGATCAAGGGAATCTTAATTCTCACAGTGGGACTTCTGTTTATTTCCAGAGCAGATGTATGGAGAAAAAGCATATATATAAAGGTGAGTTGAGTCCATCTACAATAAACCTGTAGAGGAAGGGTAGAAATTAGAACTGAACCCTCTTCTGAGACATACTATCATTTTTACATTAAAAGATGGCAGTTGGGTTCATGTTTTTGTATTTCCACTGATGGTGATAATGTCTGATTATTATTTTTCTTACTTTTCCATATAAGACAGAAGGACAGATCTGACAAGGTATATTTCCAAGATGCCCAGCTACCAGGTAGAGCTGCTATAAGAACAGGGCACTTTTGTTCCCTCTTAGGCCAGGAAAGGTGTAAAATGATCCCACCATTCACAGGCTGTTGTAGGAACTCGCTGACTGCCCTCATGGAAAGATCCCACCTGTCTGTAGGGTCACAGTCATGGCACCCACAGCTTTTGCATAGTAAACATTTTCCTGAAAGAAGAGAAAAGCCTTTTATGATATAGTGAGGTGCCCATCATTGGTGGAATTCAAGCGGAGGCTAGATGCTCAAGGCAAAGGCACTGGAGAAAACATTTTTGACCTTGGATTGAAGGCTTCTCCCAGCCCTGAGGTTCTCTAATCTACCTGCAAACCACTGTTGACAAATGGGATGTAAGGAAATGTTGTGTCAGAAGAGCAGCCATATTTAGAGGAAATGTGATAAAGGATACTAGTGGTAAAGAACCCACCTGCCAATGCAGAGATGTAAGAGAGATGGGTTCAATCCCTGGGTGGGGAAGATCCCTTAGAGGAGGGCAGGGCAACCCACTCCAGTATTCTTGCCTGGAGAATCCCATGCAGAGAGGAGCCTGACAGGCTACAGTCTGTAGGATGGCAAAGAGTCAGACATGACTGAAGCAACTTAGCATGCATATTCTAGAAGATTCCATCAAAAGAGCCTGATACCTGACAGTCTTTTTAGAGCCAAAGAACAAATAACATTTTGTAGCTCCTATTTTTCTGCCATGTGTAGAAATGCACATAGATTACAAGCGCGTAATCCTGTAACATCTGTGTCTGCTGTGGCTGTGGTCAAGAGCTTTGAGTGGTAGACTTGAGTCCATATGGGACAGAGGAGGCCATGGTTCCCAGAGAAGAGACAGTTGGAAAACAGCCATCTCCCATCAGTGATCTGGTGTAGAAAGGTAGATGACTTTGTTTTTCCCTGAAAGAAAAAGAGTTTGTAGTCAGATTTGTGTGCATTTTTCCTTATAGCTCAAGAATACATTATACAGTGCTCAATAAACTCTGAGATTCAAAGGATTAGATCTGATACAGTGCCTGAAGAACTATGGATGGAGTTTCGTGACATTGTACAGGAGGCAGTGATCAAGACCATCCCCAAGAAAAAGAAATGCAAAAAGGCAAAATGGTTGTCTGAGGAGGCCTTATAAATAGCTGTGAAAAGAAGAGAAGCAAAAGGCAAGGAGAAAAGGAAAGATATACCCATTTGAATGCAGAGTTCCAAAGAATAGCAAGGAGAGATAAGAAAACCTTCCTTAGTGATCAACGCAAAGAAATAGAGGAAAACAACAGAATGGGAAGGACTAGAGATTTCTTTAAGAAAACCAGAGATACCAAGGGAACATTTCATGCAAAGGTGGGCACAAGAAAGGACAGAAATGGTATGGAACTAACAGAAGCAGAAGATATTAAGAAGAGGTGGCAGGAATACACAGAAGAACTATGCAAAAAAGATCTTCATGACCCAGATAATCATGATGGTGTGATCACTCACCTAGAACCAGACATCCTGGAATGTGAAGTCAAGTGGGCCTTAGGAAGCATCACTATGAACAAAGCTAGTGGATGTGATGGAATTCCAATTGAGCTATTCCAAATCCTAAAAGATGATGCTGTGAAAGTGCTGCACTCAATATGCCAGCAAATTTGGAAAACTCAGCAGTGGCCACAGGACTGGAAAAGGTCAGTTTTCATTCCAGTCCCAAAGAAAGGCAATGCCAAGGAATGCTCAAACTACCGCACAATTGTACTCACTTCACACGCCAACAAAGTGATGCTCAAAATTCTCCAAGCCAAAAAAAAAACCAAAAAAACAAATTCTCCAAGCCAGGTTTCAGCAATATGTGAACCGTGAACTTCCAGATGTTCAAGCTGGATTTAGAAAAGGCAGAGGAACCAGAGATCAAATTGCCAACATCCACTAGATCATCGAAAAAGCAAGAGAGTTCCAGAAAAATATTTACTTCTGCTTTATTGACTATACCAAAGCCTTTGACTGCGTGGATCACAACAAACTGTGGAAAATTCTTAAAGAGATAGGAATACCAGACCACCTGACTTGCCTCCAGAGAGGCAAGTCTTGCATACAGAGAAATCTGTATGCAGATCAAGAAGCAACAGTTAGAACTGGACATGGAACAACACACTGGTTCCAAATCGGGAAAGGAGTATGTCAAGGCTGTATATTGTCACCCTGCTTATTTAACTTATATGCAGAGTACATCATGAGAAACGCTGGGCTGGAAGAAGCACAAGCTAGAATCAAGATTGCCGGGAGAAATATCAATAACCTCAGATGTGCAGATGACACCACCCTTATGGCAGAAAGTGAAGATGAACTAAAAAGCCTCTTGATGAAAGTGAAAGAGGAGAGTGAAAAAGTTGGCTTAAAGTTTAATATTCAGAAAACTAAGATCATGACATCTGGTCCCATCACTTCATGGGAGATAGATGGGGAGACAGTGGAAACAGTGTCAGACTATATTTTTGGGGGCTCCAAAATCACTGCAGATGGTGACTGAAGCCATGAAATTAAAAGACTCTTATGACCAACCTAGACAGCATATTAAAAAGCAGAGACATTACTTTGCCAACAAAGGTCCATCTGGTCAAGGCTATGGTTTTTCCAGTGGTCATGTATGGATGTGAGAGTTGGACTATAAAGAAAGCTGAGCACCGAAAAATTGATGCTTTTGAACTATGGTGTTGGAGAAGACTCTTGAGAGTCCCTTGGACTGCAAGGAGATCCAACCAGTCCATCCTAAAGGAGATCAGTCCTGGGTGTTCATTGGAAGGACTGATGCTGAAGCTGAAACTCCAGTACTTTGGCCACCTCATGCGAAGAGTTAACTCATTGGAAAAGACCCTGATGCTGGGAGGGATTGGGGGCAGGAGGAGAAGGGGATGACAGAGGATGAGATGGTTGGATGGCATCACCAACTCGATGGACATGGGTTTGAGTAAACTCTGGAAGTTGGTGATGGACAGGGAGGCCTGGCATGCTGCGACTCATGGGGTCGCAAAGAGTCTGACACGACTGAGTGACTGAACTGAACTGAACTGAACTGAATGTTTGTCAAAATGGGAAAACCTACTGAAGTCTTGTAACAAAAGACAAAATACTCTCAAAAGTGAGTAGTGTGGGATGATTTGAGAGATGAGCATTGAAACATGTATATTATCATATGTAAAATAGATGCATGAAGCAGAGCACTCAAAGCCGGTGCTCTGGGACAACCCAGAGGGATGGGGTGGGGAGGGAGGTGGGAGTGGGGTTCAGGATGGGGGGGGACACATGTGCACCCACAGCTGATTCATGTTGATGTATGGCAAAAACTACCACAATATTGTAGTTAGCCTCCAATTCAAATAAATTAATTTTTTAAAGGTCTGTAGTAATTAACAATAATGAGATCATTTGGAAAAAGACAAATCAATGTCACCATATCTTCTCTGAACCAACTGCAAAAAGGACAGTCCACCTGGACAGGAACTGTATTACTTTGTAGACATCAGGCACCACTTAGAAAACAGACCACTCTCCTTTCAAGCATCATCCATGGTGTGTGTTCCCTATATGCTGAGAGGGGTGTTTCAGGTCCTATGGAACAAAATGAGGCCAAACCCAGTTCTAAATGGAGCTTGGAGAGGCAGGTGCAGAAAATAAAACTCTGGAGCTGTGGAGAGACAGTCTGTCATCCCCAGGATCCTTCCACGTGCCTCTTACCTCGGGGCCTCCTTCGCCAGGCTAGGATGCCAACTCCAGCCAGGGCAATGGCGAGGGCAATGAACCCAACAGCTTTCATCACCAGAAGCATAGTTTCCGATTCTGAAAGTAAGCAAATAATGGAGGAAAAAATCCACGTGTCCTCCTGCTCTTCTATGTTATTTTGGGGGACTTTTTTCCTGTGATCATCAAGAAGCCCAATACTACTTTTCTTACTGTGACTTCTTACTTCACCGCTCTGTGGAGAATAATCTGAAACAGGAACAGCTGTTCCCAAAGTATGGTCTGAATACCTGAGGTGTCCTCAAGACCCAGTCAGAGTCAATGAGATCTAAGTCATGATTCCCCACCCCTCTTTTTTTAATCTCCATCTCTCACATGGGCACAGTGGAATTTTCTAGAGGCCACACGATATGAGATGACATCATCACTCTGACAGCAAATAGAATGCTACGTTTTCTAGTGTTTACTTTTCTTAAAAAAATTTTAATTTGCAATACAGTAAATAGATATAACTTACATAAACAAAAGCTCTTTGGGGTCCTCAGGAATTTTTTGAGCATAAAGGAGCCCTGGGACCAAAAAGTTGAGAGAACCTCTGATTTAACAGACCCATTCTTAAGTATGCATTGATCCATGGTTCCCGCTCACCCCCTTTCCTCAGTCTCACTCCCCAGTCACAACCCCAGCCTTACCCTGGGAACCCTGAAGAACCATGTGGACTCCGCCATGTTCCACGTGACAGGAGTAAATGTCATTGTTCTGAGAATCCATCTCAACAGACACCCAAGTCTGATAGGTCCCATCCCCACTGGGAAGAATGCCTCCATACTCGGTGTCTTGGATTATTTCTTCCCCATTTTTCATCCATTTCATGGAAATTTCTGGGGGGTAAAAGCCATGAGCTCTGCAGTAAAGAGTTGTAATCCCTGGGAAAGTTTCTTTGCGACTGACTCTGACTTTTGGGGGCTCTAGAAAAAAGAAGTTCAAGTTAAAATAGAAGTATCTTATGTACTGAGTGCACAATATGAGAAAACAGCAATCGCATTTCCCAATTTTCTTCATTGCAGGAAACATTTAAAAATTAGAATGACCCAGAACCCAGGTTCACCAATAACACATTCTTTGATCTAAAGCCAGTTTGAGCAGATTTCTGTTACCTGAAACCATTAAAATGAAAATGAGTATTCAGCTAGTGAGTGGGAGAATTGAAACAAACTCCAGTCATCTGCCTCCAAAACTGATGCGCCTGAACAGAGAGTCCATATTCATACCTGTAGTCCAGGTGCCTCCCCAAGGGGCTGCCATAGCTCTGGAAAGCCCCACCACTAAACATCACTCCTGTGGGAAAAGGCACACTGTGTCTGGGAGTTTCCCACAGCATGATACAGTCGTAATTCATTTTGAATAATGAGATCATACATGAAAAGTTCTGTGTAACTAAAAGTTGACCAATTGAAACATATCTTTGATGTATAAGAGGAGTTTTCACTGAAAGGAATCTTATCCTAACCTCTTTAGGAAAGCAAAGACCCTCTGTCTTTTTTCTAATTTCAGATTTTCACTCATCCTGGTGTTGTATGATCTCTTGGTTACTACATAGCTTGAAGAATTGCATTACCTCCCTAAGTATTGCAATGGGGGGTGGGGGGGTGGGTGGCCGAAAAGTTCATTCAGGGAAACCCAGATGAATTTTTTGGCCAACCCAATATTACCCAACTTATCATTAACAGGAGATGGGAGGATTTATCTTACTGAATCCCCCAAAAGGAAGTGTCCCTGGACATACTCCACTCAAAACAAAGTAGAATTGCTGAGTGTTGTTAAAATGCTGATAAAAAGGTAATTAGGGAAAGTTTTCATGGGGAGTTACAGGTCACTGTAACCCAACTAACAAAACAGATTTCAAAAAAGGATGGCTAAAAGCTAAATTAGAGGAATGTTATGTACGAAACCACTAGTTCTGAGGATGTGGGGACAAAGCGTTCTCCCTCCTGTTTACCTGTCCTTTGTAAGGGGTCTTTCCCATACTCTAGGAATCTCTTTAACCAAGCAATACATTCTTCTTCTAGCCAATTTTTCTGATATTGTAACTCATGCCGATTGGCCTCCCATGCCCGCCTGATGATGTCGCCCACATTATCCATGGCTATCCAGGAGAGGGTATCTTTATTGAAGATAATGAAATCTTGTCCATCATATGCATATTGGAGAAATCCCGTGGTGCTTCCATTCTCCAGTAACTCACAGCCGATCATTCTCTGGTAAGTGTGAACCCCTGGAAGATACATGAATGGCAGGAAGGGAGGGGTTGACATGGGGATGTAGAGGTGGGTACCCAGGTGATCTGACTGGGGGCATGGCTGGAAGCATCTTCGACCCCAGAATACATCACTGCACAGGCTTGGCATGGCATCACTGAGTCTCTAGAAAGTTCCTGTGATATAAGCCCACCTATACACAGGTATCTACAGAGTACTTACTGCATGTCAAAGGAGTATGATAATTCCTGCCTTGTGGAGTTATCCTATATTGGGAACAACTAACTGATAAACTTTTTACTACAGTGGAGGAGGGAGAGATATCCAGGAGCCAGAAATATCCCCGGGGAAAGTTAATGTAGTAAGTCATTGGCCATAAGCAAGCACCTCATTAAGCCTGGAAATAAGACCCGCAATGGCTAGATTTAGGAGAAAGGAGAAGATGCAGGTCAGCAGCCTGAATGGGGATGGGACAAGGACATGGGGGCACAGAGGTCCTGGGGAAGAAACAGACAATGTGGAAGAGGCACAGGACAGATCGCAGGCACTGAACCCCATCAACAAGATTGTCCGAGCTTTGCCAAAAGAATGCAGCTCAGCTCACTGTCCGCCCAGGGGCCTCTACCGGGTTGGAAGCTAGAGAGCAGCGCGCCCATCCCTGCTGCCTTCACCACCTGAGTGATTGTAGTGACGCTGCAGCTGCTTCAGCTCCACCTTGAACGCCTGCTGCCAGCCTCGCAGCAGCTGTGTGTACCTCTCCCAGTGATCAGGCGCCAGGTTCTCCGCCATCCACGGGGCCCGCGGCTCCTTCAGCTGGGAGACACTGTTGTACATGGTGATGGGATGAGAATCCACGTACCCAGCTGAAATAAATTCAGGGATCCCATAGCCAGGCTCTGAAACGCCCAGGCGAAAATATCTCAGAGAGTGAGTCCCTGCGAGAGAGGCAGAGAAGGCAGATATTTAGAGTCACGGCTGATCCAGATCTATATAACCTGCTAGATTCCATCTAAACCCCATAATAGTCCTCCGTGTTCACTTGCACCCACTCTTTCGGGGACGCAGCTGCTACTTCCTCTTATGGAATCACAGAACACCAGGAACTTCGACCTGGAAAGGACTTCAGAGCTTTAGCCAAGACTTGGAGCCTGTTTTGTTCAGGTTGGAAACCTCAGGTTGAACTTTTTTACGGGTAACTCAACTTGTAGGTGAAGTAAAGTGCTCTGGTCTTTTGGGGAGGGGCCCAGGACCACTCACTGGCCCCTCCAGGGAGATCTATCCCTGAGGGATTCTGAGGGTTTGAAAACCCTTATAACCAACCCCCAGGTTTCACCAGCAGAGGCTCTAGGGTGATAAATGAGGGCCCCTATCTCACTGCTGTGCAGGCACATGTACACACACACACACACACACACACACACACACACACACACACCCCAGGTTGGTTAGTCTGCTTGACAGACCCACAGTGAGAACCCACATAAAGACTCAGGCCTTCCAAGGAAAATGTTTAATTTTTCCCTAAAAAATTTAATTTTCAAATTTTAAAAAGCAGAATGCTTTGTCTATTATATCAAACCAACTCTGAAAACCATTTTCCTATTATTTCTCTACTTTTTTCTTCTAGCCAAACCTCACTGTAAGAATTGTCATAGTCCCTGATGGTCAAAAGCCAGATAAGATGAAGCAAAACTGCTTGACTTTCTCTGCTGCTTTTGCACTGAACTTCTCTTGTGTCAACCAGGAAGCTCCGCATCTGGTGGAGACAGACAGCGCAGTCTGGAAGGAAGGGGATGGTGTCATAATGGGGTCAGTGCAGGGCGTGGGCCCTCAGGGAAGACTTTCTAGAGAAGATATGTCTTAGGGGAGATCCTGGGACAGGGAGGAGGTGAGCAGGCAATGAGGCTGAGCAGGGACATAGGAGAGAGGACAGTAGGAGCAGAACAGAAAACAATTTGTACAGACAGAGGCTAGGAGAGCGGGGCTCACTCTGGGAACCAATGGCCTAGGATGCTGGAGCTTAGCAAGCGTCACAGAGGAGAGGAGAAATGATGCCTAAGAGGTAAGCAGAGCCGAGGCAGAAGAGACCAAGGGCCTCCATGTCCTGCCAAAGAGCTGGCGGGGAGAAGGCACGCAGCACGGTGTCTTTCTTCCCCTGCTCTGCTCACTGTTGTCTGGAAATGCCCATCTCTAGCCCTTTTATCTTGTTACCTCCTGCCATCCTGACCCATCAACATCCTCCCCAGTCAGCATCTCTAAAGACAGCCCCCAAGACTAGCCCTGACATTTGCAAGGCTGAGTCAAGTGATCAGAGGAGGCCCACGTGCCAGAGGCCCAAATATCTTACAGGGATAAATCAAGCTAACGAACTGTTCAGTAAGTTCTACCCTCCCTACCTTGCCAAATATCCCTTCATATGACCTCAAAGCCCAAGTTCAAATTCAAAAATCTGACTTGGTGGCAGTGCAGAGAAAGCTAGCTTCTATCTTCTAGCCCCTGGGCCTTAGCCTGGACCTACCTCCATCTCTACCTACCCCAATTCCACCCAGCCCTGCGTAGGGCCTGGTGCCCACATGTAGACACCTTGTTCTCTCAGACTCCATCTATAAACACTGCCTCCTTGCCACCTCTTGGACTTAGCATTTGGTCCAAAGCTAAGAGGCCTTAGGAGGCCTTAGGTCCATCCTGTGTAAATTCAAGCAGCCTTGAGTCATCTGGGCAGAGAGCTGCAGGTTCCAGATACCTGCAGTGGGGTGCAGACCCAGGGCAAGCACCTCTGCTTGGCCTCATGGATGCCTTGCTCTGTGGGGAAGGATGTGGATAAGGCAGTTGTTGGAGCAGGGCCTCTAAAAGGTGGGGCCACATCCACGGCTTCTCTTGTATGTGTCTGAGAGCTGTCCTAGACACTATTTCCCCCAGTTTTTTCCAGGTAGCTCATCCCGTTGTTGTCCCCTTTGTGAACGCTCAGATCGTCAGGCACAGCCTTGGTCACTGTGGAGAAGCTCAGATGGGGGTCAGGCTGACCCCCAGGTTGAATGCCACTTAATGAAGTTTACTCCTTCCTCTTCATTTTAAATATATGTTTAAGAAAAAAGTAAAAAAAAAAAAACAGTTCACAAAATAGCTGGGTTCATTTTTGTGCACGCACGTCTGGCTGTAACTTTTTCTAAAGCTGTTTATGAAAGAATCCATACTGTGCAGCCTGTCTTTTAAAACAGGCCTCCCCAAGGCCAGGGAACCCTCACCTCAATTATGATGGGGAATAGGATTCCCTGAGGCCAAACCAGGCCTACCCAGCTCTGGCCCCTTCCAACTGATTGCACCAGTTCTGTAACCTGCAGGCACCTCCAATTTTCTTTCTTTCTCAGTTTTCAGAAAGAAAACTGCTCCTCCAGCTGGGGTGCGGGCAGTTTTTGGCAGCACCCACTGTCCCATGGGCCCCCTCCCTGGAGGTCGTATCCTGCATGTCAGGTGTGGTGCTGAGCAAGATGGAGCCTGGTCTCCCCCAGGCCTGGGCAGAGCATAAAGGCCCCATGGTCCCTCTGAACTGCTTTGACCTTTTATTCCCAAACCCTTTCCCTTCCTGTGGCAGTGGGGGCTGGAATGGGGAGGCAACCCAGTGAAAACCTCTGAGACTGGACATAAGACCATCATGAAAGTGTGGTTCTTATGAAAACAAGACTGAGGGTAAAACAGAGGCACAAATTCTATCCCCAAAGCAATAATTCCATATTCTGCCTTCTATTCTCTTATCTTTGTTCACCTTCTACCCACTTCTCAGTCCTAAGATGCTTAAGAACTGGGATTTAGCTTCTTCCCTCTGTATTTCCTACAAGGCCTAGCACAGGGAGCCTAGCCCATAGTCAGAACTTAAATATTTGTAGATGTTTGTAAATTGTTTGTAAAACACTATTTTTCTGCTTTGAAATAATTAATTATGCCGGAATGAATGTGAATCAATTTAACTTCGATCTTATGCTTTATTTAAAAAACATTTTTGGCCTCACCACACAGGTATCTTAGTTCCCTGACCAGGGATCCAACCCAGGATCCCAGGAGTGAGAGCTCCAAGTCCTAACCACTGGACTTAAACTTTAAAATAGAAATTTTAATAAAATTAAATTAAATTTTCATTTTATAAAATTAGATTATAATTCCCAGGGAATTCCCAGGAACTTATACTTTAAGAAATACTTTTCATAGGGGGCAAGCTGGTGAATGGGAAGCAGAGCTGAAATCTAATTTACATCCAGCCTGGAGTCTGTAAAAGGTGAAATATGGTGGAATCTGCAACCCATTTTGCAAACGGTTCTATTTCTCTACATCTGGAAAGGTTTTGTGGTTCCTCCACAGATTATGCAACTGCTCAAAGATGGAGGCAAAAGGAAGAGCAAGTCATGAACATTTTCTCACACTTTCTTAGTCTCCATCTGAGAACTCAACAAACACGTGAGTACCTTCTCTGTGCCAGGCACTGTTCTGGACTTTGAACACATCACAGACAAAACAGATAAAAAACGTCTGCCCTTCTGGAGCCTACATCCTAATGGGAGGACACAAGGAAGGCAGACAATATAAAATAAATACATATAACTGGTCATTTAAAAAGTGCAATGAATAAAAATAAAGGTGCAAAGAGGACTAAGCAATGTAATTCTAAACAGCGGAAGTTAGGGAAAGCTGCTCTGAGAAGACTTTGAATAAGTGCCTGCAGGGAACAAGGGAGCTAGGCAGATGTCTAGGGACTGCGGTCCAGGCAGGGGGATTTTGTACAAAGGCCCCAAGGAAAGGTCAACCCTGGCACATTCCGGGAAAAGCAGTGAGGCCTGGGGCTGGAGCTGAGTGAATAAGGGGAAAAGAAATAGGTAGGAATTGCTTCCACACTTCTGATAGCAAAAAGCCTCATAGAAATCAAATCCCAGACAAAGAATGAGAGAGAGGGAGGAAGAAGGAATTTAAAAAGAGACTATGTCATTGACATATAGATCTTCCCTCGAAAACTGGGTTTCCTTCTATGACATCTGGGGTCTGTATGCCTAGTAGATGCCAACAAACAAAAAAATAGTATTACCAACTTGGGGTATTACTGCTCAATGGGGTTATTTATTCTAAATGAGTATCACTGACATCATCTCCATACATAATATCTACAATCCAAGTAATTTCACTTTCTTACAAAAATGTAACTTCATAAAGATGTGCATAATCCAGAGTTTAGAAGAGGTCAATAGAGAGATACATGGTCTGTTGCCAGCTGTCCAAGGACGGTGGAATGTCCTTTTCTCCAACCCCCACCTGAGTCTTGTTCCTGTTTTCAGAGCAGTTTTTCTCCACTAGCCAGCCCTGACTTCAAAGATTGCTCTGCCCCTAAAGGCTGGCCTCCATCTGCCAGTTGCCTGCCCATCCAGTCTCGTGCAGCCAAGGTGTGGCTCTGCTCCAGGACATCACAGCCCTGTCCCCTTCCTCTGCCATGCACTCAATTACCCATCTGGTGTATCCATAGGTATGAGCCACGCTTGCTCCTTACTTGGGCTTCCAAAATGTTACCTCAGCTGTGATGGGAAGTTGGTTGACAGATGTTAAGTCAGTAACTCAGAACAGAAAAAAACAGGAGAAAATTCACGGTACCCTTTCTCTCATGATATGTTAGACCTTGTGATAAGTTATATTCCCATGTATTTGCTGCCTGGATGCTTAGATTTCCATATAACTATGAAGGTTGAATCATTTGAAAAAACCTCTATTGGACTAGTTTTGATCTACCAAAATGGCAATTTCATATGATTCATTCTGACCTTCTGATTCTTTCTTCTTGCAATAATTACAAAATTGGATTTTTCTCTCCCTTTCCATGAACAGATTATCGGCATCAATCCACTTAGTGGACTGAAATCTACAATTTTGAATTTGGTCTTCTGTCTAGGCCAGTCAAGCTGCTTCTCAAAGAGGCTGCTCTATCCCAACAGCCTCTGATAGACATTGCTGAAAAGCCTGAACAACACAACTGAACAGCAATCAGGCCAAATACAGTGGTGACTTTACATCCTAAATTATGTTCCTTTTAGCCTATAGATGAACTAGCTGGACCATTTTGACAAAAGGCTGTGGAAATGACAATAACTGCTAAAGTATTTTCAGATAGTCATCCATGAGGGCAATTGATATCTGAGTTTCTACCATGTAAGAGGAATTATGAGGCAATGTCAGGAAGGGAAAGACAGATCAGACACCAGTTCTTTTCCTCCCGGAATTTACAGTATTATTGGAGAGCCAAAGTGAAAACGAAAGTGAAAGTCTCTCAGTCGTGTCCAACTCTTTGCAACCCCACGGATTATACAGTCCATGGAATTCTCCAGGCCAGAATACTGGAGTGGGTAGCCCTTCCCTTCTCCAGGGGATCTTCCCAACCCAGGGATTGAACCCAAGGCTCCCGCATTGCAGGTGAATTCTTTACCAGCTCAGCCACCAGGGAAGCCCATTGGAGAGCCAAAGAACAGTACAAAAATAAATATAACACAGGGACATATGACAGCAAGCAGTAAGAGCCACAAAAGAAGCACCAATGGAATGTTCCAGCAGCCAGGAGAGACATCCTGCTCTCCCATGAAGGGATCCAGAAATGCCACAAGGAGGAGGTGGAAAACCTGCTAGGAAGGTAGGCTTTCCATGAGCCATGGAGCACAGCGAAATCTGAAGCATAACCCTCAGAACCACACTTATTTCTTTTTATTTTTATTTTTATTTATTTATTTTTTTATTAGTTGGAGGCTAATTACTTCACAACATTTCAGTGGGTTTTGTCATACATTGATATGAATCAGCCATAGATTTACACGTATTCCCCATCCCGATCCCCCCTCCCACCTCCCTTTCCACCCGATTCCTCTGGGTCTTCCCAGTGCACCAGGCCCGAGCACTTGTCTCATGCATCCCACCTGGGCTGGTGATCTGTTTCACCATAGATAGTATATATGCTGTCAGAACCACACTTATTTCTTGAGCACAAACCATGTAATAGCTACCATGCTAAGCCTTTGATAAACATGAATTATATTTACTTCTCAGTGCAACCTGGTGTGTGTGTGTGCATGCTCACTCAGTCGTGCCCGACTCTTCGCGACCCCATGGACTGAAGCCCACCAGGCTCCTCTGTCCGTGGAATTCTCCAGGCAAGAATACTGGAGTGGGTAGCCAGTCCATTCTCCAGGGGATCTTCTCAACCGATGGATCGAAACAGGGTCTCCTGCATTGCAGGCGGATTCTTTACCCTCTGAGCCACCTGAGACGTCCTGCAGCCTTTTGAGGTAGATCTTAAAATTCCCAGGGCTTCCCTGGTGGCTCAGAGGGTAAAGCATCTGCCTGCAACGCAGGAGACCTGGGTTTGATCCCTGGGTTGGAAGATCCCCTGGAGAAGGGAATGGCTGCCCACTCCAGTATTCTTGCCTGGAGAATCCCACGGACAGAGGAGCCTGGCGGGCTACAGTCCATGGGGTTGGACACAACTGACTGACTAACACTTTTCACTTTCTTAAAATTCCCATTTCACAGATAGGAAACGGGTTCAGAGAGATGAAGAAAATTGTCCAAGATCATCCTTAGAATCCAAAGTAGAGGGCCCAAGAATTTCCCTCTGACCTCTCAAGCAGGAAGCCTCTCTGCCTTAGACTGCTCAGCTGTTCAGAAGCAGAGTCACTTCCCCATCCCAGGCTCTGTTTCAGGCTCCTCGCCAGGATCACCAGGGCTCTCTCTCCTGCCCCCTTGTGTCAACGATGACTCACTAATCCCAGATTTTCCCGTCCCAGGGGAACCAGACTCCAGACCTTCCTACAACTGGCCGTGGGTCCTGATTTGATGACCAGTTCAACAAAGCCCCAATTATTTGTTGGGCCTCCCAAGTGGCCCTATGCCTTAACACAGTCAAAATGATTATGATTCCTGGGAACTACTCTCTGGAATTTCAGGCATCGTGGGAATGAGAGGGAGAAGTGGAGGGTGATATTTTTAGTTAAGAGGGCCTTTGGACACTTGTCCAACTATGCAGTGATGTGGGTGGCTCTATACACTTCAAGAACTGCCAGTCTCTCCTAACAACTCCTCTCACTACAGAAACTTGTCGAGGGCCAGGAAGTGCCAAATGTGACAGTTTGACTTTTTAGCTACTCTTTTGAAGCTACCCTTTGGAAGTTACCAGTGCCCCTTTTAAATTTTATTCTTTTCTGAACTTCCAGTAGGCACAGTCCTAACTGCCAGGAATACGGCAATGAACACATCAATGTCCCAGCTATCTGAATTCCTTTCTAGAAGGAAGACTGGCAGTAGGTAAGTATATAACACAAGATCAGTTGCTGATAAGGGTTTTGAAGAGAAATAAAGCAGGGAAAGGAAATATACATAAAAATAAACAAAATTTTTTAAATGGAGAGAAAGATAAGGAGAAAAGAAAATTTAAAAAAGAGAAAAACTAATTTTAAAAAAGAAGAAAACAAGGAAAATAGAATGTGAAGAGGGATGATTTATAGGTAGAGGGACCAGGAAAGGCCATCTCAGCAGGTGGCACTTGAGCAGAGATGTGAATGGAGAAAGGAAGTCAGCCATAGGAGAACCTTCCAGACAGAACAACAAGCCCAAGGCCTCCAGAACGCTGCCCATTCCATGTGTTTGAAGAATAGCAAGGAGACCACTGTGGGCCATGTAGAGCTTCAGAGAATGAATGAATGATCGAGCCTTGATGATTTTTTTCCCCCAGTACTCTATATACAATGATGACCACAGGTCTCCTATTTCCCAGAAGAATTACAATTTTATGAATTCTATTCTTATAAAATGATTCACTGAAGTGGTAACAAAATGTGATTTGGTACTCAGATTCTTGAAAGGTTTTCCATAATGAATATAAACTTGGCTGTCAGAAAGAATGTCCTTTATCATCTGTCTCAACTTGGGTTTCATAAAGCAAGTATTTAAAAAGTCATGTGTTTTATCTTTAACCTAGGCCCCTTCCTTTGAGACCTTGGCAATCCTCTAGGGTGAGAGGATGACCGAGGTCAATGGGTTTTAGTAAGAATAGACAAATATTCCCACTAGTCAGAAGAAAATCTACAAATGAGTTGAATTTCACGGATTTAGATAGATTTAATGTCAACTAAGAAGAAGACAGCCTTAGGGGAGTAAAACAGTATCTTGGAGAAATTTCTACTGCATGTACCTTGGCAACAGCTCCATGGAAACAGACTGAAGTCTAATAAGGTCTATAGCAAGTGCCCATATTTTCTCATGTTAACTCTTGGAACTCAAGGTCATTTCTTAGCAGATAATTTGCAAGCCTGTCTCTTAACACTAGCCCAGTTGACAATTCAGGGGACTTATCTATCATCAGTCCTTGTCTGTGAAGGACTTCATGAAGCAGATTGATATAGAATATTGAAATATCCATAGAGTTATGAATAATATCAAGAGACTGACCTTGGTGTTTTTCAGGATCAACCATACAAACCACATATGGCTCTGCAAGAGAGATCCCATGCCTGCCCCCACCTGATTACACCCACCATGTCACCAGCTCACAGTTTCCCACAGGCTGGAACAGGAGGAGTTGTAAAGCATGAAACCTCTTTCTTTTTCATAAATATTCTGCAACCAGAATAAACCACAGTCATGAATTTAGTCATTATTGCTGCCCAAGTTCTCTATGGCAGCAGTCCCCAACCTTTTTAACACCACAGATTGGTTTCCTGGAAGACAACTTTTCCACAGACGGTAATGACGAGGGGTGGGGGGCGGTTTCGGGATGATTCTCATAAAAAGCATGCAACCTAGATCCCTTCCATGCATAGTTTGTGGCAGGTTCTTGAGCATTCCTATGAGAATCTAATGCTGCCACTGATCTGACAGGAGGTGAGCTCAGGTGGTAATTCGAGCTATGGGGAGCAGCTATAAATATGGATGAAGCTTTGCTTGCTTGCTTACCTGCCTGCCGCTTACCTCCTCCTTTGTGGCCCATTTCCTAACAGGCCACAGACCAGTACTGGTCCATGGCCCCAGGGGTTGGGGACCCCTGCTCTATGGTATATGGTCAGATCACTTCAATTTGTTAGAAACATCACCTTCGAACATAAATTCCACGAGATATTTATTAAGTGCCTATTGGTCACTAGAACTTACGAAGGAAACGAGAAAAATGGGATCTCTCTCCCCGCTTTAAGGAGAGCCTTGACTGAAAGATTTTGGTAGATAGAAAATTATAAAACTGGAAGCAAGAGCTATGGGAGTACAAATGCAAGAGCAGTTTACTGAAGGCTATGGAGCCAATGAGAACAACATACTGGAAGTGATGCTGGAGTGACCTTAACATTGCTCTGTGATCTCAAACACTCTGGTATCTCCTCCCTGCATTTCCATCTCTAGAAGCTCCCACTCAGGGCCAGCATTAGGTCCAAATATCAAGTAGACCAAGTCCTTTTTCATAACCCCATCTCCCTTCCCTGTTAGCACTCCTCAATGCTCAGCATGCTCAGTCAGGGTCCTGGCAGGCCTTCACTCTAGATGAGTCACATGAAGAAACTTCAGTGGAGGGACTCTACACAGAGCTGAGAGCAAGGTTACAGGAACAAATGAGGCATGTTAGGGAACCCAGAAGCTAGCAGTTATAGGAAGCTGTTACCAGCCGTAGGGTTGTAGCGATGAGAGGAGCAAATAGTGTTCCTGAACCCCAATGGTAGCTAGAACCATGAAGAAGGGGCCATTCATGGAAAACTATATTGCAGAGGGACACAGCTATTATACTACCAGAGGCACTAGAGAAAGAGGGAAAAGAAGGTAATACCTCAACCTCGCTTTGCTCTCTGATTGCTCTCCCCCGGCGTCTCCTATTGGGTGAACCCAAACAGAAATCAGCCTGCGAGAGAGCCCGGGTGATGTTGTCTGTAGCAGTCAACCTCCCAGGACACACACAGGGCAGAGAAGGATGCAGCGGAAGGAGCCAAGAGAAGGAGAGCCAGCACTAGGTGACCTTCCCTGCCCTTCAGAGATGACTGGTTCTATTTCTCATCCCGCCAGTTATCAAAGCACCGAGCATCCACATTCAGAGACGCTATGATTTTGTGGGAAACCCCGGGACTGTGGCTGGGAAGACCTGCTGGTACTTCAGACTCTGTTCATTATGTGAGCTGAGTCCACCTCTCTAGGCCTGGATCTCCTCATCTGGAAATGCGGATATCGTCTGAGCCACAGGGGTTAGTTAGACCAACACATGAAAGATTATATTTAGGGGATATTGTGGCCATATTATTGGTGAGTTCCTTGAGAATCAAATACAGGTAATATATAGGCCTTTTACCTTCTAGAAATATCACTCCTGCCCTCTTTTTATCCTCTGTCTCTTACCTTCACCCTCAATCTTTCCCATTTCTGACTTGAATGGTAGGACTTTTCTGGATTAAGTTTCTAAGGAATTAGGACCTATGCCTATCCTGTCCATGATCATGTCCCCAAAAGTGCCAGCACATAGTAGGTTGTCAAAAAACACACAGATGTTTTGAAAGAGCTCCTTCCCATCATGCTCACGCATCGTTGCCTATGGTGGTAGCCCAGACATTGTCAGGCAACCCCCTGGGAATGCTGGACTCTAGCTGAGAAAGCAGTTGCTTAGAGCAGAGAAGCCTGTTGCTTCCAGCCCACCGGTCTTCTTGTGTATTTGGGGCAACTGAAAGCAGCTGCTTCCCTAGTAACACAGGTTCCCCATAAAGTGAAAAACTTTTTCTACTAAGTTCATAACTCTTACACTCAGTACAAGAGTTCAGAACCATGGTTTTATCTTTCTGGGATCTTATATTATAGGTAGGGCTTGTGGTGAGGAGGATAAACAAATAAATGTGATCTGCTCTACTATTCAGTGGCCCCGAAACCCTGACCACGCCCTCATGAGACTCACCAAGCTAGTAGGGAGGAAAAACAAAAGTAAAAGAAAAGACAGGAGCAGAAAAGAAACGGAACAACATTCAGAAGGGAAGTAGGAAGTGAGGAAGTTACCCAGAGGGTCTTTCCAGAATGGCTTCCAAGCCCTCAGAGAAGGTGGGTAACATCAAAATCCTACACACACGAACTGGAAAACTGTACAGCTTTCCAGTTCATCGCTCCGACAAGTCCTGGGTTGAATAAACACACTTTTCTGCCCCTGGTTTCTTCATTTCACCAGGAGTTTTAGGAAGACAAGCTGTTTCCCAGAGGCTCCCTCAGCTGGGGAGTTTGAAGCAAAGAGAACTTGGGGTACTCACGAGCATCGCTGAGCTTCACCATTAATACAATGATGAGAGGCAATAGGAGCATCATCAGCCCCTCTAAAATCCTTCTCTTCTGATTCTTTTAACTAAAACACTGATAGGTCCCTGTTGATCTTTCAAGAACCTGTACTGTATCGGCTCTCTCAGTTTTTGGTGATTCAGCAACTGAGACATTCAAGGGCTCTCTCCCAGTCAAAACAGTGGAAATGTTGGTGTCATCAGTTGCTAGGTAGAATAGAGAGCATGAAAGCCCTACAGCACCGCCTTCCCCAGTGACCTTTAACCCTTTGTTGGTCTGAGACCCTGATTGCTCCTTTTGCTGTTCCTATCTTGGTCCTGTTACCAACTTCTAAATATTTATGGAGCACAGCTATAAGAAAGACACAGGGAGCACAAAGATGAATCAGTTCTGGTCCCCCAGGGAGCTCAAAAGAAAAAGAAGCCTTTGTTTATTCCCTGGAGCTTAGATTTCAAGCAAGGTCCATGAGAAAGAGTCACACAAAGTTCCCAGGACTTGCTGTGGCTTCCTATAATGCTGCAGTCCACATGTCTGATATAATATGTATCCCCTAGACTATCCTGTCATTTTTAGCTTACATCTATCTTCCATGCTGCTCTAGCACCCCCAGCCCAAGAGCTCAAAAATGCTCACTGAATAAAGGAGACCTGGGCCTTAAGATTCTGAGGAGCAGCCGGCTTGGATTCCTCAATTAGCAAACCTCAGCACACAGCCACAGCTACATGGTCATCAGGAGAGCACAATGATGCGGGAAACAGAGGCGTAAGCATGTTCAGGGAGCTGGAGGACAGGCCCAGACAGGAGAGAGGCTGCAGAGATGAGCAGGAGAGATGAGTGGAAGCAAGGCCACCAGGCAGGCTGGCTTGAGCTCCTGCTCAGGGACCTGGGATGTTTGCATCCTAGCTACTTGACCTTGGGCAGAATCCCAAATTGTGTTGAGGCTCAGTTTCCTCAATTTATCTATTTTGCTTTTAAAACTTTTTCTTTTGTATTGGGGTATAGTTGATTAACAAGCTATGTTGTGATAGTTTCAGGTAAACAATGAAGGGACTCAGCCATGCGTATTCATGTATCCATTCTCCCCCAAACTCCCCTCCCACCCCAGACTGCCACATAACATTTAGCAGAGTGCCCTGTGCTATACAGTACATCCTTGTTGGTCATCCATTTTAAATATAGCAGTGTATACCATGTCCATCCCAAACTCCCTAACTATCCCTTCCCCCCATCCTTCCCTATCGGCATCAGTCTCCTCAACTTTAAGAGCAAATCCTGGCATATATTTCACAAGACTTGTTGAAGATTTAGATGAGGTTATGTTTACAGCGTACAAGGCAGATAGTAGAACATACCAGTTTCCTTCTGCGGTAGGCAGAATAACACCCCCTTCCTCACCCCAAAGATACCCATATTCTAATTTCTAGAATCTGTGAATATATTACCTAGCATGGCAAAAGGGACTTAGCAGATAAGATTAACTTTAAAATCTTGAGATGGGGAGATTATCCAGGATTATCTGGTGGGTCCAATCTCAAGGGTTTTATAAAATTGAGACAGTCTCTAGAACTGGAAAGAGAAAGAAGAGATTCTCTCCTAGAGCCTACAAAAGGAACACAATCCTGCCATCACTTTCATTTTAGCCCCTGAGAGCCACTTTTGGACACTCGACCTCCAGAACTGTAAGAGAATAAATCTGTGTTGTTTTAGGGCACTTAGTTTGTAGTAATTTGTTCTAGGAGCAACAGAAAACTACATGTCCTCCATCTCCCAAAAGAAAAAAAGAAGCCAAATAATGAAATGATGATGATCTTTAACAACTCTCAGCATCTCCTAGCACCTTCTCTTCTCGGACCTTTGTGTTTCTTCCTTTCCTTCCTCCTTCCCTTCTTTACCTTCCCTTAATTTTTCACTTAACAAATGTAGGGCACCCCTGTGCCACTCACTCTCAGAGCCCCCAACAGTCCCAGGGATCTCTCACTAGCACTGATGTCCCACAGCAGTGAATTTATTTCTTCCTTTGAATTTCTGTTCATATCTTGTTACAAAACTACATACTGTACTGCAGTCTGCAGCATTTACATTAGAAAGTAGGTGTGGTGACCGTGCCTTTCATTTTTAAGTCATTTTATCCTAAGTGCTAACCTTTGTTATACTTTTGCATATGTGGTCTCTTGACTTTCTCACTTTTCTTTCTTCAGGTTTTGTTTCTATTTTTTACTTTTTATATTTCTGATTATCCAAGTATATACTCCATTGTAGAAAATGGTCGAACTTTAAGTACATTTTCTTTTTTATATGTGTAAAAGTGTTTCTTTATATAAAAATGAGCAGAATTGAAATCATATTATAAATATAATATTGTCTTGCTGTTTTCAATATATGTCATTACACAATTTTAAACATTTTTGGTGACCACCAAATGGATCTTTCATAAGTCATTAATCACTTTCTTGTGTTAGATATATAAGGAAAGAAAACACAACTTGCATGTGGAAACTCCCTATGGTTGGTGCTGGGAAATGTAGACATAGCCAGGTCAATGGATGCCACCAAGAGCCAGTGTCTTCTGGAGTGCTCCAGAACAAGCACATGCATCTCAGGGCTTTTAAAAGATTGGGATAAAGATGAAGAATATAATACCTAACGTCTACATAGCACTTTTTTCCCATACTCAATCTTGTTTCAAAAAGATGAATGCAACAACAAAAAGACAAACACAATTTTTAAATGAGCAAAGGACTTGAATAGACACATCTCTAAAGAAGATATGTGCTGTGCCTAGTCGCTCAGCCATGTCTGACTCTTGCGACCCCACAGACTGTAGACTGCCAGGCTCCTCTGTCCGTGGGATTCTCCAGGCAAGAATACTAGAGTGGGTTGCCATTTCTTTCTCGAATCCAACTGTTTAGGACCCCAAAGACTGTAGCCCTCCAGGATGCTCTGTCCATGGAATTTTCTAGGCAAGACTTGGCTGTACACCTGAAACTAACACAGCATTGTAAATCAACTCTACTCCAATATAAAATAAAATTTTAGAAAATTTTAAAAAATAAAAATCAAGTTTGGGAATTTTATACAATGAAATGTTTACATGAAATGATGTTCAATAGCACTAATTATTAGGGAAATGCAAATCAAAACCACAATGAGATATACTTCAAATCCATTAAGATGGCTACTATAGAAACAAAACCACACATAAACAAAATAACAAGTGTGGCAAGGATGTGAATAAATTGAAACTCTTGTGCACTCTTAGTGGGAATGTAAAATGGTGCAGCCACTATGGGAAACAGTCTGGAAGTTCTTCAAAAGATTGTGATCCAGCAATTCCAATTCTGGGTATACACCCAAAACAATTTAAAACAGAATCTCAACTACATACTGGTACATCCACGTTCATAGCAGCATTATTCACAATTGTCAAAAGGTGGAAGCAACCCAAGTGTCCATCAATACATGAATGAATAAAAAAAAATGATGTATACATACAATGGAATGTCTGCCTCAAAAAGGAAGGAAATTCTGCACATGCTGCAACATGAATGAACCTCAAATACCTTATGCTGAGTGAAAACAGTCAATCACGAAGAGACAAATACTGTATGAGATACATGTATTACAAATATTGTTTGAGTGCATGACAAACACTTATATGAGGTATTTAGAGAAGTTAAATTCATAGAGGTAGGAAGTAGAATGGTGGTTGTCAGCCATGGGGGAGGAGAGACTAAGGACATGTTTAACGGGTACAGAGTTTCAGTTTTGCAAATAAATGTTCTGGAGGTTGGTTGAAAATGTGACTGTAAACACTACTGAACAGTGTACTTAAAAATGGTTAAGATGGAAAATTTTGTTATGTGTATTTTACCACAATTAAAATTTTCAAAACTAATTTTTAAAAGGACCTAGGGGGACATAGAGTATTTTAAACACTTTGCAAAATGTAGTCACATTTAACATCCCAATTGATCCTTCCAATGACCTAGTGAGGTAGTAGTTTAGACACCATTCCCAGCTGAGAATGGAAGAGATCCCCTTGTAGGAATGATATGGGACTCTCATAGCTTTTAAGGGGTTGGAAGTGGCCTGGATTTATCCCGGCATTCTTAGCAACAGGGTGTGATTTGATCCTTTCTGATGCTCATCCTCATGAGCTTGTGACCTGGTGGCCTGTGCCCTCTTTCTGCATTGGCATTTCTTATTTCAGCACAAGATGCCTTGCAGGATCCCAGTAGTATCCTCCACCACTCACTCTCCTAACTTTGGAGACTTGCTGAGAGACCCAAGGTTTTCACGGCTGACCACTCAAAATCTCAGAGTTGGAATATCAGCCTTTTCCTGCAAAACGAACAGAGTCTAAGTACTACAGCTTGACAAGTCCCGACAAATTCACATACCTGTGTAACCTACAGTCCTGTCAAAATACAGAAAATCACTAGCCCCCAGAAAGTTTTCTTTCCTAATCATACTCCCCACCCAAAGGCAATTACTGTTTTGATTTTTTTGCTCCATGAGAATTTTTAACTCTTCTTTTTCGGGAGGTAGTGGGGGGAGTGGATAGAGGAGATGACTTTTTGCTGAGTATTCTTCCTGAGTTATTATGTTTTTATTTATGCCAGGACCTGAGCCCTGTTAAATTTAAAAGAATAGAAGAGAAAAAGAAAAGAAGAAAAAAAGAAGAGAAGAGGGAAAAGAAAGAGCTTCCTTTACTTTTCCTTCCATTTTAGCTATACTTCCCTTTCCCTGGGGCAGCAGAGGCCAAGGTCTGGGTTGGTTTGAGAGAGGGTGACATATTAAAGAAAGAGACACCCCTTTCATGGAATAGATAATAAGAGGCTATGCCAGGCATTGAGGTGGTAGTAACATTAGAAGTCTCCCTGCCTCCACGAGTTTACAGTTTAGTGGGGAAAACTGACATACGTGCTCTATCCCGCAGCTGTGTCCGAGTCTTTGCTGCCCCATGGACTGTAGCCCATCAGGTTCCTCTGTCCATGGAATTTTCCAGGCAACAATACTGGAGTGGGTTGCCATTTTTTACTCCAGGGGGTCTTCCCGATCCAGGGATCAAACCCATGTCTCTTGTGTCTCCTGCATTGGCAGGTGGATTCTTTACCAGTGTACCACCCAGGAAGCCCTGGAAAATCAACCCGCTAGCAGTTAATTTATTTCCGCCTTAAATCTAGACCTCCTGTGTTCTTTTTCTCAGTGATTGGAACTAACAACAACCCACTTCCAACTCCAAAAACACTAAACGCTGAACCATTCACTCACCAAGCCCCCGGATGTTGCCTCTAAAGTATTTCTCAAATATATCCCCCCTCTCCATCCTAGTTGTAGTGAGCCTATCTCAGGACACCCTCACCCCTTCTCTGGACCATGACTTCCCAGCTGACCTTTCAGGCACTGCTGCATCTATGTTAAATGCCAGAATTATCCTGTCAATGCTCTCAGCTGAGTGTTCACAGTTCTTAACATCACAATCAAGGGCCCCGAGAAACTGGCCCTGCCCATTTCCAGCCTTAGCTCCTGCTGCCACAATCCTATTCTTTCTGTTCCAGCAATGCCCCCTGCCACAGCTCCTCCAAAGGCTGCCCTGCTGTCTCCTGGCTGCCTCTAGCCATTGTTTAGAAGTCCTCCCCACCCTCCCCCACACACAAATAGACTGGTGGCTTGTCTCCACGTTTCTCTGGCAACATATGCCTTTCTTTCATTATGTAACTGGCCTTGCTCTCCTACTAGTCTGAGAATTCCTTGAAGTCAAGGACCAAGACCATTCATTTCTATATCCTCAGTGCCTAGCACATAGTAAGACTACAACACATGCTAGTACTATTCTAAGCACTTCTCAGACATTGATTCATTTAATCCTTATGACACTCTATGAGCAAGGTGCTATTATGGTATTCATTTCTTAGTTGAGGACAGTGAGAGACTAAGCAGCTTGCCCAAGACACAATAGTCAGGAAATAGCAGAATTAGGATTTGAACTCAGGTAATCCGGCTGCCCGGTTGGCAACAGGGCTAGAGAATCTGCCTGCCAGTGCAGGAGACACAGGAAACATGGGTTCAATCCCTAGGTCAGGCAGATTCCCCCGGAGTAGGAAATGGCATCCCACTCCAGATTTTACCTGGAAAAGTCCATGAGCAGAGAAGCCTGGTGGACTACAGTCCATGGGGCTGCAAAGTATCAGACAAGAATGAGTGACTGAGCATAGCCTGGCTGCAACTATGGCTCTTAATCATTATCCTCATCTTCTCTTCAATTTCCATGTGTTTGTTGAATGAATGAAAAATGACTGATCTCTTTTCAGTTCCCCATCTCAATATGTTCAGAACCAAAACAGTTCTCTTCCAACAGCTTCTTTTTCCCTACATCTGACCTCCCTCAGCTGCTCCTCCAGGGTCTCAGAGAAGCCTGGAGTCTGACTTTCACCTCTCTCCCCCTTAACCCCATTCAGCCTCTCATCAGGTCTAGGTGTTCTGTTTTTCCTTGAAAACATGTATCAGATTGTCTCCTTCCTCTCCATTTTAAGATTGCTGCTGTCCTATTCTGGTCCTCAGCTCTTCAGGCTGGACAAACACAGCAGCTTCCAGACTAGTTTCCCTGACTTCACTGCCTTACTTCCTTGGGGCCTTGGGGTTTCCATACATTTTTATTTAACCCTCACAACAATCCAAAGCTAAATATTATTATACACACTTAACAGATGAGGGACTGATAACAGAACTCAGGTTCAAACAGGATTTGTCTGGTTCAAAGGACTCTTCCATCTCCAAAAAGACTATTACTTTAAGCAAGTCACTTAACCTGCAAGAGTCTCAGATTTCTCATTTGTAAAATGGGGATAACAGCAGTAATTACCTCCTGAGAGCAACTGAGATAACACTTCGCACAGTGCCTGACATGCAGGAAGTGCTCAAAGATAATCAGCAATTAATGTTCACAAACCCCATAGCATATCTAGCATATGAAGTTGATAACTGTTCTGACCAAAATGCTTTCTGGACGTGCTTTTGAACCATTTAGCTCAGAAGAAATTGCCATATTTGGCCCCTTCTTTGTCCCTCAAAAGTTCTTTCTCCTGGGAAGCATCACATGCTGTATGAAAAAATTATCTTACTGGTCACTTTGAGAAAGGCACACAGCAAAAGAAAATACACCCGTCTGGTGGAAAGCGCACAGATTCTCTGATTGCCCTGTCCAGACTGTATGAGCGCAGGAAATCTTGATGCCTCTCTGAACTTTTCTCATTTACTAAATGGTAATAATAATACCTTCCCCCAAAGAATACTGAGATAATGTACATACAGCCTTCAGCGCATTGTTAGATATAGTAAGATCTATATAAAGTTGTGCAATATAGTCAGATAATCTATATGAGCAGGCTTTATTGTAAGTGGAGGACGAGAGGGATTTCTAAATCAACATGTTATCAAAATCAAGTATCAAAAGTAGAGGAAAGGTGAAAGGATTGTGCAAAGGAGATACTAATGCATACCTAGGACACCTGAATGCCTTTCCTGCGAAGGAATAAGCAGCTCCGGCCTTGAATCCTGAGGGGCAAGTGGAGAGAAGAGCCTCCCTTCACCGCCCCCAGAGCCCCGCCTCCAGGGTCGTGTGACAAGGTGCCCAGGACCCGCCAACGAGGGGAGGGGCCAGCTGTGGTCACGTGTGCAAGGGTGCGGAAGTGGTGCGGCGGATGGCGTTCGTGATTGGCCGAGGCCGAGGAACCCGGGGGCGGAGCCAGGCGGCCGGACGCGCCGGGAGGAGTCGGGGGAGGGGACAGCCGCGGGGCCGGCTCTAGAGTCTGGATTTGGTCTGCAGTGCCCATCGAGTGCTGGACCAGGGGCTGGCCGGTGCACCCCGCCCTGCGCGCGCAGAGGCTTCGGGACCCCCCAGGCCGAGGCGCGGGCCGCTACGCGAGGCGGGTAGGGTGGGCAGAGGGAGATTTGGAGGGCGCGGGCGCCCTGTGCGCGGAGCAGACGTGAGGCGGCCGGGGGCCGGGACGCCATGTCCATGGAGGACCCCTTCTTTGTGGTGAAAGGGTGAGTGTTGCCGAGGGTTCCACTGGAGGAGGCGGTGGCCGTGCTGCCTGCCCGCACCTCCCCGCCTCTTCTCGCTGTAGGGGGGATGGGAGGCAAGTAGAGGCTGGCGTGGACACAGTGGGGACGGCTTAGCCTGGAGGGCCGTGATCAAGTGTCCAGAGACATCCCTTTCCCGTCCCACCTGGACTTTGAAACCCATGCCCTCAATCAAGCCCCTGGGAAGGGGGTCCTCTTTGGCCTGTGCGCTGCTCTACAACTTATTTGGACGGGAGGAGGGGTTCAGCAGTTCTGCAGGTGGGAAGGGAGGTTAGGCGTCCCAGACCAAACAGGGGCTCTAGTGGAGCACGGGGCCCTGCTTCGAAGGGGGAAAAACAGCATCTGGGCAGGAAAAGGGAAATGGCCCTCCTGAGCTTTGTAGTTGGCGTGGACGGGGGTGAGCTCCTATTGTCCATTGAGTTCGGAGCGCTGGCCCCGCAGACTGGTGAGACCACAACATGCCCAGAGGCGTCTGAGCACGTTAGCAGGCTTGGAGGCGGGGGCGCCTGGCTCCGGAAGACGACTCAATTCAGTGGGGGAGTTTTTACTGAGTAATGGGAGGGGAGGAAAGCAGCCCGTTCAAACTCAGTGATGATGTTGGAAGGAAAACAAAATGAAATCAGCCAAACCAAACTTTCCTTAGCTTTCTGTTAGCACCGGGTTTTTCCCACAGTGCTAAAGGAAATGAGCGCTTGCTTTTTAACTCCCTGATTTCATCCAGGCTGTTTGACAGGTTTCCCCCATTTCTTCCTCTGCCTTTCAGACTAGAACCGCCTTAAACTTATTTTTCCCTGTGAGCTGTCCTGACTCCATCTTTGATTGCTCAGTTGTTTGCAGATACCCAGAAACTTTAATGGCACTGTTACATAGGCTTTGTAGCCATTAAACAAATTCAGGGAAGATGGATCCTGTTGTTGTTACAGCTTGTCAGCTTTTGTTTTAAATGTCAAACAAACGTTAAAAATCTGAGAACTGCGAAGTTCCTGAGAGATCAGTGCTAATCACCCTAAAGTACCACTTTGCTTTCAACTAGTTCCTAGCTCCCTATTTCTGTTTCTGTAGGGGTAAAAGCTGACCAGTTGCTTGAGGGTGTATGTGACTTTTTTTTTTTAAAGATTCTTCTAAGAAAATTTAAGTGATACTCGAGGTGAAATACTTTATTATCCATGATACAGTAAGATACATTTATATATATTTTAACATTTCCCTAAAAAGTTTTGCCTTCATCTGACTTTAGATGGGAAAATCTGAGTTTAGATGATTAATAATACATGGATCTCTACCTGGAAAATGTTATTAGAAGAATTGATTTTTTTTTAGGGGTTAATTTTTAAATGTGAAAGCTGTTGTGTTTTTCCTTTAAACATTCTTAATTCTTAGGTTTCAAAGGTCATGTCTGGCAGTGGAGGCTGTAGATAGTCAGAATTTTTTGTTTCATTTTTAAATGGAATTTGTGAAAATGCTAAATTGCTTTGCCATCTTGACTTTTTTTCCTGATAGTACTTTGCCAGGGCTTGCTCACTGATTAGATATCACTGCTTTATTGGAACATTGGCCAGGAGTCTTGTTTGACTTTTACATTGTTTTAGCTCATGTTCTTAAGATATCAAAACCTTTTGCTATGGAAAAGTAAAATTAGCTACATGAGTGTCTCCAGATAATGTGGTGAAATATATGGGGAGCCATGTACCTCTGTTTATTAAAAGTTTTGAAAATATATTCACTGCATGATGTGGAAAAATGAAAGAAGCCTAAATTGTAACCCTTAGCGTAGGAGCTGATGGTCTTATCTGAGAAACAAGTCACCCAGTAATTAAGTATAAATGACTGGTGAAAATGATTAAGTGCTGAAGTGAATCCTACAGATGATTAAGTCCCCTAGTAGTTCGGAGAAAGGCGTCCCATTAGGAAAGGTTACGATTGGAAAAGCTTTGAACATAGTAGCACGTCTTGAATTGCGTTTTGAAGATGGTTATCACTTAGATGATTCAGTCCTGTGTGTCTTTTCTGGACTCATCAAGTCTTCCTGCTTCCAGTCTCTTTCCTCTTGGTCTTCCTGCTTCCAGTCTCTTTCCTCTTGCATCTGCCTTGGTTTTGTTGGACGAGTGTTCTCCAGAATGCAGTATGAGCCACGCATGCTATTTTACATTTCCTAGTAGACACAGTGAAAGTGAAAAATATGTAAAGTTAATTTTAATGTCATCGATAACCTGGTATAGTCAAAATATTTCAACATGTGATAATTATAAAGATTATTAACGAAGACTCTCACCCTTTTTGTACTGTCTTCCAATCTGGTGTGCATTTTACACTTAAGCACATCTCAATTTGGATGCTGAATTTTCATCAGAGACACTTGATCTGTTTTTAGAATTCATTAAACTTACAGTTGAAAAAGTAGATTCACATACCCAAATTGTTCCAAGTATATTTTTAAAATTTTTGGTAAGTGAATTGAATATCAGTTTTTAAATTTAAATTAATTAAAATTTAAAACTTAGTCCCACGATCACACCAGCATAGTTCGGCAGTCACATGTGGCATCCATGTTGGGCAGGACAGGTGTAGCTCTTCTAGAACCCAAGCAGGAGTTCCCTACTTAACATCATTTAGTGGCTGCCTGTTGCCTGAAGGAAAGTCTCATGACTTCCTGGCCTTGTGATGCAGCCTTCCTGTACCCTTTGCTCACTGTACCTGCTGAGAGCTCCAGGATCTCCAGACTCAGTACAGTGACTGTGACTATGGGGGCGGGTGCTCTGACCCCACATGCATCCATTCTGCCGGAAGCACGCACTCAGCCTTCAGGATTCAGTCAGCGTTTCCACTGCCTCCAGAAAGTGCTTCCTTGACACCTGTAACACATTATCGCACCTCTTCCTCTGGCTGGCTGTCATTATTACTGTGAGCTCTGAGGGTTGGAACTGTTTGTTATTCCTGTATTTCCAGCCTGCCACCTTGAATATATAGCATAGTGTTGAATAAGTTCTCTTTGGTGGTTGTGATTGTGGTTGGTAAGGAATGGTGGTTTGTGGATGAGAACGCTACCAGCAAAGGCCCTCAGATGGGCATGGTGTGTTTAGAAATCAAGGAGGACGTCCCAGGTGGAGTAGGAAGTTTATTTGGAGATGTAATAATATTAATAGCTGACATTTAAAGGATGCAACACCTATGCCAGGTGTTGCAAGCTCAGTAAGCACTTTATAAGAATTACCACTTTGAAAAAAAAAAAAGAATTACCACTTTGTAAGAAGAGTTCTGTGGTGTGGGTATTAGCCCCATTTAACAGATGAGAAACTGAGCTACCACAGAGGGGTTGAGTTACTTCCTCAGGGTCACAAAGCTAATAGGTGGTAGACCCAGGATTCAACATTCAGCTGTTAACTGATACTGTTCTCCTCATACTGTTAACACTTGACAGAACAGGTAGAATAAAATCAAGAAGAGCTCATCTTGAGGCCATTGGAAGTTTTCAAAGCAGGGAGTTCAGTTCAGTCACTCATTTGTGTCCGACCCTTTGAGACCCCATGGACTGCAGCACGCCAGACATCCCTGTCCATCCCGGAGCTTGCTCAAACTCATGTCCATCAAGTCGGTAATGCCATCCAACCTTCTTATCCTCTGTCATCCCCTTCTCCTGCCTTCAATCTTTCCCAGAATCAGGGTCTTTTCCAATGAGTCAACTCTTCGCATGAGGTGGCCAAAGTACTGGAGTTTCAGCTTCAGCATCAGTCCTTCCAATGAATATTCAGGTCTGATATCCTTTAGGATGGACTGATTTGATCTTGCTGTCCAAGGGACTCTCAAGAGTCTTCTCCAACACCACAGTTCAAAAGCATCAATTCTTTGGCACTCAGCTTTTGTGAAACTATGAGCCATGTGTGTAGGGCTACCCAAGACAGGCGGGTCATGGTGGCGAGTTCTGACAAAATGTAGTCCACTGGAGAAGGGAGTGGCAAACCACCTCAGTATTCTTGCCTTGAAAACCCCATAAACAGTGTGAAAAGCAGGGAAATGACATGAAATTAGGGTTCTGAGAATATTGATTTGGTAGTAGTGTTGGGTGCATCAGTGTGAAGAAAGATTAAAAAGGAGATCAGTTAGAAAGCTGTTTTAATTTAAATATTCAGTGATTGGTGTCTGAGTGTTTGAGGTTCACTTTGTGAGATTTTGATACTGTCGATGTCTTGTTCAGAGCGGAACACCAGAACATGGGAGAAAACCACCACAGTCGGGCAGCTGGGCTCTTTGGGCAGGTGTAGCTCTACCCGGCCCATACATTGACAGTGGTATTTTTGCTCCCAGAACTCTTAGCCCTAGTGAATAAACTCAGACCAGCCCTTCACTTGTAGTTTGACTAGTTGACCCTCTTCATGTGTGTTCTCACTGAGTGAGCTTGATTATTCCCATTGCATCAGGTGGTTCTGCGTACATCCTGCACCCTAGTCACTCTGACCCAACTCTCTCCCAAGAGTTCTTCTGTGTATTTTACTCATTGTTTGACATCCCCCATGCTATGGGATGGGTATCTTATCCCCAATTCTTTTTCATTTCCTTCCCCCTACCTAAAAATGCCTCCCTCCTCTTAGCCCTATTCACTCCTGACTCCACACTCTGCATCAGTCCTATGTCCACTTGGTCACCAGGTCCTATTAGTGCATCCCCCGGGTATCTCTGGAATTCTCTTCCTCTCTGGTTTTGGTTCCTCCATCCTCATTCATGTCCTTGTCCTCTCCCACCTGGACTCTTATAAGTGGCTTCTTCAGCAAGCTTCATTTGCACTGCTGCCAGATGTGACCTTGGAGACTCGATCAGCTCACAGCTCTATCCAGAATCCTTCATTCTAAAACACACCGAGTGTCTGTTCTCTGTTTGCTTGCCAGGGGCGAAAGGTCCAGCAGTGAACAAATGACGTTCCTGTCCTTATGAAGCTTATATTCCAGGGACAGGTGGTAAACAAGTGAACACATATACGGCATATCAGGTGGTGGTAGATTCTGTAAGAAAGACAAAGCTAGGTGCAAAGGGAAAGGAAATGCATGCTCTGGGTGTTATTTTTCTTTTTATGTGACTTCCAGAGGCACTGAGATTTGGTGAAGGAACTGAACTTTGTAAATCAGACTGATCTAAAGTTGGAATCTCACCTCTATCCATTATTTGATGTAACTTTTGGCATGTTAATTATCCTTTCTGAACTTGTTTCTTTAGGTACAAAATTGGCTTAACAATGCCTGCTTTATCGGTTATGAGGATTAAATGAGTTAAGGCATGTATGTTGTCTTGGCACAGTTTGGGGCATCCATCAAGTGCTCAGTAAACATTCTCTTTTAAATGTCTGTTTATGTGTCTCCTTCCAAACAGTCTGCCCTTTCTAAGAGGAAGGACCATGTCTTACTGGTTTTTTGTTTTGTTTTTATTTTGGAGTAACATTTAAAGTAACATATGCTCATTTTAGAAAACTTAGGAAATAAAAGTATTTTTAAAAGGATTAAAAATTCATTGAAGGGACTTCCCTGGTGGTCCAGTGTCTAAGACTCCGAAGCTCCCAATGCAGGGGGCCTGGGTTCAATCCCTGGTCAGGGAGCTAGATCCCACATGCTGCAACTAAGAGTTTGAATGCTGGAACTAAAGAGCCCGCGTGCCACAACTAAGACCCAGTGCAGCCACATACATAAATTTTTTTTTTAATTAATTGAAATGCCATCATCCAGAAATAGTTAAAATTTTGGTGTCTTTTTTATCTGTTTCTATTAATAGTTTTATGTAATACTACCCATCAGGTTTTGGTCTCTTATCATATATCAGTCACTGTGCTGAGAAGCTGACAGGGGTTGTCTTTTTAATCCTTATGAACTCGGTACTAGTACTATTACTACTATCATTTTACAAATGAACAAAATTAGTTAAAAAAAACTTCCAAGTTCATAAGCTTGTAATTGGAAAGGCCAGGATTTATATAAATTGGTATTGTTGTTATTATTAATCATGAAGAAATTGGGATCATACTGTCTTACAATCTTTTCATCTGTATATCTTTATATCCTTAACATGCCTTTGGTGGGGAGGCTTTTTAATGACTGCCTTTGTATTTTGTTGTATAAATGTAATATAGTTTGTCACCTGGGATGACATTTATGATGTTTCTAAATTTTCTTTATTACAATTATTGTAATGATAAGCCCTGCTTGTCACAGGTCTTCATTGCTGTTCCTGATTATTTCCACAGCCTTTATTCCTCTGGCAGAATTGCTAATTCAGTGGGCAAGCACATTTTCAAGGCTTCTGATACATGTTACCAAATTGCCTTCCAAGATACACTCCTCTCCACTCAACTCCCCACTCCACCGCCCAAAGTTTGATGGACCCATTTTCCTTGATCGCTTGCCAATACTGAGATTCTCATTTGAAGAAACCTTGACTAATTTGCTAGGTGAAACATACCATGTTTGAATCATGTTTTTTTCATCATTGTGTTCAGTAAGGTCTTACATGGTGTTTGTTGAATGAATGATCCCGTTTTCAGTTTTGGGATCTGTAGTTTTTAACCCCTTTTTTGTTTGCAGCTTCTAATCAAAATAAGCCATTAAGAAATTGAGTGGTGGACTATGAGAATATTTTGTACCAAGTGAGCCTCTCCTATAGGAAAAAGGCATAAATATTGTGTTCCTTTAATATTTTGCTGGTTTGGAGGCTTTGTGTGCCTAAAGAAGGATAGTTTTATTTCCATGTTCTTGGCTATGGATCTTGTTGAAATAATGGTGTAAGTAAGCAGATGAGCAAAACAATCTGTGTTACATTGTATTATTCTCTGATTATCTCTTGGCTCTGTGTAGAATCTTTTATGAGCTCCTTGAAGGCAAGCATTGTGCACTGTATTCACAATGTTGAGAAAAGTTATCCTTATTTACAGAGTACTGTTATCCAGTAAAATTGAATAAAAGTCAAGTCTCATTTTCTACTTTTTGAAAATCCATCAGATGTTTCAGATGTTTCTTCTTTTTTTTTTTTTTTTTTTTTTTTTGCCTTGCTGCATGGTTCGTGGGATTTTAGTTCCCCAACCAGGGCTGGAACCCACACCCTTGGCAGTGAGTGTGTGGAGTCCTAGGCAACTCCCCAATCAGATGTTTCATTGTAAAAATCACTTTACAGACATTTGTTATACATTTGTTGAATTCCTAATACTCTATTTGGCTCCTGAATTATAATCTGGTTTGGAGAACACCATGCAGCTGTGTGAAACAATTTAGGTGATAGACGATATGGATTGCATGTAAGATTTTGGAATAGAGCTGAGATACTGTGGAGACTGAAAAGACTCCCCGGGGAATGTTGGTCAGAGACACTTTCGTGAAGCAAGTAGGGCCATAATCTGAGCCATGGAGGAAGGAAGTGTCTGCTTTTCATTTGCAGAGGTGTAAGGACTCTTCCAGACGGGGAAGCGGTGAGTGAAAAGTCCAGAGCCAGAAATGAGGAAAGGGAGGATGAGAAGAAGAGCTGCCAACTGAAACAGATTTTGTTTCAGTGAGAAATCAGGTTGGAAATGAAAGTTGGCCCCTTTGTGGGGAGGAGGCGGCATGGAATACCCAGTTGAGGAGTTTAAATTTAATCTGTTTGCTTTTGTAAATTCTTAATGAGGAGGCAGTTTTAACAGTTGTTACCATGCCACTTGCCTGTGGTCAAACAACTTCTGAGGGCTCAAACCCAGGTCTTCTGATTCACTAAGAAAATAGATTTGTCAGGAGGCTTTGCAAAGATGGGGTTGAAAAGTCTTGTTACTAGAAGGTGCCTCGTGCTCTGGGTCAGAAGAACTTGAGGCCAGAAACCAAGAAGTCTGAGCCCCTGTGCTCTTATTTGTTTAATGAATGCAGACTGGTTATTGTGAAAGTTCCTTCTAGATCTAAAATCCAGTGACGCAGCTTAAGTAGAGGTTGTGCAAGGTGAGAAGTAAGAGGAAGAGTCAAAGATGATGCTTGTCTAGACAAGTTTCAAATCTTGGAAAATAGTGTCACTAATAATGAGAATGAGGAAGTTAGAGAAGGAAGCAGGGTTTTGTTTTTTTTTCCTGTTTTATTTTGTTGTTTGAATACTCGCTTTTTTGTAGGGAGAATATGATTAGTTTGGTTTTAGGCAAACAGAATGATCCAGGAGACAGCTAAAATATAGGAATTAGTCCTGGGTGGCTGGTTAGGGTTGGGACTGCAGTTGGGGAGTCATCAACTTCAAGGGATCGTGTGAACCTACTAGTGTTGATGAGTACCTAGAGGCTGTAAAAGTAGCGCTGAGAAATACTGGGACCAGGTGGAAGAGGAGGAAAGAGAAAATTAGTAGAAGCTAAAATAGCACAATATCACAAAAACAAGGAAGTGAGAGTTTCAAGAAAATAGAAAGGTTTCAGTACACTGAAAATGGGGACGAGTTCAAGTCACCCGTGACTTGGACCTGCAATGTCATTGGTGGCAGGAGTACTATCCCAGGGGAATTGTGGAAGCAGCAGCAGGTTGAGGTCAAAGTTGTCTAGAACTGTAGGTAACTAAAGGCTTTTTTTTTGTTTTTTTTCCGCCTCTAGGAGAATTATTGCAAAAGATATTATCACAGTGAAGTTGGAAATGGCAGTAAGGTCAAGTGTGTGTGTTTCCTCTTACAAATGGTTTGAATGTGTAAGTCAGGCAGTAAAAAGAGCTCCTCCTCACCTAGCCTGAGGGGTTGGTGGTGGGACAGGCCGTTGGGGTACAGGGTAGGAGAACAATAATAGGGTTGCAGAGGCTTGCACATCAGAGGTTTTCCAGGTTTCTTCAGTAGAGTGGAAACCATCTGCCTTCACTAGCCTCTCAGTGCGTTGGTGAAACAGGGACTCCTGTTTCATACATACAGGATGACATACAGGATGGGTGCTGCTCCAGACATAGGTGTTGCAGCCTATGGTGTTTTTCCAAAGGTGGCCGCCCAATATCTCTCCTGTCCCATTTGCTTTTCTTAAATTGTGAAGCTGGTTTTCTTCTATCAAGCTGGAATTCTCATTGCTTTTCTTTGAACCCAGTCAGACCTTTGTAACTGCCTTGACTGATAGAATGAGGCAGAAATGACACTGCTTGACTCGTGAGGATTAAGTCACAAAAGACACCCAGTTCAGCTTCCAGTCACATCTTTGTGACTTGGGACACAGGTCCAGCTCTACTGCAGCCCCTCTGCTCGAGCACTCATGTGGAGAGACTACAAAGGCACAGAGATGCTACTGAGGAGCGCCTCCTCTCGCGGCCCCCCGCCCAGGGGGTCTTTCAGCTGAGGCTCCAGACAGTGTGGAATAGGGCAAGCCACCCCTTCTGTGTTCGGCACAAATTCCTGACCCACAGAATCCATGCACATAAGAAATGTTCGTTTGATGCCACTGATTTTGGGGGTCATTGTTATACAACCAGAGTGACTGGAACAGATGCCAATTCAGAGCCTATCAGCATGGTCAGAGAAGAAAGGAGAAATCAAAAGGCTGGTGGAGGCTGCACCTCTGATTATCGTGCCGTTTGTTGGCCCAACTGAATGACAGGTTCAGGGAAACTGAAGCTCCCTAATGGCTGAAACACTTCTTCCTCCCATCTTACCAACAAATTTGGTGAGATCCAGCTAAGAAATGATTTTATGGTTATCTGGATGTATTGCCTGAAACCCAAACAAAGGGTTGGCTGGGATGGTGAACCTTTCTTCATGGTGGAACAGACTGGGATGTTGTATCATCATTCAGTCGTTCAGTTATGTCTGACTCTTTGTGACCCCATGGATTGTAGCACACCAGGCTTCTCTGTCTTTCACCATCTCCCGGAGCTTGCTCAAACTCATGTCCACTGAGTCAGTGATGCCATCCAATCATCTCATCCTCTGTCGTCCCCTTCTCCTGCCTTCAGTCTTTTCCAGCATCAGGGTCTTTTCTAATGAATCAGGTTTTTGCAGGAAGTGGCCAAAGTATTGGAGCTTCAGCTTCATCATTAGTCCTTCAAATGAATATTCAGGATTGGTTTCTTTTATGATTGACTGGTTTGATCTCCTTGCAGTCCAAGGGACTCAAAGAGTTTCCTCCAACACCACAATTTAAAAGCATCAATTCTTTGGCAGAATGATGTATGGTAGGGGCTTAACCAGCAGTGACTAGGGGTTAGTGCTGGGTTAGCTTCAAACAAACAGGGGGACTTCCCTGGTGGTCCAGTGGTTAAGACTGCTCACTTCCAATACAGGGAACAAGGGTTCAATCCCTGGTCAGGGAGCTAAGATACCACATGCCTCATGCTGTGGCCAAAAAGAAAAAAAAAAAAAAAACCCACAGAAAAACTGGGTTGGTTTAGTCCTGCCAATGTCAACTCTTTTTAAGGAATGGAAGAATCCAGTTTTGAAAGCTTGGATTACTTTATTTTTACTTGAAAGACACATTCTTCAAAGATGTGGGCTGTGTTTTCATTTTTGACATTTGCTTACTGGAAAGAAGCTCTGTGTTACAAGTGGTCCCATGGGCCCTGGCATGACTCTCAGTGAAGAGCCTTCATTCTCGTGGTCATAGAAGTTGTTATCCGTGAGGATATGACGGGGCTCATCATTTTGATGGGCCGTTTGGTAGACAGCAAGGGGAAAAGCCTCTTCCCTGGTATTTCCACACTGTGACTCTTGTTATCCATGAAATGTGTGAGATGAGACTGACTTTGAAGCATCTGCAGCAGATGTGGGAGTAACGTCTGCTTGACCGCTGTGGGAGTTAGCCGTCTCTCTCCTTCAAGGGACTGAAAGATTTCTCCCGGTCAGGAGCTAAACCTGTAATGCCTAGGGAAGCGATTAGCAAGACTTTTGTTGAAATGGTGTCAGACACGATACCCAAAGCTGTCCGTGAGCAGATTACTACTTACCAAGAAGATTGCTAAGCTGAAGTGAAGTGAGTGAAGTCGCTCAGTCGTGTGCAGCCCCATAGACTGTAGCTTACCAGACTCCTCCGTCTATGGGATTTTCCAAGCAAGAGTACTGGAGTGGGTTACCATTGTCTTTTCCAAGGGATCTTCCTGACCCACGGATCGAACCCGGGTCTCCTGCATTGTGGGCAGATGCTTTACCGTCTGAGCCGCCAGGGAAGCCTCTGTACCAAGAAGCTAAGCCGAAGAACTCCAGAAATTCAAGGTATACATGACCCCTCATAGAAAGTTCTCAGCATCAGACTTTAATCATTCCCATTATGCACTTGGAAGAAAAACCTGAAAATAGCTAAAGCAGACTCTACAGGAAAAAGAGGCAATATCTTGTGATTCCGACCTTTCCAGAGACCGCAGATGAAAGTGGATCACCGTTGACTAAGGAGTCGGCAGCCGCAGAGCTCCTCACGGGGGGCAGCATACTCACAGGGCTCAGTGTGTGGTGGGCGCTCACCACGAGCAGAGGATGGTGCACATACACGTGTGGGAATGCACACCAATTCATGTAGAAACAACCCCTGTACCTTTCCTGAAAAAGTAGGTGAAGAAAGCTCCACCAGCTCTTCTCTGTTGAAATCCTCCCAAATACCAAACAGCTGGCCTGATTATATACTCCTGTGTCCTGTTCATCAGTTTACTTGGAATGACAGGTGATTCTAAATATTTAGTCCCAGGTATTTACAAATAGTTCTGAGTTGAGTGGGTTGTGTCACTAGTTAGCATCTTGTACTTTTTGCATGTGTCTTGAAACTGTTCAGAAATCCCAAGTTCTTTTGGGTATTCTGGGTACCATTAATATTTGGCTTAAAAACAAGTTTTATCTGTGACACACATTTTCTCTCCATTCACTTTCTTTTTCAGGCTAATACTAAGCTGAAATTATGTTAAAAGAAGAAAAATTGGGAGGTGTTATAAACTTTGAGGGCCCCTGTGAGATGCTATTAAGATAGGATTCCTTGACATACTACAGGTTCTCTGGCTTTTCAGATCAGAACCACTGCTGACCGTTCCCACTTTTGTGATCCCTTAAAACACATCTTAGAAAAGTAAAATAAGACTACTTTGACTTTCTTATGTCTGTGCTACTACTTGAAAGCTAAAAATGAAACCTCTTTTAAAAGTAAGAGATTGAGAGTTATACGAGCGAGGTCACTGACCGGGCCTGTGGGGTTTTGAATGTTATCCTGGGATCGCTTTGTAGCGTTTTTCTAATTCCTGCCATTTCTTTCATTTCTTTTTTAGGACATGCTCAAGTTCTTACATGCTTTAGGACACTTTGATTTCACTCTGTATTGCTAGAATTGAATCCACCCACCTGCTCCTCCTTCCCCTCAAGTCTGAGTTGTCAGCGTCTTTAAGGTTGTGGTGATGAAAGTACGGCCCTTGGATCCCAGTGTGGGGGCCGCTTCAAGATCCTTTCATACAAGAGTCCCTCAGCTTCAAATGCTTTTCATGATGCTACTCAGATGTTACTTACTTTTTTTCATCATGTTACATTTAAACTGATGGTGCAAAAGCGGTGGCAGGTAAAACTGCTGGTGCCTTTGCCTAAATCAAGGCAGTGGCACCAAAACTATTCCTCCCTCATGGTGAAAAATAAAGAGAATCACATTCCCTTCCGATTGTTCTTCGTGAAACAGTAAAAGAAATAATAATTTTATCTTATCTTGATTCCCATTAACACTTTTCCTGTTTTAAAAAAAAAAGCATAGTTGGTCTCTCTCTCTCTCTCTCTTTTTTTTTTTTGGCTGTACTGTGCACCCTGTGGGATCTTAGTTCCCTAACCAGGAATCAAACCTGGGCCCCCGATGGAAGTGCAGAGTCCTAACCACTGGACTGCCTAGGAAGTCCCAACTTTTCCTCACTTTTTAAAAGTTGTAATTTGCCAACAATAAAACTGACCCTTTTTAGTGTGTACTTCTGTGAAGTTTGACAAGTGCATGTAGTCAGTAACCACCACCTCCATAAGTAACTTGCAGGACAGATCCATCAGCCCTAGAAGTTTCTCTCTGTCCCCCTCCCCCCATGTCCAGCACCTGGCAACTACTGATCTGTTTTCTCTCCCTATAGTTCTGCCTCCACCATAATGTTACAGAAATGGAATCATGTATTGTGTGGCCATCTAACTTCTTACACTTTGCATAGTACGTTTGGGATTTGTTCTTATTGTTGCACGTAGGCATGGTTTGTTCCTTTTTATTGCTGAGTAGTATTCCATTGTGAAGGTGTACCAGAGTTGTCCATTCCTTGGTTGAAAGACATTGGGCTTGTTTTCAGTTTTTGGCTATTATGACCAAAACCACTGTAAGAATTTGCAGGTTGTTGTGTGAGTGTGTGTGTTTTTGTGTCATCTTGAAGTGGCGTTGTTGGGTCATATGGTAAATGCATGTTTTGTATGTTTAATTTTAAGAAACAACTACACTGTTTCCCAAATGGTTGTACAATTTTGTGTTCCCACCAGCAATCCTTGAGCATTTCAGTTACTCCACTGCCTGGTCAACACTTGGCATTGTCGGTTGGTTGTGTGAGGCCGTTCCAAGTTTGTAGTGGTATCTCATTATGGATTTACTTTGCATTTTTCTAATGACTAATGGTATTGGGCATCATTTCATGTGCTTACTTGTCACTTGTATGTTATCTCTAGTGAAGTGACTCTGCAGATCTTTTGCCCTCCCCCATTTTTTTTAAGAAATCAGCTCAGTTTTCTTTTTTAAAGATTTATTTGTTTATTTTGGAATGTGCTGGGTCTTCATTGTGCCCATTTTTTTAATTGGGTTTAAGTTTTGAGAGTTTAATATATATATATGTATATTGTGGATGCAAGTTATTTAATCAGAAGTGTAACTCACAGTTGTTTTCTCCCACCTCAGTACACATTTTAATATTCTTTGTGACAACATGAGAGAGTGCATGGGGCACTTTTGCCGTATTATAAGATGACTGACTCCAGGGAAGGCACTTCTGTGATGCAGTTGCAAGCTGAAATAGCTCGCTTTTTCCTCCACAGAATCTCATGTTTTTCTTCAAAGAATGAGTTGCAGACTGGTTATTGAGACTTGCATATGCTCACAAGGATCAAAATTATCCATTAAAAACCTTGAGATGTTCTCAAAAATGAATGAGGTGAACCTGTTACTTCTTGGAAAACAACTGACAATACTTTTACAGATGATGAAATTCGAGCCTTTTTTAAAAGAATTTTGGGAAGCTTGATTCAACTTGTATCATGTTACAGATTCCAAGTAGTTAAGTTTTTCTGGTGGGATTGGTGGTGATATTACTGTATGATTTTGGATGTTGTGTAATGAAATGAGTCAGCATTTGGACGATCTCTGATGCTTGGTAAAATAATACTTTGTAAATGACCAGTACATGATGGGTAACAGATTCAGTCACTGTAGAAGATGGAGCAGTGAGTTGTAATGTATGAGGGTTCACAAGGTCTTTGGTGCAGTTTCAGCTTCCATACTGCCGCTAAGCTTTAAGAAACTGCCACTTGTTGAGTTTTCTTAGAGCGTCAAGAAAGAATATTCACAATTATCTGAAAAGACTGTTAAAGTACTCTTCCCTTTTCCAACTATATATCTGTATGAGGCTGGATTTCTGTCATGTGCTTCAACCAAAACGTATATAAACAGTGTAAAAGAAGTTGTAAGAATATACCTGTCCTACTGTTAAACCAGATATTAAAGAGATTTGCAAAAATGTGAATCAGTGCCAGTCTTCTCACTAAATATTTTTGTTTTAGAAATTTTTTGCAAATCATTAACATACAGTAATTTCATTGTAATGTTTTATTAAGTGGTAACTATTTTAAAATATCTGTTTGAATTTCTAATACGGTAAGTGGCAACAGATAAAGAGCTCTCATCAAAATAAGTTCCTTGGGGTCTTCAGTAATTTTGAAAAGTGCAAAAGAGCCCTGAGACTGAAAAAGTTTACGGATCACTGCTTAAGAGTTTAATTCCAGCATCCTAGTTGTCTGTTGGTGGTGGAGAATGTGGTATGCTCCAGTCTGAGACTTCTGGTTTTCAAAAAGCAATTCAGAATTCAGATTTCCTTTACAGAACTGGTAAATTTTATGTCCTTTAGAATGAGATGTATCATCTTCGATAACTTTTTGACTCTGCCTTCTATTATCAGAGAAGATATTCAACACAATTCAACACAAACTTCCCTTCACCAGGTACTTCATATTATGGGAAATGTATGCCCTTTTCTTTACCAAATCAGCCAGAAACCTCAATAAAGTGTAAAAATAGTAGATTTGCATCTCGGTTACTTAGTCCTTCCTCTTTTTGTCTCAGATAGAGTTTCTCTTTAGCACTGAAAGCATAGGGCTGATGTGAGAGGGAGGAACAATGAGGGGACTTGCTTAACCCACGAGCTGGGTGTGAACATCGTAGAGTGTTCTCGGTAGATTGATTGTTGGCCACATAGCTCAGTGATTTATTCAGCCGGCTCCAGTGTCTATATTCTGTATTTAACATTCAGCTTTTTCGCTCTCATCAGTATTCACAGTCCAAGATATTATAAGGTACTTTTTTCATTTTGTTAGTGCTGTCTCCTCTGACACTTCAGATGTCAGAGGGAATGGGATGCGTGTAGTTCCCTGTGTTAAAGCCATAGGCAACAAGCGCACTGACCGAGCACCCAGAAGAGTTGGTTAAGAAATCATGGAAGGATCATAACAGATACCTTAGTTTAGGAGCATGAAGGTTATAATCTTTGTACACAAGAGACCATGATTATAAAACGACTCCTTTTTGGCTTTTATACATGGTAGTGTTAGAGTATAACATTTAATGGTAGATATTGGCCCAATGGTGGGGAGAACGGTTTTTAAGACCTTGTGGCTGTATCTATAATCTAAAAGAAAACAGACCACAGTACTTAATAGCCTAGTCTCACCCCCTGAACTTGAAGCACACTAATCTTCTGTGCAGAGTAGAAAGTACAATAGCGATATTTAAAGCTAATCCTGTTGGGGAATCTTCTAATGAGATTTTGAATTTTAAAATGTCTCAGGTTAAAATACTTACCTCCTAAAAGACAAGCTGTGTAACAGTAACTCTTCTATCTACCCTTTTTTACCCCTCTTTCACAGCAGTCTTCCCAAGGAAAAGAAAGTTGTTTTAGAATCTTCATCTGAATGCTAATTACTTTGCACCAACTAGCAGCATGATTGAATGTTATAGCTTCTTAGACTACTTTTAAGTATGGTCTGTTAGAAAAATTAAATTTTGTCCTTTACAAAATTTAAAGAACACCCTGGTGGCTCAGACGGTAAGGAATCCACCTGCCAACGCAGGAGACACAGGCGATGTGGGTTCGATCCCTGAGTTGGGAAGATCCCCTGGAGAAAGAAATGGCAACCTGCTCCAGTATTTTTGCCTGGAAAATCCCACCGACAGACCAGCCTGGGGTTGCAAAGAATGAAATGACTGAGCGGCTAGCACTTTCACTTTACGAACAAACTTGATATTATAGGTGCTTAGGTGGTGGCTATTTTATTTTGAAATCAGCTGAGAGCATAATACTCAGACTATTATTTTAAAATTTTGAATTTTGATATTTGTCCATGAAGAGCCTTCTGTAACAACTTAGAAACACTTTGGGGAATGGTGGTTCATTGCTGAGGGTGGGGTCTGATTGCAATGGTTAACATAAGTCTTGTATTAACTTGTTCATAGTAAGTGTTGTCTCATTTCTGTCCTTTCCCTTCACCTGGTTACAGAGAGGTTCAGAAAGCAGTCAACACTGCACAGGGATTGTTTCAGAGATGGACGGAGCTCCTCCAGGACCCATCCACAGCCACGAGGGAAGAAATCGACTGGACCACCAACGAGCTGAGGAACAACCTCCGGAGCATAGAGTGGGACCTAGAGGACCTCGACGAAACCATCAATATCCTTTTCTGAGGCATCTGTGCCACGTGAGGCAAACAGACAAATGGACAGGTTTTCATTCAGATGTCTCGAATACATAGATGAGATACTTTCTTTTATCATCGATTGATGCTCCTCTTAGTTGTACCTTGGCACACTTACAGTCGTTGCCCAGGAGACTAAGGCAGAGTGACCAATGCTGCTTCAGTGCAGGAAGCGCCTACAGCATAGAGGCCACACAGTGCAGCGGCTTTGAGCTTGGGCCCTGTGGTCAGACCGGCTGTTCACGTGCTGCCTCTGCCAGTTATACTTTGCTTCTCAGTAGGACGTTAGGTAACAGTTGTACCTAGCTCATACGGTTGTTGAAGGTTTATCAGATAAAGAGTTTAGGATGGTGCCTGACACAGTGAACTTTCTTTTTTGTTGTTGTTGAGTCATGCAGCCTGTGGGATCTTAGTTCCCCAACTAGGGATCAGACTGTGCCCCCTGAATGCCTGCATTGGAAGTTCAAAGTCCTAACCACTGGACTTGCATGAAATCCCCATAGAGAGCTTCTGTGAGTGTTAGCTGTCATTATTTTGAGGAGGTGTATACAGATCAGTATCGTACATTGGTAATTAGAGATCAAAAGAAAATCCTTCCCCGGACTCTTTCCCGTGCATTGCCAGTGAGCATTACAGAGGCATCTTGTCCCATGAAACTGCACTTACTAAAGCAGATCTATTATGCCAAGTCATGCTATTGATGTTAAGTAAGTTCACTGATATGATGGGTGAACCAGGGAACTGTAAATGTTGGATTACATGACCATTTTTTCAACAGGAAATATTAAATCAGAACTTTAGATTGAAGATATGCCATTTGCATGTTCTGAGGCCTGTTTTGTTTTTTGAGTGTAATGGCACGTAAAGGAAACCAGATTTTGTTAGGACCAGTCTGTAGTCAGCACACAGGTTCACATAGAGTTGATGTGTGGAGTGGATAATTTCTTTTCATCAAAATGACCCTAGGGTGCCTTTTAAATTATTAAAAGACAAATGTGTCCTCTAAAACTAGTGGAAGAGAAATATGTGAGGGAGTGGGAGCAAAAGCACCCTTACTGGGAGATATGTCCTACCTTGAGATAGGAGGGAAGAGAAAAAGATTGGGGGAGATAGAGAAATTGTGAGATAAAGAGAACAAAAGTTTTAATAGATATTCGTCATTCAGCAAATAGTCATTGAGTGTGCTATGTGCTGGACATCTTGCTAGTTAACTGAGATTGGATTGATAAGCAAAAGTGTACCAACCCTTGTAGAACTTATGGTGGGGGTAGAAGGGGGCTTGGAGGAGGGAGAACAGACATTAGTCAAATAATATCACAAGTACATCCTTGCAGACGATAAGAGATGAGTACAGAGAGGCATGGAGTGACCCAGGGTCGGGGTGAGGCGAGCAGGGAAGCCTCACAGAAGAAGCCTCGATTTCTAGATGAAGAAGCAGAGTTAGCATCTTGACAGAAGCGAGATGGTTGGGAATGGCAAATGAAAACGGCTTGCAAATGCTGTCCTGGTAAAGGTGATCTGGAGTCAAAACAATGGCAGGCATGTGGAAGAGCCTAGCTTAGCTGTGGCCAGACACCCATGGGTTTGTAGTGAACCCAGGCAGGTCACTTCTGCCTTGGGGCACAAGGACCCTCGTATAGCTATGGGCAGAGAAAGTTTGAGGATGATCAGTGTAAGTTGACTGTGTGTTGAGAAATTGGGCCAGATTTTATTGCTTGCCTGTGAGAGATCTGTGGTTTAACACTGATGTTGGTTAGGTTTTTGCTGATGAAGTTGCTTTACCTTGACTTTTTGACCCACGCATAGTTGAAGCAAATCCTAGGAAATTCAACCTCGATGCAACCGAATTGAGTATAAGAAAAGCCTTCATCACAAGTACTCGGCAGGTTGTCAGGGTAAGGAATGAAATCTTATTATGTTACTTGTGCAAGAAAAAGCCAGACTGCTTCAAACTCTTTCCCTTATTGTAAACTACTAGGTCAACTCTGAAACTCCTTTTTAAATGAGTTAAATGACAGTTTCCACATATAATTTCTCTGATGGAAAGGAAATCTGTTGTTAGTATCATCAGGCTTATTTGTCAGAGCAAAAATGAGCAAGGAGACTGCTGGCTTTGGGAAGGTTATTGTGTCCTTCTTGTCCATCCATCTCACTCCTCCAGACCAGTTGTCTTTTTTCCCTCTTTATTTCTTAGTATGCTGTGTTCCTAGACAAAAGAATAACTGCTATGGTAGAAACCATTTGGTTTCCTGATTGATTGGTAATCACTTTGCATTGTGAAGAGTGCTCTTACTGGGTTTGGATGGCGGCCTCTTCTACCATCTGAATTGCTTCTGGAACTCTTGCAACCCAGTTACTGACATTTCCATATACAACTGCTTGACAGCCTTTCGGGAGTCATCCAGAGCAAGCAAGCAATCATCAGCCTATAAGAAATCAACCCAAGGGAAAATATCTTTAGTCTCAGATTATTTAGATATTAACCTATTGTTAAAAAGACCTGAGATGTAAGTGAAATATCATTAAGATATCTTTGTATTTTGAAACTATATGGCTAAGCCAGTTGATTAGCATAACTAGATGTAAGAGAACCAGCTGTCTTTAACATATGTACTAGAAAGCAGCTTCCTTGAATAAAAAGACTTGGGATCATACCAGTGCTAACATATGGCTTTTTAAGAGTCATCTTAGGCAGGAACCTTGCTATGTGTTTGCCAAAGACTCCGTGTCATGTGATTTCCTTTTGAAATTATTTCAAATGGTAGGTTATCACTGAGCTTTAAAAGATTCTTGTTCCTTGCTTTACTCATTAGTTGCCTTTCTGTATCCATATACCTAAAAATTGTTTAGAAATAAACCCATGTTTTAATGAAACAGTAACCTTTTTAGATCTAGGAGCCCCATCTATTGGTTTCCCTGGTAGCTCAGTTATAAAGAATCTGCCTACCAATGCAGGAGACTCAGGAAGTGTGGGTTTGATCCCTGGGTTGGGAAGAGCCTCTGGAGGAGGAAATGGCAACCCACTCAGGTATTCTTGCCTAGAAAATCCCATGGACAGAGCAACCTGGGGGCTACAGTCCATGTGGGGTGGCAGAGATTCTTCTGAGCGACTGAGCTTGGTTTAGACATTCCTAGTCTCTAGCCAGTTCAGAGGATAGTCTGATAAGGAAGCCCTGTTTTTAGGTGGTATATTTTTGTTAAGGTAAACAATTTCCCAGTTACTTACTTTATAAATATAGTGTGTGCTTTTTAAATTTTTTGTGATAGGTTTTTCTGAAGATGACTTCTGTAGATGTTGATATTTAAATGATGCCTTGCAGTGACGCATATATTCTTGACTTTAATCATTATATTTATTCTTTCTGCAAGGTAGTACTTATAAATTCTGCACATTGAAATTCAGAGGTCAATACAGTAAAAGTTAAGTGAGTTGGTATAATTGAAAGTGTAATCCAAAGTTCATTTTCTAGTATTTGAAAAGCTTTTTAAAGTATGTTCTTTGAAATAAGTATTCTAAATCATCTATACGTCACAATGTTGCAGAGTCCTTTTAGAGTAGAGAGCTAAACTAGACTCAACGGTGTGATCCAACTGAATGTTTTAGAGTTTTTGACCCTTCTTCTAATTTGGAAGCTGTTACTATTTGCCACTTGTGGGTTAATAGTACCTAACTGATCTTTTGCTTTTCTCATTTTAATAAATGCTAGTTGAGGTTTTGTGGAAGAAAAGGAAGTGGTAATTGACACTAACTTGATTTTTTTTAAAAGCATTGTGTTGATTTAGTATTATTACGTTCAACTAGACAATATTTGTATCCAGAGCTTTCTGAGTTCCACTTCAAGGACACTGATAGCGTGGGTTCAGAGACTTAGCATTTTGGGAAAAGGAAACACAAGGCCGGGCTCAGATGAGGACTTTGTACACCACGGTTTGTGCGAGCTCCTTTGTTACCGTCATCACTTGGATTTCATGCGGTTGCTTAGAGGGATGCATTTTGATGCATTTGCGCCAGTTGTGCTTTCTCCTTCGGGCAGGCAGTGACATGGTACACATTTTTTGTAGCTGTTCTGTCTGAAGAACTAAACCTTTCTCTGGGTTTCTTCTCAATGTCCACTAGTTTTGCTTTTTAATAAGTCATTTTTATTTAAAGAGTCTTGTGTATGTTTTTCCAAGTGTCTTTTTAGTTTGTGCAGTTTTTATTAAGTCTTACCAGCTTTCACTTAGAAAGCGAAGTGAAGTGAATTCGCTCAGTCGTGTCCAACTCTTTGCGACCCTATGGACTGTTGCCCCTCAGGCTCCTCTGTCCATGGGGATTCTCCAGGCGAGAATACTGAAGTGGGTTGCGATTTCCTTCTCCAAGGGATCTTCCCGACCCAGGGGTCAAACCCGGGTCTCCCACATTGCAGGCAGACTCTTTATCCTCTGAGCCACCAGGGAAGCCCAAAGAAAGCAAACATTCATGTTTTTGTGTATGTAGCCTTGGTATATTTGAGGTAATCATTTTTACATTTGTGGAGTTGCCTATAATCAGAAATTTCACATGTGATATATTTGTGTTATGGAGATCTATTGCAGAAGTGACCTTGGGTTAATTTAATAGAGAAAGGTTTTTGCAGTCAGTGGCAAAATAGTGAGTAAGAAGTGAGAAGACATGAGTTCTAGGCGCCCCTGAGACCTCAGTAAATTTTCAGCATGGCAAGTCATTTAACCTCTCTAGATCTCAGTTTTCTTTAACAAGTAAATGATCCTCACTAACAGTCTGCAACTTTTTGAACTTTCAAAGGCAATCAAAACTATAACACCCTCTCCCAAAAATCCAATCTCTTCAAATCTAAGAATTGTTTATAGTTAGTTGTAAGTCATGATAGAAATGGCTTTGGTTAATCAAAAAGGGTGAGGCATACTGTGTCCCTACAAATGACGCTGGGATGTGAGTCCTCTGAGCGGGAAGCGCTGGGATTTACAGTGTGTTATTCACTCAGCTTGGAAGATGACGCAAAATGGAAACAGCATAAACAGGAAGTTGTTTCATTTATTTGTTGTTTTTTTGACAAGTGACCCATATTTTATCAGTACTAATTGCTTCTTGACTTCTTATTTTAAACTTCTTATATTAGAAAGAAGATGAGTTTTAATTATGTTTTTGGCATGATAGGTATTACAAAATACTCAAAACTCTTCAGTGATGTAACTTAAAATCCCAAATCCTAATAAGGAGGTGATCTGTGGCATGGTATCTGGCAGTTTTTACCTTGCGTAAAGAAAGGACCATCCTGAAAGTGAAAGCCACAGCTCTTTGCCTTCTGCCACGCCACACACAGGATGCGTACCACACAGCTGTTGAGGTCACTGACTATCGGAGCTAACATACACCCACACATACAAATACATTTTATTAAACAGAAAACTTAAAAATGGGAACTTTTAAATGTGTATTTCATTAAAGTAATGCATGCCCATTTTAAGGGCTTCCCAGGTGTTGCTAGTGGTAAAGAACCTGGCTGCTAATGCAGGAGACATGGGTTTGATCCGTGAATTGGGAAGATTCCCCTGGAGGAGGGCATGGCAACCCACTCCATTATTCCTGCCTGGAAAATGCCATGAACAGAGAAGCCTGGCAGGCTACAGTCCATGGGATCACCAAGAGCCGGACCCAACTGAAGCGACTGAGCACACACACACATATGCTTTGAAAGAGAATTAGAAAAATTTTGCAAAAAGAAAAAATAGAAAAAGAAACCTAAACTCAAAATACAACACAAAAACAGAACTTTGTTTTATTTGTACATAGTTGTGATTTATGCTATTATGTAATCATAAGCGTTTTTAAGTTTTAAAATTAAAAATCTGTACTTTTTAAAAAATGCAAATAATTTTGATGAATAAGAAAGGTGAAAATGTGCCTCCATTCTATAATTCCACTATATAAAAATAGTCAGTTTTATATATTTTTTCTAGCCATTTCTATAAAATGAAATTGAAATATATTTTTAAAAGAAATGACATATTAGTCTGTAATTTTTTATATGAAAAAATATTGTGGACATAGTTTTATATCAATACAGATACATGCTGTCTGATAGAAATACTAAAGTACAAGCTATCTTTAATTTTCTAGTAGTCATATTTAAAAAGTAGAAAGAAACAGGTAAGGAGAAGGGGGCGACAGAGGATGAGATGGTTGGATGGCATCACTAGGTGAATGGACATAAGCTTGAGCAACTCGAGGAGATAGTGAAGGACAGGGAAGCTTGGTGTGCTGCAGTCCATGGGATCTCAAAGAATCAGACACAACTTATTGAATGAACAGTAGCAAACAATGTATTTTATTTAACTTAGTATACCCAGAAGACTGTTACTTAAACATGTAATCAATATAAAAATAATTGAGATTTCTATAAAGTTTTTAAAAATTTTTTCTAAAACTTACAAATTTGGCATATATTTTATATTTAAGCAAATCTCAATTCAGAAATGAACTTTTCATTGGAGATACTTCATCTGTATTTAGAGTTTATAAAACTTACAGTTGAAAAGGTTGATTTACTGGAAAATACCCAGATTTTCCAGGCATATGTGAAAGTTTTCCAGTAACTAAATTTAAATCTAAATTAATTAAAATTAAGTAAAGTCAAAAAGTTTAATTCCTCCATTACACTAACTCCATTTGACGTGCTCAGTACATAACCGTAATTGGCTGACAGCTGTTGGACAGAGTAGATTTAGAGTATTCTTTTTCATAGTTGCGTTCTTTATTAATCCCCCACAATGACCCTATAAAATACTATCTTATATAGAAGAAATAAACACTTTGAAAAATTGAACCTTGCATAATTTTTAAAAATCAAAACTAAGCTTGAACCCAGGTCTTTGATGTGAGAGACTATGCTCTCTTCATCTATTATGATTTGTTTGATCATTGACCCTGTTGGTATGTATTTATGTGGTTAATTTTTGGCAATTACAAACCATACTTCAGGAACTATCTTTGTGAGCATATCCTGGATATTTAAGTACTAAAAAGTTCAATGAAAATGCCCATTTTAAACACAGATAAATATTTTCAAAGTATCAAGACCTAATCAGTGATATTTCTTAGTAGCAGAGTGCATATTCTGTATTTCCTAATACCTTAGACAACTCTAGGCAGTGTTCATCTTTTTCATCTTCCCCACTCTAACCGGGAAAAATATTTCTCAGCTTGTACTTCTTTGCTTACGAATGCATTAGTGCATCTTTTCATCTTTGATCATTTGTATTTTTCTGTGAACTGTTCACTGAACTCTCTTCCTAAGTGTAATATCTGATACAAGATATTACATTGTATGTATTTACTATCAGTTACTGTTCTCTTGCTTGGATATGGTGCTTATTTATTCTTTCATATTATAAATAAAACTGCAGTATACATCTTTGTATATCTGTTTTGGTATATATTTTATATTATTTCCTTAAAGTAAATTCTATTAGAATTACTAGGTCAAGACAGTGGATATTTGTTACAAATATCAAAACTGTTAATACAAAATGCCAAATTTATTTTCAGAGGGTTGGTTTACCTTCCAGCCATTGTTCAGGAGCAGCAGTTTTTTTGTTTTGTTTTGTTTTTAACATTTTTATTAAATTATATAACAGTATAGAAAAGCATATACACCTGTATAGAAAAGCATATACACCCCAAGTATACAGCTTGAAGAATTTATAAACTGATCACCACCATGGAAGCAATACCTGGAAGCATTCCAGAACATTCCCAGCAACCCCAAGAAACCCGCTTATGTACCTTTACAGTCATTACTCCCCCCTCACTCTCTTACCTTCTAACAGCAAAAATACATTCTACAGATAATGTTCAGAGTTCAACTAGAACTTCAAAGTCACTTTTCCCATACAGGTGTGCTGCTATTTTTATTATGCAAGTAGTATTCAATAGGTGGAGAAGGAAATGGCAACCCACTCCAGTACTTGCCTGGAAACTCCCATGGACAGAGGAGCCTGGTGGGCTACAGTCCATGAGGTCGCAAAGAGTTGGACACGACTGAGCGACTTCACTTTCACTTTCATGCAATGGAGAAGGAAATGGCAACCCATTCCAGTATTCTTGCCTGGAGAATCCCAGGGATGGGGGAGCCTGGTGGGCTGCCGTCTATGGGGTCGCGCAGAGTTGGACATGACTGAAGCGACTTAGCAGCAGCAGCAGTATTCAATAGGGGGCTTCCCTGGTGGCTCAGATGGTAAAGAATCTGCCTGCAATGCATCCCCTGGAGGAGGGCATGGCAACCCACAGTATTCTTGCCTAGACAGAGGAGCCTGGCAGGCCATAGTCAAAGAGTTGGACATGACTGAGTGACTAACACACACACAGTGTTCAGTATTTTTAAAAGGCTATTATAAAGTATATTGAGTGTGTTTTTAAAAATTATTTTTCTTCATATATCACGCTGTGTTTGAGTTTCGTCGCGCAGGATCTTCCGTTGGGGCACATGGACACTAGTTGCACTGCGCAGGCCCAGTAGCTCCAGGGTTTATGGGATCCCAGTTCCCGGACCAGAGATTGAACCCACATCCCCAGCGTTGCAGGATGGATTCTTAACCATTGGACCACCATGGAAGTCCCCGTAAATGCATTTTTCAAAAGCATATGTCATCCCAGCCAGTGAACAATTCAGATATTTGCTTTGTGTCACTGTTGACATACACTAAATAAGTGAGATTATTATACTATTCATACTGTTTGATCGAAAATCAGAATGTCATCTTAAACTCTTAATTGATAATTAGTAAAGGAATCCTGCAGTCCAGGAGGTAATAGCATAAGAGTCTCCTTTGAAGGCTTCTAGAATTTGTGTGGATCAGAGTCTGTCAAACAGCTTCTCATCTGGGAGACTTGTTAAATTGTTCCTTAAAGTCTCATTTAGTAAGTAGGTCTGAGTGGGAGCCAGGGACCTGCATTTTTAACAATACCTCAGATGACTGACTCAGGTAGATCTCAAATATTCAAAAAATATGGCTTATCTCCCTGTTTCCCTTGTTTTAAGTATACCAGTATCTGGATCTTTATGGTGAATACTTTTTTTACTAAGTAAATTTTTCTCAGTTTCTATGGGTGGCATTCTTTTTTTTTTTCTTTTGAGGTTTGTGAACAGATGAACTAGGTAAAGAATCCTAGAATTTATGGGTTAACTGGACTCCAGGTGGAGCACCCTCAGATGCCCTACCTACTTGCCCAGTATCACATCCAAGAGCTCCCATGCCCTCTTGTTGAAGGCTTCCACCGTCAGGGCACTTCTTTCCCATCCTGGGCAGCACTTTAATGTGTGAGAACAAGATGAACTCTTTACTTCTGTTCTACTTAATTACCAACATTTTTCCCACTGAATAACTAGAGTGATCTTTTAAAACATGACCCAGAATACTCCACAGCCTTTCTCAAAATACTTTAAGGCTTCCCGTTGCCTTAGAACAGGGGCCTGCCCTCTGTGGCCCATGAGATCTAAGAATGGTCTAACTTTTTTTTTTTTTTTTAGAGGGTGGTTTAAAAAAAAACAAAACATGACAAAGGCTGAATATTTAATATGTACTTCTTTACAGGGCTAGTGTGCCAGTCACTGCCTCTGTATAAATTCTAAGCAGCTTGATGGCCCTTGCCTGTTTTGGTCAGCCTTGTCTTACAACCTCCCTCCAACTCCCAGCATGCAGTGGCTCCTTCAGCAACGGGTCTTCCTTCTCAAAAGCTAAACCATTGAGCCTTTTTGCCTGCAGGCTTTTAAGCTTGCTGTTTCCTTTGCCTGGAATTCTCTGGCCTTGGACTTGTTCTGTGGTGGGCTCGTTCTAGGCCCTCAGGTCTCGATCAGGTATCATCCCTATCTTTCCAGAGTGGCTCTCACCCACTGGATTTCAGCCCCATTGACTCCCTTGTTGAAGTGTGTGTGTGATTGCTGTTTGCTTCTTCTTGTCCACTGTGATGTGAGCTCTGTCAGGCAGGGGCCCTGTCCATATCATCACTGCTGTGTGTGGGCACACATCAGTCAGTATCTGCTGAGGGAGGGACCAGGCAGACTGAAGGTTGCAGTGAGGTGGTTATCATTCAGACTTCCCATAGTAGGAATTCGGAAAGCTGTGGCACCCTCATCTACCATTCCCTTATCATGCATCCTGCAAGAAGTCTGTAAAAGCCTAATACGTCAACATTTGCACCTCTAAAGTAGCCTATGAGCCAACAGAAAAGAATATTTTGGCATCCTTTTTTTTTTAAAGAAAACTTACAGTAATCATGTACTTAGCTGAAATCATTTTAAGGTGTATTGGGTTGTACTTAAATATGCAGCTAATGGTTCATATTTAATAAAGTGTTTTGCATTAGATTAAGTAATGGGTACATTCCTTTTTCTTTCCACACAAAATTTTTTTGATACCACTCTGGAAAATACTGGTGTTAGAAATAGTCTATATGTCCCATGAATCCAACTCAGAAATAAAGTGACCTGTTCATCACTATTTGAAAGTATTCTCTGGTGTTTAATGGTAAGTATACTTTAAAGTATGTATTTTTTTTTACATGTATTATACTTGAAGATGGGCTTCCCGTGTAGCTCAGCTGGTAAAGAATCCGCCTGCTGTCAGGAGACACCAGTTCAATTCCTGGGTTGGGAAGTTCCTCTGGCGAGGGGATAGGCTGCCCACTCCAGTATTCTTGGGCTTCCCTGGTGGCTCAAATGGTAAAGATTCCGCCTGCAGTGCAGGAAACCTGGGTTCGATCCCTGGGTTGGGAAGATCCCCTCGTGGAGGGCATGGCAACCTGTGGACAGAGGAGCCTGGTGGGCTACAGTGCATGGGGTCGCAAAGAGTCTGACACGACTGAGCAGCTAAGCACAGCACATACTTGAAGAGACAGGCGTTGAGCACAAGCTTTTATCTGTATGCCTAGGATTGCCACTTACTGGCTGTGTGACCTTGAGGAAGTACCGTAATCTTTTTAAATCTTAGTCTCATCAACTGTAAAATGAAGGTAATACCAGCTTCATAGGGTCATTGTGGACAGATTACATAGTGATAATATGTGTACATGTTTAACAGTGTTTTGGCCTATGGTAAGTACTCAGGGTATACTTTCTCTTTCCTCATATTTAAATTTAGTATCCTGGTTTCCTCTTTTTAAGGGGATATCCTTCTCTTTATTTCCTTTATTCTTGAGACTGAAAATAGAAGGCAAAAATTACTGCCTTTTTGTTTGAAAAGTTAATAATGAATTATGTATATTTTGCTAGTGTGCAGAATATTAACCACAATTTTGTTTAAGGATGTTCATTTGTTTTCTGGTCGTCTACTTATCTCATTAGGACATGAAGGATCAGATGTCAACTTCATCTGTGCAGGCATTAGCTGAAAGGAAAAATAGACAGGTGAGTAAACGTTGGAATATACAGTATCACAGAAAATACACAGATACTTGGGCTTGAAAACTTCTGACATCTGTGTATCATGTATGCAAGCAGAAGACCTTGTGTGCTGAGCCCGCAGTGATGCTGACAGCAGCCTTCCCCCCTCCCCTTCCACACCCTCTGGTCCTCTCTTCTGGGCTCCCACTGCACCCTCTGTGTACCTCATAGCCCTTGCCACAAGCCATTTATTCTGCACCTGTTGAGCACATTCTGTGTGCCAGGCGTTCTGTTAAGAGCTGTAATTGCTTGCTTGCTTGTCATTTTCTCTGCTGGACCTCAAGCTTCTTTGTGAGTGGGGAGGGATTGTGTCATGGTTTTTCTCTTCTTTTTTTTAGATTTCTAGCTGCCCACACATAGAACACTCAAGACATTTAATGATTGAAACTTTACATAAAGCATTTGCGGAAACTTAAATATGTGTTAAATCTTTCACTGTTTTATGTATTTTTTTTTTTTTGATGTGAGGTCCAGTTTTTTTAACCTATAACAAATAAAGTACGAAGCCTAATAAATTTCAGAAACCAAAGCCCAGATACTGACGTATCAAAAATAAAAGCTACAAGAGACCCAGTCTTTGCATTTAGTAGGCTGATAATTGTAAGAACAGGTCACCATTTTTAATTAACTAGGAATCAGTAGTTTATGATATACTCTTCACTTTACACCTGTAGGTGTTTCTTGACCCACTTAATTTTGAAAACAAGTATTCTGAAAGCTTGAAAAGGGAAGAGGACTCTAAATATCTCCTAACTTAGTTTTCCTTTTTTCTTTCTCCACATGCCATTTTCCAAGTCACTGTTGTTGTTTTTTCTCCCCCATCCACCCTCCTTGCTTGTAACAGTGCAGACAGGAAGAGACATTAGCTAGCCATCCCATCTGCCACTGACTCTTGGAAAAGCTAGTGAACTAACATAAATAAAATGTGCATTTATGCATAGCTTCTCAGACTGTGGCTGGGAATTTTGTTTTAGGCAATGAGTAAAATGTTTTTGGGCTTCCCAGGTGGCTCAGTGGTAAAGAAGTCACCTGCCAATGCAGGAGACTCGGGTTCAATCCCTGGGACGGAAAGATCCCCTAGAATAGGAAATGGTATCCCACTCCAGGATTCTTGCCTGGGAAATTCCATGGACAGAGGAGCCTAGTGAGCTAGTTCATGGGGTCGCAAGAGTTGGACACAGCTTAGCGACTAAACTACAACAAAATGTCTTCGAGTCACAGGCATTCAAGGAATGGGAGGTGGGCAGAGTTCTGTAGACACCCACGTGGGCAGAGTCCACCTCACTGCTGCTTCCAGCACCAGGTGCTGGGTTGATCCTCACAAAGCCAGGGCCTCCTGCTTTGGCACCTGCACTCAGGCTGGTCCCCGGTGCTCTGGGCCCTCTCTCTGTCTTCTTTCTCACTAACCAACTTCTGGAGGTCAGACCAAGGGAATCTAAACAGCTTCATGGGTGACTCTTAACAGCATGACATATGTCTACCCAAGTATAGACCATGGATAAGCTAGGAAAAAAATAGCTGTGATTGTGGCCCCAGGAACTCTAGTTCTCTATCCATAGCCTAATGATGCACTGTAGCCTTTTTCTGACTTTGAAAAGATTGTCACTAGGTCCCAGTGTCCACCATAGAGTCATTAGAGTCTTTGCATCAAAACGAGCAGGATCGTTTCAATCTTAACAGCCCCACGACCAGGTAGGGGCAGAAGCATCCCCCTAACACCTTATGTCTGCTCTACACCGGAGACAGTCACCATCCAGACTCTTGACTAAGGCTCTGGGCTGTGGAAGTTCTCAGGTATCCTGGTCCTCTTCTCATATCTGCCTCAGAACTCAACATGCATCCTGAACTTCCCTGAATGTAGCATCTGAAATGTGGCCATTCGCCTGAATTCATGTCTGAAAGTCAGGCAAGGCTAGTGTGGGTGTTGAGGGGCTTTGCAGACAGAGAACCAAGGAATCAGTTAGACTTTTAACAGTTCCAGAGCTAAAGAGTACCTGGTAAGAAGTTTTAGCAGCTCTACAAGATAGAAGAATCCTAGTCACTAGCTTGGTCCAGTTCTTTGGTTAAAAAGGCTTGTGGGGATCCCAGGTAGGGTCAGCTCACATTCCTGGTTGGCCTCTTCAGTGAAGGAAGACATTCCCAAACTTATCCTTTTCTGACTACAGAATTCCTCAAATTCATACTAGGAAACCCGACCCTGGCATCTGGGGGCCCAGGTGGAGAGCTGACATCAGGGCCAACCCTTGCTTGGGTTATCAGGGTCAGGCCCCCACTGTGGCCATGCTGCCTGCTGAAGCAACCCCTGTTCCATCTGGGAAACCTCTAGCCCTTTAGCTCTGCTGAAGGGCATTGGGATTTATCTGTGGGTCACATTGAGCAGACGCTGGTGGTTCTTGTGCCTACAGTGTATGAGGGACTGTGGCTTAGTTTTTTTTGTCACTTTAGGAAACTATCTCCTCCCACCTCCGAATACCAAAAATTTCCTTGGTCATACTTAAATAGAAAGGACTCTAGATGTGTGGAGGCTGCCTCTTCCCCAGCCTCCACTTCTGTGCTCAGCTTTTTGTTCATTTCAACAAAGGCACTTGGAGAAAAATTGAGTCCTTGTTTTTTCATTGCAGAGTTAGATTAACCTTCAACAGGTCTCCAGTAAAATTCCAAGGGTGCTAGGAAGAGCTGGTCCTATGAGAACAAGTGCTTTACGATCCACAAAGCAGTACACAGAGGGGCTTTAAGATTGCTTTAAAGTTGACTCCCACTTGCATTTTTAATGGGACAGAGTTCATTTGTGAGTCCATAGAAAGTGCCCTTCATGGCATTCTTTCATTTGTACTGCGCAGGCACCAACCTGCCCCAATCCGTAAAAAGCTGACCCCTGGAAAGACAGCTTATGAGCAGTGGGAGAACTCTTCATATCATGGTGATGGGGCCCTTGTTTAGTGAGAGTAACGGTTTGTTCCTCCTGCCTTGCTGCCCCCGGCCCCGCTCTCGCAGGCCCTGCTAGGAGACAGTGGCGGACAGAACTGGGGCACTGGAACGACGGATAAATACGGGCGCCTCGACCGGGAGCTTCAGTTGGCCAACTCCCATTTCATCGAGGAGCAGCAGGCACAGCAGCAGGTACCTAAGTGGAGGACAGGGAGGTGGGAGGCCAAGCACCACCCCCCACTCCTCTGCCAGCCAGGCCTCTGTTGCTAATGGCAGGCAGGATGGACCAGAGCTAGCCCCACAGCTGCCGGAGTCTACCTGTGTGATGGTTGCATACATAAAGGGTTTTTAAGACACCCTTCAGAGCATGACAGTTTCAAGAGAACCAAGCTTGATTAGACCTCTTAGGACAAGCAGACCAGACACCCGCAACTGACAGAGGAGGCTATTGATTTAAAAACACAGCAGCGTCTTCCCCAGCCTCCACTTCTGTGCTCAGCTTTTTGTTCATTTCAACAAAGGCACTTTGAGAAAAATTGAGTCCTTATTTTTTATTGCAAATTGTTGTTGGTTCCATTAGATGTAAAAATCATTGATTCGGTAGAGGTTAAGGGGTAGAAGGAAAGTGAGGTTGATTACATTTGTGTGGTTGCTTTTGATTTGTATTAATTAAAAGAAGCTAATAGTAAAGTGTCTGGGCATTTGAGCATTATCACCCCATCAGAAGTATTGGTTCTTAAATACTGTGTTTTACATATACATGTTGGTCTTTTTCCATTAGCATGTCAGCTTAACCATTTGTCTACTTAATTGCTATTAATCCAAGCAAACCTTTTTTTTTTCCTTCAATAAAAAGTGAGGCTACTACAGCACAATTAAAAGTAACTTGTGCTCAGAAGTTGCCTGCAAGGTAGCTTACTGCCACAGAGCCTCCTCGCATGTGTCCTTGAGGAGGGAGCAAAGGACTCCGTGTGTGTCGTTTTCCCATGTCCAGAGACCTGCCAGACTTTCTCTTACAGTTAAGTTGTGGTTGGCTGTTGCCAGTTGAGACCCTGACCCTGGCAGCGGGCTTCCTCTTCCCAAGCATCCCGACGTGTCTGTGGTCACTGCACAGGTGCTTTTGGCCATTGTCTGTCCCTTGCTGGACTTCAGCCAACCAGGGTAAATCTCTCTGGGTGGTTTCAAGCCCCGCTGACTGTTTCACAAGTTGGATCAGCAGGGGATATCAGTAGCTTGACAGCCCAGCCCTTTGAGCAGCGTGTTCTCTGAGGCGGACGGTCTGGTCCTTTGATTTCTGGGCTTTGCTTCTGAATGTGAATTGTCCCGAGTTGGCAAAGAAGCTAGCAGCTGCTCGAGTGCTGGGCTTGGAACCAGGTAAGATGGATTTTAATTGCTTATTTCCCATTTCTCTGGCACCAGCTGATCGTGGAACAGCAGGATGAGCAGTTGGAGCTGGTCTCTGGCAGCATCGGAGTGCTGAAGAACATGTCCCAGCGCATCGGAGGGGAGCTGGAGGAGCAGGCCGTGTGAGTACCGGGATGCCCCTCTCGCCACAGAGAGGTGAAGGGAGGAGCTGTCTTAGGAGACCCCTAAAGAGCCTGCCGGTTACATGGCTATTACAGCCAAAAGCTGTTTTGTTTCTAGCTGCATCTTTACTCTATTTACAGACTAGCCTCTCCAAAAAAGGCAAATCTGTCAGATACAATATTCAGAAAGGTTTAGGCAAAGTTATTAATATTTTTAAACATCTGCAAAAGAGGTGCAGATTCCTCTAAACAGTTGACTTCAAGTGTTGTTACGAATAGGAGTGTGAAACTGTCAGGGCTGTGTAAAATCCATGGAGATTTTTGCCCCAAAGAGGATAGGACATGGGCTAACTTAACTTCATCATTACATGCCTTTCCTGCTGTATTAATTGGAACTTTTTGCTCTGTGTCTTAAATTTTGATTTTATGGGGGGAAAAGTGCAAGTTTAATTCCAACTAATAAAAAAATCTTCTCTACAATGAAAAAGTCTTCTCCTAGAAAAAAGCACAAGAAAACATATCTGGATTTGTTTTTCCTTAAGAACAGTCTCCGTTTGCACTCCTGAAGTATGACACCAAAAACAAAACTTTTAAAATGCTACCTTTACCATTTCACAAAATATTTTTTCTGGGGAAAAACAAATCTAGTAGGATATTTCAGAAACTCTCCTACCTTGATTTTGTGTTCGACCTTATGGATTCATTTATTACAAATTCAAAATGGGCATCTTGTTCTCCTGGGAGGCCCCAGGGTATCCACAGAGCAGCCAGGAGAATAGACAGGGTCTCTGCCATCAAGAGTTTACTTTTCACTGGGTGGAACAGATATTATAGAAATGATGCAAGTCCGTGAAGTGGTAACAGAAGTGGAGAGCTGCTGGTGGGGGGAGTGTGTGGTGCCTTGAGGGCCCTAACAGCCTGAACTGGAGACCTGACTCAGTGTAAAATCCCTGAGAAGAGAAGAGAGGTTTAACTGGGACTGAAGAACCAGTAGAAAGTTCTAGGTGGGGTGGGAGGAAGGGGTGAGGGGAGGATCTACTGGAAGGAAGAGTCCTTGTAACGATTTAGAGGTGATTTGTGCACACAACAGAGAGGTTTAGTGTGTCTCGAGCAATGGGGGTTGAGAGGGAGGTTACAGAAGTCAAGTCAGGGAGGCAGAGCACAGATCAGGGAAGGCCCCAGAAGCCACGGTAAGGAGTTAGGACCAGTCATTCAAAGGGCAGTGGGAAACACAACCCCAGGGAGGGTTGTGTTAGTAATGCTATGATCAGGTTTATGTTTGGGAGGCCCGTCTATCTGTGGTTTCGATGGTGAACCACAGTGGAAAAGACTGGAAGCAGGGAGACCACGTAGGAAGGTAGCAGAACAGGAACCTAGGCATGCAGTTTAATTTGTCTAAAATGCATTCTTACCCTAAAATTCACTATGCGGATGGGAAAGAACTAATTATTTGAGCAGTTACATTGGTTGGGTAGATGATAGAGCCTGGCAGACTTACAGATAAAGATGGTGAACTGAACACAACCTCTTTATCTCCGTTCCTACTCTGAAGTCCACTAGAACAGTAACAGGGTTGTTTGTTTTTTTTTTTTTTTGTATTTAATGGCATAAAATCTATGGGGACAGAGAGCTTGGAATAAGAAACAGTGACCTTAACATTTTAGCTCTTGGAAAGCAAAAGGATGAATGGTGCCTGACTCAACAGATCTGAGAAAACGGGGTTCTCAGTGAGCAGAGGGGAGAGCCCAGAGTGGTGTGATGCAGGCCCCGGACCGCCAGCTGGGAAGAGCTGTCACTCATGACAGTGGGAACCCTGGATGTCGACCTTATCCAACCAGGACACAGTTCTGTTGGAAGGAAAGAAGGGGAAGAGAAGTGGAAAGGATGCAGAGGTGGGGAATGGAGTGGGAGGGGGCTAAGCCCTAGGCTTTCACGGTGCAGAGTCAGTGGGATCTGGACACTGAGCTGCCAGTATGTAGCTTAGAAAACTGGAGAATGCACCCAGAGAATAGTGGAGGGGCTGAAAGCGGTGGCCCTCGGGAATGGGGGACAACTGTGGTTTTTTATAAAAGGACTATTTAGCTCTACAAACTATGTATGTGTATAACTAATACAAATAGGTAAATGAAAAGGAAAAAGTAGGTCTTGCACTAAGACCTGTGATGTTCAATACAATAGCCAGCAGCCCCCACATGGCCATTGAGTACATGAAATGTGGCCAGTCTAAACTAAGAAATGCACACCAAGTTCTGAAGGCCTTAGTGTGAAAAAAATGGAAAATTGCATGTTGAAATGATTGTTTTTTTAAGGTATATTGGGCTAAATAGGTTATTAAAATTAATTTCCACTCCCCTTTTTTAAATGTGGCTACTGAAAAATATTACGTGGCACATGTGACTCACACTGTATTTCTCTTGGACAGCACAGAGGTAGGCTCGAAACCTGGTTTTTTAATTTTGTTGTCCTTTAGTCACTAAGTCATCTCTTAACTCTCTTTTGACCCCAAGAGCTGCAGCCCACCAGGCTCCTCTGTCCATGGCATTTCCCAGGCAACAATCCTGGAGGGAATCGCCATTCCTTCTCCAGGGGGATCTTCCTGGATCAGGGATTGAACCTGCGTCTCCTACATTGGTAGGCAGGTTCTTTACCACTGAGCCACCTAAGAAACTTGGTTAGTGGGTGGTTAACGAGTGTCCTTGGACTGGAGGTTGGCTGACTTACCAGTTTTTGTCTTGAGTAAGAAAGGTCTTACACAGCACACAGAGGCAGCTCTTGTTTGTCAGCATTTGCCCGGTGTGGATAGGTCTGCCAGCTGCAGTGCCAAGATGCTACCAGAATCTAAAATGAGCTAAAAAATGTTTTAATTTGAAAATTCAGGTAAGGGACAAAGGCTTGTTTGTTTAGTTGCCAGCATGGAGGTTATTTAATGATTGACTTAATGAGGAGTTGGTTGCCTGAATCCTGCAGGGCTCTCAGGTGCCTCGTGGGCCCAGACCAAAACCAGGAGTGCTCGCTGCCCTTGGTGCTGCCAGAGGAATGAATAAAGCCTTGTTAATAAGCCCTCTGGTTACTAATTAGTATGTCATATTCTAGCCTCAGGATAATCATATATTAATCCAAAGTTGAATAGTCTGGAATGCTTAGTAATTTATGAAGTAAACACTGTTGGTATGAGTATTGTGGTGTTTTCTTTCCTAGCCACACCTTGGGCAGCAAGCATTGTGAGCCTCAGGAAACTGGTTCTCTCTGTGTGTAGACGAGGCGCACGGAACTCAGTCCTGAGGCTGCCCAGCTTTATGGTAAAGCACGGGATGACTTAAAGCAGAAGATGATTTGATCAAAATGCATTTCTTAACTCACACAAAGTAAAGTGCTTTGTGCGGGGCTTCCCTGGTGGCTCAGGCAGTAAAGAGTCTGCCTGCAATGCAGGAGACCAGGGTTTGATCCCTGAGGTGGGAAGATCCCCTGGAGAAGGGAATGGCAACCCACTCCAGTATTCTTGCCTGGAGAACTCCATGGCCAGAGGAGCCTGGGGAGCTACAGTCCACAGGGTCCCAAGTAGTCAGACCTGCCTGAGCAACAAACACTTTCACTTTTATGGGAACCCTGTTGATAGGATCGCCTGCTTTTACAGATAAGGAAACAGGGTCCCTTGTCCAAAGTAGCAAGTGGCAGAGCCTGCTTGTCTGATTCACACAGCCTTCTTTCTGCTACACTGCATCGCAGCCGAGTTTGTATTATTGTGTTGTGTTCAGGTCCCCATTGACCTTGGCTGCAGTTCTGCAATCTAGAAAGCTCTCAAAAATTTCACAGCAAGCTCATGTTACAGAGGAACCTGACCTGAACTGACTGCAGCCATGACTCCTCATAGTTTTCTTTGCAAAAATATTAAATTGGGTGTTTGATGACAGCCCCAGACTCTGCTGGGGATGTTGGCTAATACACAGTGTATGTAACTTAATTACTTTTTCAAATTTCCAAAATTCCAAAATCAAAAACAGATCTTGTCCCAAGAATTAAAGATTGGGGGGGTTTGAATCCCAGTGTTGTCTGTTTGGTGATTGCTAAGACTGAGGCCCGGATCCCAGTAATTTAACTCCATGGCCACTGGATCTGGAGCTGTGCCGAGCAACCTCCTCTTGTGTGCTTGTCTTTCTAGTATGCTGGATGATTTCTCTCATGAGTTGGAGAGCACTCAGTCTCGACTGGACAATGTGATGAAGAAACTTGCAAAAGTATCGCATATGACCAGTGGTATGTATGTGCTTTTAAGCTCCAGAATTCTTATTTAATTCTAGAGACACAGTCTAGGGGGTGTCTCACAGGTACGCTTGTTCATATCCCTTTCCTCTGGCACATTTTTGTCAGACTTCGGGGTCAGGAGATGGAAGGCTAGCACACGCAGGCCTGGTCTCTGGCTTGCGGCCTTCGCCTGGGAAGAGCCTTCGTGGTCCCTGCCATGCGAGGCTGGCGCTGACATTTCTTCTGGTGGAGTAACTTTCTTTGCACTTAACAAAATCCTTCATTTTCCTTTTTTCCTATTTCCTTGCCAAAAGAGGGAATTGATTTTAATTAAGTTACTAATTGTTTCTCCTGGACTGACTTTTCATTGAAAGAAAAACCTCTACATTTCAGAAGATGGCTTTGCAGATCTCATTTAAACTGTTTTTATTTGAATCTGTAGTAAACTATTCCGGCAAATTTGTACCAGGCAGGGGATGAAGAAGTTAACTTTTTTCAAATTAGTTACTGTGTAGGAAGATGTGTTTCAGTGACTGTTTTTTGTTACTACAACCTATCTTCTCTAAGATAAATAACATTTTTTAGATCAGAGAAAATAGAGTATCTTTTTTTTCTCTATTTGGTGGGAGTCTCTGGGTGAAGGGAGGAACTGAGACATCCTTCAAGGTCACCTAAGTGTTCTTGAACCAGAGCACCTCCTCCCCCATCAGAGCATCCCCTGTGTCTTGACACCTTTCTTCAGTTGATTTCCTCTTATTACATCTATATGACAGAGTCTTAACAGTCCACTCTTGCCTTTTGAGGCAAAATTTAAATACAAGTGTATATTTGCTTTTCAGCTGTTTAACTCATAGTCAAGTTACATAAGACTTCTCTTGGGCTCTCTTTCTTTTATATATTAAAAAAATAGGATGATGCCTACCTCTCAAGGTCATCGTGAGAATGAAATGAAATAATAATTAGTATACAGATGTTTAACAGTGTCTCTCATGTATCAGGACATAGTAAGTGTTTGAAAAAAAAGGTAAGACAGGCAGAAGATGGCCCTGGGGGACCAAGGACCTATTACATTTAAGACAAAGGGAAGCTCCTAGCCCAGCTGGTTTCCTTCTTCTCTCTAGGGGCAAATATCTTCATGCTTCTAGCAGGCTCTTCATTGCCTGCGGCAGGCCCCAGCTCACTTCCTCTTCCACACATCTAGGGGGAGTTTTGTGAAGTCCTCATCCCACTTACCTCTGTTCTCTCTTCTTCCACTCCTCTCCTCCTCTTTTTTTCTCCTTAAAAAAAAAAAAAAAAAAAAAACTTGTTACTGAAGTATTATATAACCAGTTTCAACCAGATCTTTCACTAGTGTATATATATTAGTCTCAAAGTCAAGTAGCTACTTCAGCACCGGTTTTGTTTGGAGAAGAACAGTGTAACAAAGATGCACTGTGTCCTTGTCTCCAGCATTCTGGGAATGAATAATTTAGAAAAGTACTTGCATTGTGATAAGCCGCTTCATGTGTATAAATAGCACTGAAGTCTACTCATGCAGTCTTCTACTTTTTTTCCCCCAAAAAAAGTTTGGGGAGCAAGTAAGAACTTGAGGTATGTCCTGTCATACCTCAAGAAAGAGAGCCAAGAAACAGAGCGTTTACCCTGAAAGGCCCCTGGGTTTGGACAGCTTGCCTGTGGTGTTCATTGTAATCTCTGCTCCCCGAAGAGAGCCGCTGCTTGGGGCCTCCTACATGGCTGTGCTGGCTTCAATTTGATGATGGGGCAGCTTGGTGTTTGTCTCTGTTCTTCGTAACTTTTGGGAAAGTTCACTGCTTTTCAGTCAAGCCTACATATAAAGAAAGAGTAGCAGGACACACTGGAGTTTGATTAGGCAGTTAGTGAATGCCCACATTCACAGGCCTGCAGAGGCGAGACCCCTGCCCTCCCCATGACTGGCTGCTTTCCTGGGCAGAAATCTGCCAGGGTGCCATACTTACTTTTTTGAATGACGGGAGAGAGACACTGGTCTTGTCATTCTCCTACACAAAAGAAGTATGTTCTTTTGAGTGGATACCCAGGTTTTCTCCCCCTCACTTTCCAAAATTCTGTTGTTCATCTTTTCTCTTTAGGGGAGGAGACTGTTGAGACCAGGAAAATCCTGTAGAGTCCCCTCTGGGGTTCTGCACACCACCACCCCCCACCCCCCGCCACCTGACTTTCTGAGACAGGTCTGAGCTTGCAAAAAGGCTGGTTAGGACCATTCATTTGGGGTCACAAAAACCCTTGTGGTTAGTACCCACCCCTTCTGGGGAGAAGTCCGCTAGGGTGACAGCTCCCTGGGGTCACCCAGTTCACGCTTCATAGAAGCAACTTACCACTTCAAAGAAAAGTGGATTTAAAAGCACATTCCTGGATTGTGCTGGCTTGTGTTCTCTTTGATGAAAACCCCTGTTCAGTGCAGTTGCAGAAGAGAAAGTGATTGGAGGTGGGAGGAGGGCTGGGTAGAGGCTGATGGGAAGGAAGCTGCTTCACTGTTGGAAGTTCAGGTCTAAGATGGCAGGATGCCTTGGGCAAGGCAGCTAGGAGGTATTTACCTTGACTGTATCATCCTGGAAGAATATAGATCAATTATTTTAATGAGGATTTTTAAGTTATTGTAAACATTTTTAAGGAGATGAAAGAAGGCTAGATATTTGAGTTTTCTGGACCGTTGAAGTGATAGTTAAACAGGTGAGTACTGTTATCTAGAAAAGGCAGATTCTACCTCCCCACGCCCGTTGGACTAGCCCTGTCTCAGAAAGGAACAGGTGGACCTGAGGTCTTGACCCTAATCCCACTTGCTAAGTTTTCTAGCCTGTGTGATGGAGAGCACAGTGACACATTGGAAAGGTTCTTGCTTTAGTTACTGTTGGTTGGTAGCAGTTCTGTTGACTGGTTCTAAGACTGTGCTGTCTGCAACATTTATTTTACTTATGTGTTTTATGGACTTAGCATTGCTTTGTGCAAAGTTCCATGCTCTATTTTCCTAGATTCAGACCTTTTTACAATGTGATTCTCAATAGCAGTGTTGTGCTAAAATCTTTCAAATAAACTTTTGAATTGGTAGATGCACCTTTTTACTTAAACAGAACTCTCACTTGTAGCAGCTGAGCCCCAGTGTCACAGGCTTTACTCTCAGCTTGACCTTTTGTGCAGAGTGGCAGGGGTCCTCTGTGGGGAGCCGGCTCGCTCTTCCCACATCTGCCCAAGCAAAGGGCGCATCCCAAGGACGACAGCATCCTGTGCCAAGTGTGGGCCCGCAGAGTGTGCGTGGTCCTCACGGCAGCCCTGTGAGTTGGGGGCACTCAGCAAGGACTGTGGACCAGAGCCTGTGGGGGCCCTTCTCTAGTCCATCCCTCGGGGCCTCCTTGCTCTGGGGTCATTTAGATGGGCTCTGACCACTTTGTTTCCTGCGCCTGTTCTAAATTGTGAGTAGGGCAGAAAGCTTCAGAAAAGACATTCCACTTTGATTTACAGAGATGTTCATGTCAGTTACTTTAATGTGGTTAAGTGATCTTTCTTGCCCAGGATGGTGTGAAGCCTATCACACACGCATGATCACTACAGCTTGCTTTTTCAGCTTTTTGTTTCCTAAAGTGACCACCAGCAGCTTTCATCTCCTTTCTGTTCTCCCGTTGTGCTCCTTGAGAAAAGACCATGATTATTGTTTAGTTAAATGATGTGACTTTGGTGGGAGATTAAAGCAGATGAGCTTTGACCCGTAACACCAATGCCAACACCTTTTCCAGGGATGTGATAACCACCCGCAGAAAGCTGCAGCCCGTCGATCTTAAGAGACTGAGACACAAAGCCAGTACTTCTTTGAGGCTGGCTTTTGGGGTACGGGCAGGCCAGGAACAGCAGCAGCCGAGTGCCAGGCCCGGGCAGATTGGGGCGTCTCTTTGCCACCATTTGCCCATTCTGTACGCAGGTGTTGCCTTACCTGTCCTGTAACTGTGTCCTGGGGAGTGTAGGGCCCTGGGAGAGCTGACCCCCGTGTCCTGCCTTCCAGATCGGCGCCAGTGGTGTGCCATCGCGGTCCTCTTCGTGGTTCTGCTCGTGGTGCTGATCCTCTTCTTAGTGCTGTGACGGCGGGGCCCTGGCTCGCTTCCTGCTGCACACACACCCCGGGGCAGAGGGAGAAGCAGCGCATGGCGGGCTCTTTGCGGCCCTCTCCTGGAAGCACAGCCTGAGCTGACTTTTCTCTCTGTGACCCCACCGCGGAGACAGCGCCTCCAGCCCAGCGTGGGGAGGGCCGGTGGGCAGAGGAAGTCGACGACTATGCGCTCCTGGCTCCCCGGCTCCCATTCCGAGGACAGCTGGCCCTGCTTTGCTCCCGCCCCGGACCTCGCTTCCCCCGGAGGGCCTTCGAGGAATCCAGGAAACTTCGCGGACTCGGCTCCCGTTGGCTGATGCTCATTCCATCCGTCTTTGGCAGCTCTTTTCTCCCATTCAGACCCTTCGCCCATCAGACGGCTCGCGCTGGCTACTGCAGAAACACCCACAGCAGGTGTGGGTGCCTGGATAGGTCTCGCATCCTGTCGAGGCAGCGCTGTCGCACTCCTGAGAGCTGGTGGTTAGTGGGGACAGAGAGCTCAGAAGTACTTTGTGATAGAAGATGCAGTGATTGGTTTTTCAGGGGTAAGTGCTAGGGTGAAAGTGCTTCTCTAGGCACTGTTTTTTGTGGTAGGAATAACCAGTGGAAAAGAATGAAAAGCACTGGGCTTTGGGGCTGCTGGCAACTTGTGGCTTGAATCAAAGGGAGCGCGAGGCAGCAGGGCACAGCCGTGGAGGGCGGGTGAGGTCGCCGGGGTCAGGCCCTTGCTGGATTCATTCCACTGTCCTACAGCCACCTCCCCAGAGGGGCAACTTGCATTCCCAGGGGGACCCTGAAATGAGCGGCTCAGCAGCTCACGTGAGTGGCCTGAGGTCCCAGGGTGGCATCCCCAGCAGTTATTTTATTCCGGCAGCACTCCGCCTTGAGGGCTGGCAGTGGTCAGTACGTTAATGACATTTATCAGAAACCATGTCAAAAAAGGCTAGTTCTGGACAAGATTTTTCTTACCCTATAATTGTAAGGATGGGTAGGTAATCTAAGACGATGCGGTTTATCATCCATTCAAATAACTGAGCTCTTCCAGATTTAAATGACAGATGCTTTCATTGGGTTTTAGTTGCTGACCCTGCTGAGACACTATACACTCCAAGCTTCTGGTGACTTTTAAAATGCCTCCAGTGTACATGTGTATATAGGATATTTTTGTAACTTCCCTGATGAAAACCTAGGATTGAAGTAGCAGCTGAGCCTGGAGCCAGTGTGTGGCGGTGGCGGCTGCCGGTCCCTCCTCACCATCTCCCTCTGCACTTAGGAAGCAACATCTGGGAAGAATTCTGGCTTCAACTCCCGTCTCTTCATCTTTCGGGGTCCATTCCTCAGCACACTAACTTTTCTCCCCTTTCTTTCTTTGTATCTTGTTTGTGTCAAGCTTCTCGTTTCCCTTTTTCGTGTGTGTGATTTGCAGTGATGTACTTGCCCAGCTAACCCTTGAATTGCACTTTGGAATAAATTCTTATAACAATTTTTTTAAAGAAGGGTATTTTCTCATGTTTAGGATTGTGGTAGGTCAGGAAATCTGCCTGTGGATGAAAAGCTGAAAGCAGGTTTATAAAATTAAAAGGGTGGTTGACATCCACGTTTACACTCCACTCTACTTGATATGTAAATTACTTCTTTTCAAATTAGGGAAAAAAGTGATTTTTACAAATGGCTTCAGATGTGGGGTACTAGATTACTTCTCCAAGTTTTGAGCTTGTTAAAGTAGTCTCCTGCAAGCTGAAGACAGAGCTGGTCCTTAAAATGTCTTTGTTAAACATCCATGTGGACCCAGCCTCCGTCCTATGATCCCCACCTTCCACGTTACACAAAGCAGCCAGCTTCTTGAGTGCCCTGTTTAAATGCCATGCTGTTCTCCGGGTGTTACCAGATTGATGGTGTCCTTTGAAACTGACATTATGTCTGCAGGGCCTGTCGGGAACACGCTGGTCATTAGTAAGCTTCTCCCCAGGCTTCAGGGACCAAATTTTGTGATGCCGAAACTTAACTACTAACTGGGGATACTGAGAGTTGGCAAACTTGCTCATTTAAGGTGTTTGCTAAACTGTGGCTATTGCAAACCAGACTGAAGAGGAATCTATTTAGAAAGTTTACTTAAAATCCAGGCAGTGCAGCATTTTCCCTGTCTCCGGCCTTGAAGGAGCTGTTCTCTGATAGGCCACCTTTTAATGTGTTTGTCGGAGCCACACAGCCCCAGGTGACCTGATCCTGGGTCTGACCCTGGCTGTTGTATGTCAGGACTGGGCAGTCACTGCAGACCAGTGTTCATTTGAAGGCTCCCCAGTGAAATTCCAGACTTGGAGACAGAGCTTGCCAGGGGCTTAGATTCATTTCTAAGGATAAATGTTTCCTCATCAGTGACCTAATGCTATGAGTTCCCTGCTGTGATCCACTGACCCTCAGTGGTGGAATGGGGGGTGGAGCAGATGCCCACGATACCCCCATGAGGCTTAAAGGCACTTCCTATAGCCATGGGGCCTTTCCCCTCCTCAGCATGTACTTCATCTGTACTCGTCATTGCTAAAAAAGCTGGCAGGATACAATGGATAACAGAAAGAGCTCAACTTCTGTTTATTGGGAGAACATTTTACTGATCAATTGGTTGGGCAGGGTGGGTAGAATGGGGGAATGAACCACTGAAAGAATTTGCCAGAGCAGGAATCCAGCTGGGAAACCCAAAACACCTTTAGTTTTTAGTCCTGGTTTTTGATCTTGTCTTTGTGTGAACTGTGAAAAATCACAAACACACTCTGTGTGCCTCTACCGCGTGGCAATTGGATGTCACAGCATGTGTGTTACATGAGGCTGTTCACGCCAGAGCCGGGGGAGAAGCTTGGTAACTTGCCCATTATTCTCTGCTTTTAGCCAGAGTAAGACAGACTGATGGGTCTGGTAGCCAACAACTTGGCAACTTCAGTCCTTCTCACCTCGTGAGATTAAGGGCTGCGAAGAGAAATGCAGTCTTAACTCCAGCAGAAATCTGTCTCTGTGAAGTGTTTTACCTTCTGTAAGTGAAGGTGGCGGAGCCAAGATTTTTCTTTTGGTTATTTCCCTGGCTGTCAAGTGAGACCATTACCACCTTTCTCGAGAATTCATAGCATCCGAAGATCTAAAACCAACTGATAAATACAATTTGCTTTTCCACGCTGGAATTTGGACCATGTGGTGTTAACTGGTACACAGGACAAATTTGTAAACAAAATTCGGACCGTCTAGAAAGCTCAAGTTCTAAAATATGGGACACAGTACTGCCAGTGCGCCCTCTCTGTCTTCCTCTCACTGGCATTTCTCCCCCTTCCAGGTTTTTTAAGAAAAAAAATTTTTTTGAAGACTGTTCTTTGTCTATCAAGTGCAGAGAGAAGGTGAAGCCAATGGGCCCGCAGCCCCACAGTCCAGCAGCCCCGTGCCCGAGCCCAGGGCACAAGAACGGGGCCCAGGGTAGGACCCTGCGGCCTCCCGCTCCCAGCCTCTGTCTGTGGGGCAGGGGGGAGCTCCCTGGTGGGGGGGGGGAATTAGCCTTTCTGCCCCGTTTGGTTACCCATACCCAGCTCCCAGTCTGTGCTGAAACCAAGGAGCTCCTTTGGTCTGCCTGGTAACGCTCACAGGGAGACTGCTGACCGCTGTCTGCTGTCGGGTCCAGAAACCCAGGAGAGTTCTGAGTCGAGAGAACAGCCCTCAGAGACCAGAACAGCCCTGCTGTGAACCTGGAGGCCAGAGCTCCATGCTCGCCGACCTCTGGGGTGTTAGCACCCTTAACAGCAGACTCGGAAGGACTTAGGGTCACTTAGCTCAGTCCTCTTGTTTTCAGAGCTGACACCCTTTCAGCTCCCTGAGCAGACGGGAGTCACTGGGTGGGCTGCAGTCCAGGCTTGGCCCCAGGGAGCCCACCCGCTCTCAGGGACAAGCCGAGCTCAGTGACAGGACGGAGGCGCGTAGTGACCTGTGCTCCCTGCTGAGCTCAGCCACGTGACATCTATTGCTTTTGGATGAGCACGAGGCTCTGAATGTTACAGTGGCGCTCTGGCTGTGTCGCTGCGATGTCCGTGGGTTGGAAGTGCTTTGTTAGGTGATATGACCGTCTCTTTACTAGGACAGACACCTGGGGAGGTGACGAGAACTTGGCTTCCCCCTGACACACGCTAACGTGTTGGTGCTGTTTTCCTTCGCATGTGACCTGTGTCCAGAAATGCCCTTCTCCGAGGCCATGCAGAGAGGAGCTGGGCTTAGCGTCCAGGCGCCTGCCCTGCTGCTTGGGCTTCACGTGAACATTTCATGGTCCTGACCCTTTGTGAGAAAATGTATTTTGCCTTTTTTCTTTTTTTCTTAAAAGTTACGAGTTATCCAACCTGGAAGCCACTTGATTTTCCAGGGGGGTATTAGAAACAAGACCACCCAGCTTCGTTGTCCACAGACCAGAGCTCTTGGGCTTGTTCCCTGGCGGCAGCCCAGCACCCTGCTCCAGCCCAGCTTTCTGGCAGCCCCGGGGGTGGGGCCAAGTTCAGGGAGGTTCTTTTCCTGCTCTGCAGAAAGTAGGTTTTCGCTGAGACTGGGTTACTGAATGGGAATTGTGACCCCACAGCTAGTCGGTTCCGGGACAGGCAGCCATCCTAATCCTCAGGAAAACAGTGTGAATGTACCCTGTTGTCTGTGCGGGGTGAGGGGAGGCCAGGCAGGTGTCCCATTAATAAGGCATTGGAACTGCTTGTGAGCACCATGTGATGACGTCCTGACTGACCCGGGCTGGGAGAACGCCCAGGGTGGGGGGCGGCCTGGAAACCAGGAGAGGGCCAAAGCAAGCAAGCTGTAAATGATGATGAATTCGGGTTTTGTAAGTGGAAATATGCTTTCACTGGCTCACTTGTAATCAGAAATTAGTGTAATTAAAAGTGTAATACGTGGCAATGCTCAGCAGGACTAAACCATTGTTTGTTTTTTTTTTCAAGGATAAATAACCTTAGAGCATTTTATTTTTAATTAGCTAGAAGGTACAAATGAAAGAAGTGAGATCAGTGATTAGAAATGCAAAGGCCGTGGTGATTTCCAGATGGTGCTTCCGCCCCAGCTCCGGCACCCCAGGAGAACAGTGTCAGTGCCCTGGGGCCAGCAGTTCCAGCCTTGCTGTAGGTAGGTCTTGCTTCCTCTACGCAGTGGCTCGGCAAGTGTGGAGTGGGACCAGTGGCGGCCGCACCCGCTGGGGACTTGCTCGAAATGCAGGTTCTAGGGCCCCACCCCAGACCTGCCGACTCACAGACTGGGATGGGGCCAGTGGGCTGTTTAACAAGCCCTCCAGGGGATTCTGATGCCCGCCCAAGTTTGAGAACCACTGCTCCTGCATTGTGGAATTTAGGCTACAGTAAACCACCCCTGTTGTAAAATAAAACAGCTTCATGGCCTTGATTGTAAGCCTGACATTAAAATTTGATGACACTATAAACTTGAAAACTTTTGAAAAATACTTATGTTTAAAAAAGCCTCCACTAGCCATCCTTAAAAGTGATATTTTTACACCCAGAAGTTTATCAGTAATGTTTCTTACTTCTACTCTTGAAATCATGTTACAACTGTACAAAGAATACTGTTCAGTATTAAAGAGAAATGGAGAGACCATGAACTTTGTCCTGGTTTTTGATTTGGTTTTTATTTTTAGTTCTTTTCAGACTGAAACACCAGCTGCCTCCCCTCCTCCTGCTCGCACTAATAAACATGGACATGTGCATATGTCTGGGGTGGGAAAAGTGTGTGGCTGGTGTGAGATGTGAGTTCTAAATTGTTTTCTCTGGCTGAGTAAGTTATATATGAATTCTTTTTTTATATATATATATGAATTCTTAAACCCCCAGACAGTCATACTATGCATTCACAATATCATACAGCACAGTTTCAGTTGGGATGAAGCACCTGGGGGTCAGAGAGACTAGAACACAAAGGAATCAAGTCCCTGACTTGCTCTTCACTGAAGTGTTGGCATACAAGAATGTTGCCCATGCCAGTTGGTAGAAGAGCTTGCCTTGAGCTCTGTGGGACAAGGTCGGGCTATGTGAGCTCCTTAAGGACAGGGGTCTTCACTTCTTTTGCCATCATCGTCCTTGCTCAGGTTGAGCACGTTATATGTATGTGCCAGGCACTGTTCTAGTACATTCTGTTAACGCATCTAGTACTGGAAATGCCTATGTGAACTGGAGAAGTTTCCTCATTTAGTCTTACCGCAAATCTGCACGTAAGGAAACCGAGACACGAGTAGTCTCCCAAGGTCCATCCACAGCTGGTGAGGGGCAGAGCTGTGTACTTTGTCCCCCTCACCTCGCTCGGAAATTGGCCCAGCAGTGCTTCCCGAGTCCTCAGCCTGATGACCCCCTGACCTGATAACTAGAAGGGGCAGAGGTGAGTCGCCATACTCACAGCCTCACTAGAGGAGTGAGTGCTTATTGAGAGTTACAGTAACTATTTCAGGAGGAGGAAATGGTTCTACGTATCTCCTGATAAAAGCCGATCACCTCCCCACCCCTCAGGGGACAATATGGACCCCATGGCGTGGACCAAGGGGAGATGTACATCCCCATAGCTAAGAGGTCCTCTTCCCCCAGCACCTTGACGCTACTCCCAGCTCTGCTGTTGTTCCAAAGGTCCCACTGGCTGCAAGTCTTACACAAAACTCACACTGGGAATGTTAAAAGGGAACACTAGAGGCAAATGGAACCCACAGGAAGGCAAGACCCATCTGTGCCACCACGCTGTTTTCACTGTCAAAGAAGACACATTTCAAATGTGTGCCCCCATCCTTGGAATGTCCAGGGTGTCAATTGTCTGGGAATAGGGTTCCCCTCCACCCCCCACACAAGGTGCTGCCAGCCAGAACGCAGCAGTGGCTCCTGTTTGGTACAGGCAGAGCCTGAGCGCAAACATCCCCACCAGCACCCCTCAGGGGAGGGAGTGATGGGCTCCAGAAGTCACCCTGGACTTGGACGTGGACTCCCAAAGCCAGCCTCTCTGACCTCTGCAGGGCTGCTTCCTCCCTCCCAGTCTCTGTCCACCCTGATGTGCACCATTAAATGGCTTTGTCTCCATTCACAAAAGCTCACAGGATTGGGCAGCCTTCAGGAAGGATCAGCAACTCTTCCAGGACAGCAAATTTCCAAAGTTTTTTATCTCATTAGTAGCTAATACTTTGGGCCAATATTTGATGATAATCTGGTATGCCAGCAGGTCTTTGACCAAGGCCTTAGGGACTGGGTCTGTTTATTCTCACAACTCCATGAGGGAAATACTGTTGAGGCCCATTTTAATGTCTGAAAACTGGCATGGAGCAATTAAGAATCTTCCCCAAGATGACAACCAGTGCGTGATAGAATGGGAACCAAGTTCTGACGGATGATGCAGCCTTTCTGAGCAGTCACTATTTAGGTTTCAGGGGTGGTGAGCAGATGTTTCTCTCACCAAGCCATTGTTCTAACCAGAGAAACAGCAGGTCAAACTGAGGAGAGGAAGAAGGCTCATAACCTGCAGTACAAGCAAGCAGCAGGTGAGAGCATTGAACTAGAAGTGCCAAAGATGGTAATGATGGACGCCAGCCACCTTGAACTTGACCATAACTCAAACCCTATAAGCCTACTATAGAGTTCAAGAAATCTGGTCAAGGACCTCGGGCAGGTCAGCCTTGCTGATAAAACATTCTGGAGCTTTTGTTCCTTTGGCTGGAAATGTGTAAAACAATAAGTGAGCCAAGCTCATTATATAAACTCAGAAAAGTCTGGAGACAGTCTGAGGAGCACAGGATGAGAAAGCTGTGGCATCCAAAGGTCACTGTGATCCCCCGTGGCTGCCAGCGTTCCTTGTTCCTGAGACAACATTGAGCTGGAAGGGAAGCTGGGACTGCCTCTCCTGGGAAACCTTTCTGCTCACCAGGTGCAGAGGGGCCACCTGCCAGGGGCTACCACTGTAGCCCTTGGCACACTGGTTTGTCTCTCCACACAGCTGTAACTGCTTTCACCCTGGGGATACGGGCATCCCAAGGACAGGGCAGGCCTCTCCCCAGTGCCCGGCATCAGGCCAGACCCCTAAGAGCAGCTTCACACTGTGAGTCGGGGCCCGAGTCCAGATTGCAGAAGGACAAGACAAAGGCAGGCCCAGCAGGCAGCTGGGCATCCACCGGAGAGCCCGGATACCCTCCAGGCCTGGCAGGACAGCTGTTAAGGCCTGGCTCTGTGGGCAGAGTGTCAGAGCCAATTGCCGCAGCCCTTTCCTTGGCGCCCAGCACTGCGACCTGGCCAAACCCCAGCCTGAGAGAGCTGGGCAGACCTGCCTGCCAAGGAAGGCTGTTGCCATTTTCAAGCAGGTGCTCTGGCTGTCTAGGAGAAAGGGAAACTTCAGAGAGGATGATGGAGAGGGAGGGAAGGAAGGGGATCAGGTGACAGCCTGGGGTGGGAAATGGGCAGATGAGCCAGGGAATTCTGGTTGTTGCCAGGTAACTTTGGTGGAGGATAAATAAGCAGTTCTATGGGGAAAGAACCGCAAGGAAGAGCCCTTGAGATGAGATTCTACAGGAGTTCAGCAGAGGGGGCCATAGTCAGCATGTAAGAGTTGAAACTGAGCAGGACCCAGTGGGGCTCCTGGACATGGAAGCCTTTCTGTCCCCCTTTTCTTGTTCGTAGGGAATAGACTCCAGCCTCCATGCCCTTCCCTGAGTTCCAAAGGGCAGATTCGAATAGCTGCTAATCAGGGAAGAAATGGAAGAGAGACACAAGGAGGAACAGTCAACAAACAGTTGTGCAGTCTTGCAGCAGGGTCCTGGTTCCTTCTCAAGGGATACACATAACAGTATCTTTGACTAAGTGTGTTAGTCGCTCAGTCATGTCCAAGTCTGTGATCCCATGGACTGTTGCTTGCCAGGCTCCTTTGTCCTTCCAATTTTCCAGGCAAGAATACTGGAGTGGGTAGCCATTTCCTTCTCTGGGGGATCTTCTTGACCCAGGGATCGAACCTGGGTCTCCTGCACTGCAGGTGGATGACTGAGTGACCAGGGAAGCCCATCTTTGACTAAAACTCCTAACAAATGAAAGATGTTAGCATTCTTCATTCCAGAGAAGACCACCTGAGGCCAGATTGAAGGGACCAGAGCAGCTCATCCTAAGACTACCTGGGACCAGATTAAAGGAGTGCAGGCCCTGGGCACACCCTAGTCTTATCAGCAATCCCACCCTTGAACCATTACATAAAACTCCACACCAGATCCTTCCAGGTTGGCACACACAGTTTTCAAAGGAAGAAGCCTGCTGTGTCTCCCATTGCTTGGCAAAGCAATAAAGCTATTCTTTTCTCAGTTCAGTTCAGTCGCTCAATTGTGTCTGACTCTTTGTGACCCCCTGGACTGCAGCATTCTTTTCTACGTCACCCAAAATTCTGTCTCCAGATTCCGCTCTGGTGCACAAGTTTTCGGCATCAGTGTCATGGAATGCTTCTGTGGGTGGACACGTCTAACATATTTGAAGGTTGTCTGGGGTCCACGGGTGGACATGGGGGAGACTGCCCCAACAAAGACACACAGATAAGATAAATGGGTGGATGAGTGAGTGTGTGGAGTTGGGATGCAGTGGAACCAAGAAACCAGCAACTGAAGTTTGAAGCTCAAGCCAAAAACTGCCCTTGTGGGAATCCCACTGCCAGTGGCCAGCTTGGAGGACCAGGAAGCCCTGTCCCGTCACAGTGCCCCACCCTGGGTGCAGGCCTCCTCAAGGTGACAGGGATGTAGGAGCAAGGACGCCTCTTGCCCCCAGGAGCCGGGTGCATTCACACCAGCCCTCAGGCCAGGATTCAGCAGCTCCTAAGTTGGGCAGCGCTGGGCCCTGAGGGCAGAATGGAGGGGCCAGCCTCCCAGCCTTAGCCCCAAAGATGGTTCTATGCCACCCTCAGAGCAGAACACGCTTCAGATTACAACTCTGGGACACACACGTCTTAAAGGAGCATTTTCCATACAAAACCTAACCTTGCCTTGTGTGAAGCACTGTTCTTTATTTTTTAATGCTGGTCATTCTTTAAAATATTTTGTGACCCACTAGTAGTTGTGCTTGCAGTTCAGAAACACTGTTCTGTAAAATGATTTGCCCGCCCTGCTCCATTCCCCCAGCCAGGAGGTGGGAGCACCAGCTCCATTTCCCTGAAGGAGAACCGAAGCCAAGCCGCCCAGGCCTGCTATAGTGAAGGTCATTGCAGAGCTGGGCCTGGAGAGCTGATCACAGGCTTCAGGGGTTGGGGGTGGGGGGCTGGCGGGGTGGGAGGGTGGCTCGGAGGCCTCCAGAGGTGAGCCCCATAGGATCGCTGGAAGGGCAGACGCAGGCTGGGAGTTGCAGAGGGCCGGGTTCAAATCCTACCTCTGTTAATTACTTGCTGTGTGACCTTGGATAAGTAATTTAACCTCTGAGTCTCGGACTCCTAATTTGTAACTCGGAGATGAGTAGTCCCTCCAGGATTGTGACCTTCCTGTCCCCAGCAGAGCTCTGGGGTATTTGAGGAGCAGGGTGGGGGACAGCACAGTGAATGCACATCCCTGGATTCCCAGGTCCACCCTGGTTTCCAAAATTCGACTGGGGCCGGCGGTTCCTCCACGTGAGAGTGCTCGGGGCACTGCACGCACCGGGTCCCCATGCCCGCGCCCCGACATGCATGCCGCCCGGCGTCACCTCGCTCCCCCTCACCCCAGCCCCGGCTCCAGCTCGTCCCCCTGCAGCGCCGCCAAGGCCTGGAGCGGTCTCCGGGCAGCTCCCCAGGCTGCCCTCTTCCCCCCTCTCCCGCCCCCAAAGGTGCACTCCTCGAGGATAAAGTGGGCGCCAAGCCGAGCGGGGTCCCGGCTGTGCGGGCTGCGGGGCGTGTAAAACCCCCAAGACCCCAGCCCCGTCAGACTCCAGGCTCCAGCCCTCCCGCGGTCTAAGCGTGCCCCGACCTGCTGGACCTCCCCGAGAAGACAGCGCCCGGGCCCATCCCCGGCCCCACGGAGGCGAGGACCGGGCGGAGCCGAGACGCGCTGGCCGACGCAGGCGGCCCGGAGAGCAGCCGACCCCGTCCTCCTGCTGGCGCGACCGGGGCCGCCGAGGGGGCGGGGAGGGCCGACCGGACTTGCCGGTGGCGCCTGTATAGCCCAGTCTGTAAAGAATCTGCCTGCAATGCAGGAGACGCCGGTTCGATTCCTGGGTCGGGACGGTCCTCTGGATGAAGGAACTGGCAGCCCACTCCAGTATTCTTGCCTGGAGAATCCCATGGACAGAGGAGCCTGGAGGGCTACAGTCCATGGGGTCGCAAGAGTCGGACATGACTTAGCGACTAAACCACCACCACCATCTGGAACAAAGTAGCCTCGGGGCAGTGGGGTGGGCCTTGGTGGGTGCCCTCGACAGACCTCGGGCCCCAAGCCGGGGACCCCAAGCCGGAGACACCCAGCGGCGCTCTGCCGAGGAGACGCACTCTCACTTCCCAGGCGCCCCTCCAGTATTGAGAAAAGGCGACCCTAAAATAAAAAGCCCAAATAGGCGTCCTTCCTCCACAAACCTGCCAGACCAGCTCAACGCCCGCGGCTTTGGCTGGGGGCTCCGAGATTGCCATCCCACCGGAACAGGCTCCTGGCTGTCCTAAGGATAGTGACACGCCTGAAGCCAAAGTCGGGGCCATTTTTTGTTCCGTGCGGTTGCAGAGTCAGGTGCCTACCTATACGAAGAGACGTCTGGACACACAGCTTACACAGCCACCGGAGGGATAGAGGGCAGATTCAGGAGAAATCCATACTTTTGAACAAGCTGCTTATTTTCTGTGTCTGAACATCCTTTCCCTTACCTTCCTGGGAGTTCCTCCGAGTTCCTCCTCTTTTTTACAAAACCCTGCCTAAGAGCCTTTCTTCCCCCTTCTTAAGCAGGCCTCCCTCAGCTAATCTCAGATCACTGTCAGCCTCTCTTCCCTAGGGCGAACCGGGTGCCTGGCACTATCAGGCCAGGTGGTGATGCTTGAGTCTTCCCCTAGCCTCTGGCCAGGTAAGGTGGAGGCTATCTTTCTCATCTGAGCTCCTGCATCTCCCATGGCCTGGCTCCTAGTTAACACAAGGGCTTCCCTAGTGGTTCAGCTGGTAAAGAATCTGCCTGCAATTTAGGAGACCCGAGTTCAATCCCTGGTTTGGGAGGATCCCCTGCAGAAAGGAATGGCTACCCACTCCAGTATTCTTGCCTGGAGAATTCCATGCACAGAGGAATGTAGGCGGGCTACAGTCCATAGGGTCGCAAAGAGTCAGACATGTCTGAGCAACTAAGACTAACACTTTCTCAGTAAGAAGGTTCTGATGGCCCTGTGGGAGGTGTGGATGCCGCAGGGCTGGACCTAGCTTTCCAGGTCAGCAGTTCCCCAGGCAGAGCAGAAGGGGAAGGTCACAGAGGAAGCTGGAGAATCCAAAGCCCCCTCCTACCCACACAAGTCGGGGCCCAGCATCACTTTACTCCAGGAGGGAGCAGCCTCGGCCTCCGTGGAATTACAGTAAAGCAGGTCTCCTTCACACCACAACCCATAGCACCTCCCTCCCTCCTCCTTCCATCCAGCCTTTTTTGGCATGGGGGACAGGGGGAGGGGGCTGCAGTAGGAAGAGTGGGCCCCCAGTCAGAGTACTAGGTCTGAACGGCCTGTCATCACTGCTGAACTTGGTTCTCCATCTGTGTAAAAGAAGACAATAAATGGGACATCCCTGGCAGGACTAGTTTAAGGATGAAATAAGATGTGTTAGAAGCCTGATCCCGCACCTGGGATCTAACATGTAGCTGCTCAGGACTCCTTAGAAACCTTCCCCTACCCAGTCCCAGCCCAAGCACCCACTTCCCAGCTGCGGCTGAAGAGGCATGTTATCTTGGTTATCCTCACTAGACAGAGAAAACAGCAGGCCTTTTTGCCTCTAGAAGTATCTTTCAACATGAAATTTCCTCAAAGTCTTATGAACACAAGGCCACATGTTGGGGTGCAGGAGATGCCAGAGTTTCCCCACTCCTGTAGTTCCTGTTTTGGGGCCATTTCTATGCTGTGGGGGCCCTGGGCTGGTGTCTGAGTTATCCCAGCGCCCTGTTCATACCTGGAAGACCCAAGTAGTTGTTCCACTGATCCCGCTGCTCAACCCCGTCACCCTGACCCCAGGCCGGCGCAGCCTCCCCAGCCTGCCGTGCTGGGGGCTCTGGGAGCTGTCCTTCCCCGCTGGCCTCCAGGGAAGTAAAGAGGGGTTTTAACTGGCTGCTGCTGCTAAGGCCCTGGGAGAGGAGAACACTCACCCCCACACACACACACACTCACCACACACACACACACACACACACACAGACTGCCTCACACACACACACACAGACTGCCTGACCTCCCCCCCAGCTGCCCGTCATCTTTCTCTCAGGCCACATGTCTCCTGGGAGAGCTCACTCACCACACACACACACTCACCACACACACACACACACACACGACTGCCTGACCTCCCCCCCAACTGCCCGTCATCTTTCTCTCGGGCCACATGTCTCCTGGGAGAGCTCACTCACCACACACACACACTCACCACACACACACACACACACACACACACACATGACTGCCTGACCTCCCCCCCAACTGCCTGTCATCTTTCTTTCAGGCCACATGTCTCCTGGGAGAGCTCACTCACCACACACACACACTCACCACACACACACACACACACACACACACACGACTGCCTGACCTCCCCCCCAACTGCCCGTCATCTTTCTCTCAGGCCACATGTCTCCTGGGAGAGCTCACTCACCACACACACACACTCACCACACACACACACACACACACACACACACACACACACACACACACGACTGCCTGACCTCTCCGCGCCCCCCCCCCTCCCCCCACTGCCTGTCATCTTTCTCTCAGGCCACAAGTCTCCTTCAGCAACTGTGCCTGCTAAGAGCTGCAGCCACACACACCGTAACCTGATTCTGCAGTGTTTTCACCACAGCCTGCCCCCAGCAGCCCTGGGCTGCCCACCCCCACTGATCCCATCTGAGGACCCTTAGCTCCGGTCTGTCTCCTGCTCCTAAAGGCACCTTGCCCAGCGCTCCTCTTCCAGCCAAAGAACAACCTCTGGAGGCTTCCGCCTCAACCCTGGCATCACCCCAACCCCAGAGGCCTCCCCCGCTCCCCCTCTGGCATGCCAACACAGCCCACTGCCATGCCTGTGTCCTCCCTCCCCCTTCCCCCCAGGCCCCTGCCAGGCTAGTGAAGGTCAAGTGAACATTCAGCCCAAAATTTAGCGACTCAAGAGTGGGAGACATTTCAGCTTTGCTTTTTAATAATTTAAGACTACTTCCAGAGAGTCCCAACACTTTGGGCAGTGGAAGTGCCAGGCGGGATGGCCCCTCCCCCTGCCCGAGTGCCCTGCTGTCTCCCTGCCAGCGACCCACCCACAGCTGCCCCCAGGGAGTCTGGGCTGAGAGCTTGTGGCTGAGGACAGCCTGGCACCAGCCTCACTCTGGGTGGGAGCAGAGGTCAGGGCGGTGTGGGGCAGGGCTGGTCTGGCCAGTCCCACTGGCCACAGCTGCACTTCCCTAAAGTTGGTCTCGATTTCATTTTGTTCCTTCAACCTCATATATCAAAAAGATTTCCCAGAAATCCTTAATATTCTGACTACCAGATAACATCTCTCAGATGTTCTCACACCAGACACATGTTGCCAATTTTTGGTTTGGGATATATGGTCCACGGCTATAAGGCTGTGACTCCTGGACACTTGGTCCATTTTTGGAAAAAGAGCAAAGGCGTCAGATGGGAGCTGGGAGAAATGAGACTGAAAAAAGCAGGCTCAAGGCCAATATGGCCAAGTACTTTCTTTGGCTCTGGAGTGAGAGGAGCTGGGGGAGCCCCCGACTGTGTGGGATGGGACCTGGGGGTAAGGCGATGATGCTTAGGGACCAACCAAAGGACCCACTGAATCTCTCTCCTCCTGCTGCCAACAAAGGTGCCAGAAGACGGTGACCCCACCTCAGGCCTGGTCAGGGCCGGAGACCCATTCCCTTCCCTGCTTCTGCATAAATTAACATCCTTAAGCAAAACACAAGCAGGCTCCTTCCCTCTGCAAGGATGGTCAGTCACAGAAGCCCGACCTGGCCCAGGGGGCTGCAAGCCACCACGTTCATTTTCAGTAGACAAAGCAGCTTTGTGAAGCACATTCCCAGCCACCCCCGGGGGCGGTTCGGGGTTTCCAACGGGGTGGGGGGTGACAGTGAGGGCCAAGGCCCCTCGGCGTCACCGTGGGACAGGCCTCTGCCTCAGCACCCGGATTGACAAGCTCTCCGCATGGGCCAGGAGCTCCCTCACGTGAGCCAAGCCCAGCCCTGCAACCTTGGCCCCGTTCACCTCAAGGATCTCATCCCCCACCCCCAGCAGCCCCGAGTAGAGCTTGGCTGTGCTCTCGTCAGCCATCTCCTGCACGTAGAACCCTGCAAAGGAAAACAGGAGAATTAACGCAGGAAATCCAAATCAAAGACACGCAGCTCTGTGGAATGCCGACCAGCTGGGTGGCATGGGGGGTGGCGGTGGAGGGGAGGCAGGTGCTTATACAAGGTGCTTCACGCACGCATGCACGCACATTCCCTCATTATTCCACTTCTCAACCACAACTCGCTTTATGATAGAGCAGGCCCGCCTCCACTTCATTTTTCCTTTTTTCTCTTTTAAAATGCCCTTAATACAAATAATGCCTTAAGCTGTTGTTATTCATGTATACCTCAATGTGAATGAGCTAACCTTATCTTTTTCTGGGAGAAGCTTTGATTATAAAATAAGGAGGAAAATGTTAAGACCTACGACATGCCCGGCCCTGCTCTAGGTGGCATTCACAAATAAGACCCAGCTGCTGCTCTCAAGTAGCTGGGGGTGGATGGTATCATTGGAGCCACAAACAAGTGAAAGTGTTAGTCGCTCAGCCGTGTCCAGCTCTTTCGACTCCGTGAACTGTGGCCCGCCAGGCTCCTCTGTCCAGGGTTGCCATTCCCTTCTCTAGGGGATCTCCCTGACCCAGGAATCGAACCCATCATGCCTTGGCAAGCAGGTTCTTAACCACTAGCGCCACCTGGGAAGCCCAGGGAATAGCGAACAGGCTGAGGTCAAATCCAAACCTTATTTGCTTCACCAGATTGTCTAGGACCAGCCCTGGCTTCAGTCTTCCTTGGATATGGATCCTTAGAATTCAGAGGCATCTGGGCAAAAGCCCAGAAAACACAGAAATTCTGGTTGGTTGGTTGGTTTAGTCGCTAAGTCGTGTCCAAATCTTGCGACCCCATAGACTGTAACCCTCCAGGCTCCTCTGTCCATGGGATTCTCCAGGCAAGAACACTGGAGTGGGTTGCCATTTCCTTCTCCAGGGGATCTTCCCGACCCAGGGATCAAACCCAGGTCTCCTGCATTGCAGGCGGATTCTTTGCCAACTGAGCTACGAGGGAAGCCCGCATAGAAATTCTAGCCGCCTGTTTCCAGTTATGGTGGCTCACTTTTCCTGTCTGCATACACTCTCCCCTCCAGTGCCCCCGAGGGGCCCCACCCAACTGGGACCATTTCCTGGGTGTCTGAGGTAGGGTGAACCTGGGAAGGAGCTGCTTCTCCTTCTTTCCCCAGTTCAATTTGAGGAACTCATGTCAGCGGAGCAGGCTCTGGGGGCCTCGGGTTGGCTGGGCTGGGCTCCCTGGCCACACAGTGTAGGACAGTCCAGCGGACCGAGTCCCTACTTCTGCGGAAGACCTTTCAAACCCTCCCCCTTCAGCTGTCTCTGCCTGAGGGAGCAAGGAGCACAGGCTCTTCCAGGGAAGACGGGGTGTCCCTCACCCATGGGTGCCCCCCACCCACCGAGTCGCACCAAGTGAGCACAGCTGTGCAGAGCAGGAAGGCTGCAGGCGGGGGAGCTGTGCGGTGACGGCCCCTGCAGGGCGTCCTGGGACACGCTGGCGTGGCTTTAAGCACCCTCGCTGCTCCCCAGCCTGGGCTTGGCTGGCTGATTAGAAAAACTTAGCAGCTGTCCACATCGGGCTCTCTACTTCCTCTTAAAATCAGTGTTCTTAGAAGGGACCTGAAAGAGCATCTCCTCTGTGGCTGGAAGCCTTTTAAGACGTCTTGGATGAGTGGGAAATCATCTCTCCAGTCCGCCCAGCCTTGTTCTGGTCCCAAGAGAAGTCAAACTTTTCAAAGCCCACCCTTGAAAACTGGGGTTTGAATGTGCACGGAAATCTCCTCTAAGGCACCCGAAGGTCTACAGCTCTTGGGTTTAGCAAAGCCAATCTGTTGACATGTTCCGGCTCCCCGGTCTGAGCTGTGGAACTTGCTCTCGGTGCTTTTTGGCTGAACTGAGCCTTTCCTGCAAGGCCGGCTCCCTCCTGGCAACGCCTGTCTGTCATCTTGGCTGCACAAGGCTTTTCTCGCAGCCCTTGCCCTAGCCTTCCCCTCTTCTTTCTGTGTTCTTTAGCAGCTTGCCTGCCTTGTCTGTGTGCTGGCAGTAGTGGGGGAAAGGCAGGTAAGGAGGCAGGGGAGGAACCTGCAGAAATGGCTGCTGTCCAGCAGAGCATGCCAGTGGGGAAGGATGAGAAAATCCAAAAGAATGTAGTCAGAGGACCAGACACTGCGGTCACGCCTGCCATGTAGGGGAAAGACTCCGGGGTACGTTTCACAGTTGGAAGTCATGACACAAGTATGACAGAGAGGCCATTGTAGACATTTATTGTCTGCTGGAAATGGCCTTTGTTAAGGATGTATGATCTCTGTGTTGTTTTCAGTGAGAAGCAGAAGGTGAAGCCTGCCGTCCTCGCATGCTTGTACAGACTTAGAAGTGATAGCCAGCAAGGAACGCTCACATCATGATGTTTTAGTGAGGAATGCAAACCAGCCCCAA